>NC_137789.1:126463078-126488078 GCF_963383645.1 Muscardinus avellanarius
CTAGACCTGCAAAAAAAAAAAAAAAAAAAAAAAAAACTAAACTAAAAAATAAAATAGAGCTGGGAGTTTATCTCAGAGGTGGAATACTCCTGGGTTTAATACCTGGTTCTAACCCCTCAACAACAACAACAACAAAAGGCTAGGGATATGGCGCTTGGAGGTAGAGCACTTGCCTACCTTGTACAAAGCCTTGGGTTTAATCTCTAATATGGGGGGGGGGTGTCACACTTTGGAGAGGTAAGGAAAAGGAAATACCAGAAAGGAAGCACCCTGGGAGGACTTATCAATCTGATCAAAGGGGTTGGAATACAAGAAGACTTTACAGCTTAGGTGCTAGAAATGGAGTTGTAAAAATAAGCTTACTATGTTAGCTTTTTGTGGCTGTGACCACAGTGTCTGGCACAAACAACTTGGAGAAGCAAAGGTTAGTTCAGGCTCCTGGTTTGAGAGGTCTCAGTCCTCTGTAAGCTGGCTCTGCGCTCTGGGCCCTGAGCTAAGGCAGAATGGTGTGGCAGGAGGGTGGGATGGGGAGGCTGTGGGGGAGAAGAGCTGCTTGGTTCATGGCAGCTGGGGAGCAGAGAGGGAAACTGAGGAAAGGGCCAGAGACAAGATGTCATCCCCAGGGACACATCCCCAGTGACCTGCTTTCTCTATCTCCACCTCCTCCCCACGTTATGGTCACCTTGTTAATCTGTCAAATGGATCGATCCACACTGATGAGGTCAGAACCCTCATGACCCAATCACCTCCCTGCATCGGGGACAGTCTTGACACATGAGCTTTTGGGGGCCATTCCAGATCCGATCCATAACAGTTACCAGGTGCCAAAAGAGAATAACAATGTGTATTAGTCAGGGTTCTCTAGAATAACAGAACCAGTAGACTATACATTGAATTATAAGAGGGTCTATTAGATTGGAGCACAGGATCATAGGTTGAATAGTTCCACCATGGTTATCTACAGGCTGGAGAGCCAGGGAAACAGGTAGGTGCTCAGACCCCAGAGCTGGAAACCTCCAAACAAGATGCAGCTTGTCTGAGTGATGCAGTCACTCGGTGATGCAGGACCAGCGGTGCAGCTGTCCTGAGATGCAGGGCCTGGAGGCTGATGGAGAGCCGCTGGTGGGAGTCTGCATTCAAAGGCTGAAGACTCTGGAGTCTGATGTCCATGGCTGATAGGTGCAGTGGGCAAAAATTGTGCCCACTACAGAGGGGTGGCGTGTGGGCTCAGAGCTCCCCTTCTGCTTTTCCACCGGGATTACAGGCGTGCACCATTGCACCTGGCTATGTCCTGCCATGTTCGAATCTCGATGCATGGGTGAGAGGGAGCCACAAACAGGGAGCTTCAATGCACTCTTATTTGTTTCAGGCAGTGAAGGCTGAAATGGGAAAAGAGAACAGAGAAAGGAATTTTTAGGAGAATTTGGTCATTCCTGTGAGAGAAGGGCTGAGGAGGCAGGCACTGTTAAGAAGCAGCATCACAGGACCTTAAAATCAACCCGATGTGAAGAATGAAAGTGAAGCTGGGCACAGTGGTGCATGCCTGTAATCTCAGGATGTGGGAGGCTGAGATAGAAGGATCACAATTTTGAGGCTAGCCTAGGCATCTTGTATAGCTCAGAGGCTGAATGACACAGGGTTCAATTCCAAGAAAAAATAAAAGAGAGTAAAGAAATATCTGGGATGGCTTGAAGAAGAAGTAGCATTTGTTAGGATAGAGAATACAGAGCATGGTCAATAACAGGAGAAGGTTAAATCAGGAGAAGGAGCCATGTTGAATGTACAGTGTCTGGACATTTTGGCTGGGAATGTTTAAAAGACAGCTGCAAATACAGCTGGTGTTTGGGGCAGAGCAGAATGGAACTGAGAATCATGGATGGGTGGTGGGAGGTATCTGGCATCGTGGTTATGGATGAAGCTGACGGGGATGAACATGTAGAGCTGCAGTAACAGGCAAGAAGGGAGGCGTGAAAGGGAAGACGTCCAAGGAGACAGCGGCCTGCCGAGGTGCCTGCCAAGGTACCACTGGGGTTATTCAGGCCTTCAGTACTCCACTGGTCATTCTGTTGAAGGTAAGAGGACGTTTGATGTTAATTGACTATGTGGGGCTTTTGCTCCTTATTAATGTATCAGTACCTGTTCCTCAAAGCCCAGAAGGAGGAGTCCTGCCTGTGACCTGGCCCAGTGGATTGCAACCCCTGCCACCTTGCGGGGGAAACGGGACAAGCTCCCACTTACAGCTTTTCCTCCCCACTGAGTCTCGTTATGATGGGCAGAGCCTCATAGAGTTCTGAAAGGGGCCACTGCCGTTTACTGAGGACCTACTATGCACTGGGCACAGTATAGGTCATTTATTGACATTGTTCTTCAAACCTCAAAAGGGAAGTGTGAGAAAGTGATTAGCTCATTCTTTTCTTTCCTTTCCTTTCCTTTCCTCTTTTCTTTTCTTTTCTTTTCTTTTCTGCAGTACTGGGGATGGAACCCAGGGACATTTGACCTCTGAGCTACACCCCCAGCCTTATTTTTATTCTTTGTGTGTGTGTGTGTGTGTGTGGTACTGGGGTTCTTGGAAATCCTTCTACCTCTGGGTTATACTCCCAGACCTATTTTTATACTTTTTTATTTGGAAACAAAGTCTCTTAAGCCAGCATGGCTGGCTTCGAACCTGCGCCATCCTCCTCTCTCCGCCTCCCAAGCGCGGGGATTACAAGCGTGCGCCACCACACCTCGATATTTTTATTCTTTTTCTTGAAACAGGGTCTCACTGAGTTGCAAAGGGCCTCACTAAGTAGCTGAGGCTGTCCGTGAACTGTGATCCTCCTGTCTCAGCCTCCCAAATGCTGGGATTACAAGCGTGCGCCATCATGCCTGACAGAACGTAGTTAGCTCATTCTAAGTGTAAAATCAAAGAAACAAAACGAAAGGCTAAGAATCCTGGAATGAGCTTGCAGCCTGAGATTCTTTGTTACATCAGTCTGCTCCCACTCCCCCCTTTTTTGTAGCATTTCTCTTCTCTTCTTTCTCCCACTCAAACATAGAGTGGGCCTGTGCTTCTGCCAGCAAGTCAGAGTGAGGCAGAGCTTTCTAGATTTTTGTTTCCAAAAGATGGAAAACATTAATAAGAGTATTTCTAGAGGAGGGGAGGATTTTGCATGCATCGCTGCACACACCCTGCCCAGCTCCTGGGTCTGGAGGTGAAGGTGAGGTGTGAAGGGAGCTCTCTGCTCCTACTACAGCTGCAAGGGAGGGCTGTGGGGGTGAGTGTCAAGAGGGGAACAAGGACAGTCTTGGAGAGGGTCGATGCTCCGAAAGGCGGCACAGAAGGCAGAAGAGAGAGAGCCATACCCAGAGACCAGCTGCAGACAAGGGTGGTGACCCACATCCTCCCTCCCGATTTCCCTCCCAACCTTCATGCAGGTTGGTAATCTGGTGGGCTGGTAATCTGGGGCTCCAAGAACAACAAAAGGAAAGTCCTGATTTATAGCCCTTGCTGCCGACTCCCGCCATGGCTGATTTTGAACTGCCAAGGCGAGGCCAGAGAAGGCAGGCTTGGGAAGGGGGACGTACAAACTGTTCTCGCCAGCTGGACGAGTTGGCTCTGGCACATTACCCTTAGTCCCCTGAAACCCAGTGGAAAAGTATAGAATTATTGTTTCTTATCCGTAAAATATGAATAAAGTCAAAAACATTTTTTGGTACCGGGAACTGAACCACGGGCATTCTACATCTGAACTACATCCTCAGGCCTTTTGGTTTTTTATTTTAAGCAGGGTCTAAGTTGTGAAAGCTGGCCTTAAACCTGTGTTCCTCCTCTCTCTGCCTTCCAAAGACTGGGATTACAGGCATGTGCCACCATGCCCAGCTAAAGCTGAATTTTATTTTATTTTATTTTATTTTTTTTTTACTTTATTTATTTATTTATTTTGCGGGTCTGGGGATGAAACTCAGGGCATTCGACCTCTGAGCTACACCCCCTGCCCTATTTTTTATTCTTTATTTTGTTTTTTTTTTATGTATTCATACATCATAGTGGTATAAAGAAAATACTTTTGTGGACATACATGCACATCTCGCCCAGTTAGCCCCTACCCGATCCCCACCCCATTCCCTCCCCATCCCTCCTTCCCACGCTTGGCTTACTGGTTGACATCTAGTATTATAGCAATTTATACAATATTAACATTGATAATCTCACATAACAGTTTCATTTGTCTGGTACCAAACTTTTGATGACTTAAAGATAACATTTCAATATTTCTTTTTGCTTTCTTTCTTACCAGAGAATATTTTTTTTTTTTAGGTGAAACTATCATACATTTATTTATTTATTTTTCAGAAAAAAATCTATCCTGATATGGAATATGGACTCTAGATACCCAAAACAGTCTCAAAGAAGAACAAAGCTAGAAGATGTATATTTTCTGATTTCAAACCATATAAAGCTACAATAATTGAAACAGTGTAGTACTGTTATAAAGGCAGATATATAAACCATTGGAGCTAATTAAAAGCCTAGAGATAAATTCTTCCATACATTGTCAAGTTATTTTTGACAAGGTTTCCATGAACTTTTGGTGGAGGAAATACTAGTCTTTTAACTAAATATTGTTGAAAAATAATAATAAATGAAAAAGAATAAAATTGGACCCTTACCTAACACATATACAAATATTAACTCAAAATAGATGAAAGACCTAAATATAAATCTTAATACTATAAGCTTTTAGAAGAAAATCTGGGTCATAAAACCTCACAACATTGAAATTGGAAGTGATTTCTTGGATATGATTTCAATGGCACAGGCAACAAAAGAGTAAATAAACTCCCTAAAAAATAAAAAAAAATATTGTATATCCAAAGACAATGTAAACAGAGTTAAAAGTTACTGATCCTCTTCCAAGAGTTCCTCCTATGACCCATTTCTCCCTAACTCTCACATATTAGGGAAAGCATCTGATTTCTTATTTTTTGTGCCTGACTGATCTCACTTAGCATAATGTCCTCCAGTTCCATCCATTTCCCTGAAAATGGTGTAATTGAGTTTTTTTTGATGGCTGAGTAAAATTCCATTGTGTACATATCCCACAGTTTTGTAATCCATTCATCTGTTGATGGACATCTTGGCTGCTTCCATAGTTTGGCTATGGTGAATTGTGCAGCTATGAACATAGATACACATGCATTAGTTTGGTAGTTTGGTTTCTTTTCTTTTGGGTAGATACCCAACAGTGGTATTGCTGGATCAAATGGAAGATTTGTTCCCATTCTTCTGAGGATTCTCCATACTGTTTTCCAAAGTGGTTGCACTAATTTGCAATCCCACCAACAATGTCTTAGAGTTCCCACTTCTCCACATCCTCGCCAGCATCTGTTGTTGTTTGTGTTTTGAATGATGGCCATTCTAGTTGGAGTTAGGTGAAATCTCAGGGTAGTTTTGATTTGCATCTCTCTGATTGCCAGTGATGTTGAGCATTTTTTCATGCATTTATTGGCCATTTGAATTTCTTCTTTTGTGAAGTGTCTATTTAGTTCATTTGCCCATTTTGTTATTGGATGCTTTGTTTTCTTAGTGTTGAGTTTCTTGAGTTCTCTGTATATTCTAGATATTAGTCCTCTATCGGTGGTGTAGGTGGAAAAAATCTTCTCCCATTCTGTTGGCTCTCGATTGAGATTCTTGATAGTTTCCTTTGCTGAACAGAAGCTCTTCAGTTTCATGCAATCCCATGTATTGATTCTCCTTTTAATTTGTTGTGCCTTTGGGGTCTTGTTGAGGAAATGTTTGTCTGTACCTATGTGTTGTAGTGTTGGACCTATGCCCTCTTCAAGGAGCTTCAAGGTCTCTGGTTTAATTTCCAAGTCTTTGATCCATCGTGAGTTGACTTTTGTACAGGGTGAAAAAGTGGGATTAACATCCAATTTTCTGCATATGGTTAACCAATTTTGCCAACACCATTTGTTGAAGAGGCTATCTTTTTTCCAGTGTATGTTTTTGGCCCCTTTGTCAAAAATCAATTGGCTGAAAGTGTGTGGACTTGTTTCTGGGTCTTCTATTCTGCTCCATTGGTCTATATATCTGTTCTTTTGCCAGTACCATGCTGTTTTTATTACAATGGCTTTGTAGTATAGTTTAAAGTCAGGTATTGTGATTCCTCCTGCGTGGTTTTTGTTGCTGAGAACTACCTTGGCTATTCTGGGCTTTTTGTTATTCCAGATAAATTTAAGGACTGATTTTTCTATGTCTGTGAGGAATGATCTTGGTAGTTTAATGGGCATTGCATTAAATCTGTAGATCACTTTTGGGAGGATGGCCATTTTAATGATATTAATTCTGCCAATCCATGAACATGGAAGGTCTTTCCATCTTCTAAGATCTTCTTCGATTTCTTTTTTCAGTGTTTTATAATTTTCTTTGTAGAGATCTTTTACTTCCTTGGTCAAGTTTATTCCTAGGTATTTTATTTTTTTGTGGGAGATCCTGAGTGGAAGTGTTTTCTGAATTTCTTTTTCAGTGGATTTATGGTTGGTGTACAGGAAAGCTTCTGATTTTTTAAGATTGATTTTGTATCCAGATACCTTGCTGAATTTGTTGATCAGTTCTATAAGCCTTTTGGTTGAGTTTGTTGGGTTTTCTAAGTATAGTATCATGTCATCTGCAAATAGTGAAAGCTTAAGTTCTTCTTTTCCTATTTGTACTCCTTTGATTTCCTTTTCTTGCCTTATTGCTCTGGCTAGAGTCTCTAGTACTATATTGAAGAGAAGTGGTGATAGTGGACATCCTTGTCTCGTTCCAGTTTTTAGGGGAAATTCTTGAAGTTTTTCCCCATTTAATATGATGTTGGCAGTGGGCTTATTGTAGATTGCCTTAATAATGTTGAGATATGTTCCTTCTATTCCAATTCTCTGCAGTGTTTTTATCATAAATGGATGTTGAATTTTATCAAATGCTTTTTCAGCATCTATTGAGATGATCATGTGGTTTTTGTCTTTGATTCTGTTTATATGATGAATTACATGGATTGTTTTTCGTATATTGAACCAGCCTTGCATCCCTGGGATGAACCCTACCTGGTCATGGTGAATGATTTTCTTGATGTGGTTTTGAATGCATGTTGCTAGTATTTTGTTTAATAGTTTTGCATCCAAGTTCATCAGAGATATAGGCCTGTAGTTTTCCTTCCTTGAACTGTCTTTATTCGGTTTGGGTATTAGTGTGATGTTGGCTTCATAGAATGTATTTGGGAGAGTCCCGGTTTTTTCTATTTCCCGAAATAGTTTGAGTAGTATTGGGATTAGTTCTCCTATAAAGGTTTTATAGAATTCACTTGGGAAACCATCTGGTCCTGGGCTTTTCTTTGATGGTAAACTCTTTATTGCTATTTCAATCTCTTTGATTGTTATTGGTTGGTTTAAGTGTTCTGTATCTTCTTGACTCAGTTTAGGAAGGTTGTATTTATCTAGGAAGTTGTCGATTTCCTCTAGATTTTCCATTTTGTTGGAGTATAGTTTTTCAAAGTAGTTTCTGATAATCCTCTGGATTTCTACGCTGTCAGTAGTAATGTCTCCTTTTTCATCCCTTATCTTCATAATTTGGGTTGATTCTCTCTTTTTTTTAGTTAGGTTGGCTAGTGGTTTATCAATCTTGTTAATTTTTTCAAGAAACCAGCTTTTGGTTTTGTTGATTTTCTGTATTGTTTTTTTATTCTCTATTTCATTAATTTCTGCTCTAATTTTAATAATTTCCCGTCTTCTGCTGGCTTTGGGGTCCAATTGTTCCTGCTTTTCAAGGGCTTTGAGGTGTGTCATAAGGCTATTTATTTGAAGATTTTCTGTTTTTCTTATGTGAGCACTCAGTGCTATAAATTTTCCTCTTAATACTGCCTTCAAAGTGTCCCAGAGGTTTTGATATGTTGTTTCTTTATTTTCATTTGTTTCTAGAAATTTCTTGATTTCACCTCTTACATCTTCTATGACCCATTCTTCATTCAGAAGTGTGGTGTTCAGTCTCCACATGTTTATGTTGTTTCTCTGGGTCTTCTTATAGTTGATTTCTAGTTTCATTCCATTATGGTCTGAAATGACACAGGGAAGTATGTAACATTTTTTAAATTTGCTAGTGCTCATTTTGTGTCCCAGGATGTGATCTATTTTGGAGAAGGTTCCATGAGCAGCTGAGAAAAATGTAAACTCTGCTGTAGTTGGGTGAAATATTCTATATGTGTCCAAAAGGTCCATTTGGTTAATGGTGTTCTTTAGTTCTGAGACATCTTTACTGACCCTTTGTCTGGAAGATCGGTCTAGTATTGTGAGAGTTATGTTGAAGTCTCCCAGTATTATTGTGTTGGGATTTATGTGTGGCTTCATGTCACAAAGAGTTTGATTTATGAAAGTAGCTGCCCCTACGTTTGGGGCATAGATGTTGATTATTGTTATTTCCTCTTGCTGGACTATTCCTTTTACCAGTAAAATGTGACCTTCTTTGTCTCTTCTAATAAGTTTGGGTTTGAAGTCTAACTTGTCTGATATCATAGTTGCTACTCCTGCTTGTCTTCGAGTACCATTAGCATGGATTACCTTGCTCCAGCCCTTTACCTTGAGTTTGTTCCTATCTTTACTTGTGAGGTGTGTTTCTTGTAAGCAGCAGATGGATGGATTCTGGCTTTTAATCCATTTTGCCACTTTATGTCTTTTTATTGGGGAGTTGAGGCCGTTTACATTTAGTGTGATTATAGAGAGATAATTTTTAATTCCCAACATGTTAAGATCTTATTTCTGTTTGAGATACTGTTTATTCTTCTTTGCTTAGTTGTCCGCTGGATGGGAATTCTTGTTTCTTTGGTTCTGGCGTGAATTACCCATTTCCTCTTTGCAGTTAATCTCCTTGAGTATTTTCTCTAGCGCTGGTTTTGAAGACATAAATTCCTTCAGTTGCTGTTTGTCATGGAAGCTTCTTATTTCCCCATCTAATTTGATGGATAGTTTTGCTGGGTAGTAAATTTTTGGCTGGAAGTTGTTTTCTTTCAGAGTTTGGAATATGTTACTCCAAGCCCTTCTGGCTTTCATAACTTGGTTTGGGAAGTCTGGAGTGATTCTAATTGGTTTGCCTCTGTATGTCACATGGCCTTTTGTTTTTGTTGCCTTTAAGATTCTCTCCTTGGCTTCCACATTAGTCATTTTGACAATTATGTGGCGTAGGGATCCTCTTCTCTGATACTGTCTAAAGGGAGTTCTATAAGTTTCCTGGACCTGTGTATCGACCTCTTGCTCTATGTTTGGAAAATTTTCCGCTATTACTTCCTTGAAGAGATTGTTGATCCCTTTGGTTTCACCTTCTTTTCCCTCCTCTATTCCAATTATTCTTAGGTTAGCTCTCTTGAAATGGGCCCATATTTCTTCAATGTCAGATTCCTGCTGTCGGGTTTTTTTTTCTAAATTAGAAACTATGCGTTCATTTTTAGCATGATCATCTTCAAGAAGCGAGATTCTATTCTCCATGTGGTCTAATCTGTTGTTTATACTTTGAATTGAGGCCTTTACTTCATTAATTGCATCCTTTATCTCTTTTTGACTCTCTCTAAATTCTTTTCGAAAGTCCTCTATTATTTCTAAAGTTATTTTCCTAATTTGATCTTCGAGAGATCTTTGGGTTTCTGTGTTATCAGATTCTGATGTTGTGGTGTTGTTGGCATTCACTGCTCCATTGTTATTTCTCTTTCCCATGATTTTGGAAGTTTGTGCCTTCTCTGGGTTCTTCCCTGAGTCACTACGAGTTCACTTAAGATGCTCTGGATCTCTAGTCTATGGTATCTCAGTCACCACTACTCCTTTACTGTGTTGTATCACAAAGTCTCAGACCCAGGGAGTCAATCAAGGCTGCTTAGACCGTGGGGGGTGCCAAGTTGGGCGTTCTCCAGTGGGGAGTTGTGACTATGGTATGATATCTCTGCCACTGCCACTCCCCCACTGGGCTGCACTGCTAAAATCTCCGACCCAGGGAGACTATCTGCGCAAGTCCCTGGGAGTGCAGTACTGGGATTTCTCCCCTAGGGGCCGCAATTTGACTCACGGTTGTTGAGTGCGCTGATGGAGCTGTAGTGAACTCGGTGGATTCGCTGCTGCCGCCACTGGCAATATGGCACCACTGCCACGCCTTCGGCCGTGATGCGGCGTATTTCTTCTCTGGTTTTGAACTCTGTTCTGAGTCCTTGCCAGTTGTGCTGCGCCCAGCCCTTGGGAGCTTTAGATGTTCCCTGCACCAACAAAACTGCTGACTGCCGCCCAGCTGTTCAGCACCTGCTCACCTCGGCTCGCTGTCCACCCCTCCTCTCAGGCGCCTGGTGGCTGGTTGAGTGGGTTGGTCTAGGGCCGTCCGGTGAACTCGCCGCTGCCGCCAGCAGTAAGACGCTGCTTCTGCATCCTAGGCCGCGAGGCCAGAGTACCTCCTCTCTGGATTTGAGCTCTGTTTTGAGTCTCCCTCCTCTCTGGAGCCTGGTGTTGCTAGGGGAGATGTAGGCCGCGCCGCTCCGGCCGCTCTGCGCCGCGGCTCTGGCTGCTCCGCACCACGGTTCTGGCCGCTCCGGCTGCTCCGGCCGCTCTGCACCGCGGCTCTGGCTGCTCTGCACCGTGGGTCTGGCCACTCCGGCCGCTCCGGCCGTTCCGCGACATGGCTCTGGCTGCTCTGGCTGTTCTGGCCGCTCCGCTCCGGCTGCTCTGGCCGCTCCGCTCAGCTGTTCTGGCCACTCTGCTCCAGCTGCTCGGGCCGCTCCACTCCGCGGCTCCGGCCACTCCGCGCCGCCGCTCCAGCCAATCCGCGCTGCAGCTCTGACTGCTCCGGCTGTTCTGGCCGCTCCGCTCGGCTGTTCTGGCCGCTCTGCTCAGCTGCTCGGAACCGCGACTCCAGCTGCTCTGTACCGCGGGTCTGGCCACTCTGGCCGCTCCGGCCGTTCCGCGCCGCGGCTCTGGCTGCTCCAGCTGCTCAGGCCACTCCGCTCCGCGGCTCCCCCCAATCCGCGCTGCGGCTCTGGCCGCTCCGGCTGCTCAGGCCGCTCTGCGCCGCGCGGGCGCAGTACTTCGGGCTGGTTTTTTTCCGGTGTCTTGTTTTTCCAGCCCTTTTTTCTCTGTCCCTTGTATTTACCGTTTTTATTTCTTTGCTGTGGTGTTTTCTGGCTCTGAAAGGCGCTGGTTTTGAGGTAGTAGAGTTGGATTGTTAGCGGGACTTGTAAGTGCCGCTTTCCTCCGTCGCCATCTTCCCGGAAGTCCTAAAGCTGAATTTTAAAGGGCACATTAATTTTTCGTCTACCTAGATTGTGACAGATTATATGTTCCTTAATTCTGAACACCAAGAAAGTGCTGATCTGAGATTTGAACCCACAGTTATCTGACTCCAAAGCCTTGCCAGCTTTCTGCCTGACTAATCATAGGTCGAGGCCTGTGGCTTGCACTGCTGTTGGACCCCTCCCATAGTCCTATGGAGAATATCCTGGTATGTGTGAAGGGCAGCTGCCAGGGGTGTGTGTCCTTTTAAGCCATCCCTCTCCTTGCTGTAATAACACTTCCTTGGAAATCACTGGATCATGGGTCTAAATTTCCCTTTCAGATTCTGGACACAGCGACCTAATTATGCTTTACTTTAAGACAGGGTCTTGCTATGTTGCCCGGGCTGAATTGATATGCCTGTCCTCAAGCTGTCTTCCTGCCTCAGCCTTCTGAACAGATGGGGCTACTGTTGCGTGCCACTGTGCTTGGTGGGACCACCGCCTAATTGCGGACACCAGGGTGTGAGAGTGGCTAGGTGGCAAGGAGCGGGCTCTGCTGCTCCCTGTCTGGGCTCCGTGGCTCAGCAACTGCCTCTCACATGTGCTGCTCACTTCTCAGGCTCCCTGTGGCAGGTAATGCAACCACCAGAGAAGGGCAAACAGGTGGCCCTCATGTCTCCATTTCTCTTTTCCACGTTTATGGCTGACATCAAGACTTTTTGATTACAAGATTTTTTTTCTGCTGATCCCAGAGTAGGCCTCATATGCTTCATGCTATGCTCCAAGAAGCAACTACCAGATAGATTGAAGGTTGGCGGGGCCAGGTAGAATCCCTGATGTGCCTCTCAACTTCCAACTCACCCTTCTGTACCTGCTTTGTGATGCTGGGGCTGGGACTCTGTCCATCAGGTGAAGATAGAGGGAAACATCCAAGATAGAGGAGGAAGAGGAGGAGGAGGAGGCGGAAGAGAAGGAGGAGGAGGAGGAGGAGGAGGAGGAGGAGGAGCAGGAGCGGTCTTGCTTCTTCCTGCCTGCTTGTGGTTCCTGAGAGTATCATCCAGGCTACACCTGTTTGCCCCAGTAGCAGTAGATTCTCTCGGTAGCAGAAGCTGAATTCAACTTGGGTTTTCCAATACTCATAAATCAGCTTCTGTGTCTCCAGTAGCAGTCTGCCAGCCCTGTCCTCAGATCTCTGAGTTGTGCCTCTGCAGGACCCTCCTCCCACCTCCTCGGTTTCAATAATTCCCTTTGGGCCCCTGCAGCTTGGGTGGTAACTGATTCCTGCAGTTTCCACCTCCATGGTGCCCAAGAGTTCTCTCTTTACCCTATTGGTTATCTCCTTAGCAACTCTTCACATTAAATTCTGCCCACTAATTGCTGTGATTTCTACCCTGGCAAGGACCCTGACTGATATAATGCAAACTAGACACATCCTGTTTGCCATCCCTGGATTGGGCCACCACCGTGAGGTCAGTGACAGGATCTGCTACAGAAAACATTAGGCTTCTCCGAGGGCCCAAGATGGTGCCCATCTGGTTCTACGTGTACAGTGAGAGGCAAGATGGTATAAAGGGCCTTGGGTGACGTGGCCTGCTTGGTTCCAGTCCTCTGGGGAAACTATTAGTATCACTCAGGTTGGGTGGCCAGGTGGAAGGCTGTCCTCCCAGTGCATCAAGTAAAATCCAAGCTTTAGGGCGCGGTAGAGGGAGCCTTGACAGATCGGCCACTTCATCTTAGAGACTGAGCCAGAGAGGGGACGGGTCTTGAAGGGATGCTGTGAAGGAGTGTCAGGGCGGGATTGGACCCCAGGCCTCCTGAACACTGGGCCTCCTTGGGTGACAAGCAAGACACTCTCTCAACTCCCCCCACCCAGAAACATCCAGGCTTGAAACAATGTTTGTTTCTCTACTACGTCCAGTTAAAGACATTTCTTTTCCAAAAATGCATAAAAATGAACAAAAACAGTTATTCATGCTTCAAAGTACCTGACCACTAAGGGTAAAGGCACCATCCCCAATTCTAAATTTAAAATATACATGAAACGGAGCAATGTGATGTAAAACAGTGTGTGCGCACGCAGGCGCACTGGCTGTGAGCCCGCAGGCTGGTTTCTCACCCTCTGTGTCTAGTCAAAGGTGGTGGTGACCGCTCTTTCATCTCCAGTCCTGGGCCGACCATCCCTGAAGTAGAGCGCAGCCATTGCTCATCAACAAGGCTTTCACGCTTGTTTCAGACACAGTATATCCACTTCTTTTCTTCATTGATTTTTGGTTCTGAAACAAAAATTAAACTCTTTTTGGGCAGCACCGTCCTGGCATAAAGCTCATTCTCAGCATGCCAGTTTCTACCCAACGAGGCGATCGAGGTCATTTCTCTTGGGGTATTGAGGACTCTTCTCCCATCACCTCTTCCTAACCCTGGAAGAGGTCCCTTCTGGTGACCGATTAGGCCACTGGTCTCACAGGCCTGATGACCCATCTCTGGGGTCACTCAGTGGGGAGCCTCGTAGGCTTGGCCTCCAGGAGAAAGGGTGCCCCTAAGGCCATCACCCAGCCCTGATGGTTTACACCCAGTGATTTACCGAGCACTGGGGCGACTGACACCTTTTATGCCCCTTCCTTCAGACCAAAGGGACAAAGCTTGGAGAGGTGGCTGGGACCCCATCCCTCGGTCACCTCCGCAGAACACTCTCATCATTGATGGTGTCCCTTTGCCCTGGAAAACAAAACGCAGGCCCCTTGACTTTGGGTTACCCACACTTTGGCAGCACCTCTGAAGCAACGGTCTGGATTTACGATACCGGCATGAAAGCCCGTTTGAGGCTCTGCCTTCTTTCGCGACCGCTGAACTTCATGTGGTCCAGAGTAAATCACTGTAATGGCCACTGGGCCTGCATTGTTGCGGGATGTTTTATACCCGTGCTGTCAGTTATTCTGGGTGGTTCGATTGAATTGCCAAGTGTCGAGTTACAGTTGTGGCTTTTCCTTGCCTTGTGCAGAATTACAAAGAGTCCAGACAGCCAAAGGTAGGTTCAGCACAGGATCTTTTAAGCAGCGAGGTTTGCAGAGGAGAGGGGAAAACCAGCAAGGAGGTGCCCTGGCTTATCGCCCACAGAGGGACTGCCTTTCTCCAACACTGCACAAAGAAGCCACTTTCTTCTGGGCAAAGGGGTAGCCTGGAGCACCAGGTGGCCCGTGGGCTTGCTGCCCTCTGATGAAGGAGTCTTGTGTTCTGGATCCCTCGGTAGCCACAAACCAGGCCTGCCTGGCCCTGGGTCCTTGGTGTGCAGAGGTGGGCCAAGGGAACTGTGGTCAGAAAACAATAGTCTTTGACCTCTTCTCCAGTTCCACCTGTACCCATGTATATTTATGATGAAAGGTTTGCATCCCATGTGGGTGGCCATTTCCCATCTGCAGCTCTTTGCAGTTTTCATCCTGGATTGAACCCTAGGGAGGAGTCAGGGGGCCCCAATGCACGTGACGTATGAGCACGCACTTCCTCTGCTGCTCAGTAGGACATTATCTGGACCTGTTGGGTCAGGAAGATTCTGTCGCGTCCCTAGGGCTCTGACCAGCAGAGCCTAGGGAAGAAACACACGAACGCTGACTCTGTTGATGAAGCTCCTTCCTCTTTAATGCTCTCTCAACGCCCTCTCAGGTAAAAACAACATTAGTCTTCTCTCCCCTCCTTCATCACTCCTCCAACCCTCTGCGCCCACCTGCTAGGGCATGCGTGCTTTTTTAACCTTCTCCTGGGCGGGCCGGTGGTAGCACGAGGCGCTGCGTCACTAATCATCCTTAAGGCGCCTGATAGGGCTCACTGCGCAGACTCAGGGCACCACCAGCCTCGTGAGTCTCGTGACTTGGCTGCAAGCCCAGGCGCCATCTTGAGTCCATGCTGGCAACAAGCCTGGGTGCCACCTCGGTCCAGCCGAGTGGGCCCCGACAAGATTCAGCTGATGGTTCTAGTCCTCTCTCTCTGTTTCTCTTTCTCTCCCTCCCCCTCTCTTTGTGGGTCTAGGGATAGACCCAGGGACATTCTTCCTCCGAGCTACACCCCCAGCCCTATTTTTTATTCTTTATTTTGAAACCAGATCTCACTAAGTTGCAGAGGGCCTCACTAAGTAGCTGAGGCTGCCCGTGAACCATGATCCTCTGGTCTCACCCTCCCAAATGCTGGGATTACAAGCGTGCAACATCACGCCCGGCTTCTCTTTTTATTCTGGGATTTGGGGTTGTTAGTGGGAATGTCTGTCCTGTGTATCTAGTAATGGAGGCCAGAGCCTGGCAGGCAAGATGGGCGAGCCAGTGGGGCCAGGGCAGCCTCAGCACCTCTTCCCGGCCTGGTGGCGCCATCCCTTCACCTGTGCCCGAGAGCTCAGACCTGAGTGCGTTTCCCTTCTTAAGCCTTCTGCCCTTTGTGCACATTGGGTTTAGTAACTATACTATGATTGCTGTGTAGCTTACAGTCTCATGAGTAAAATTCAAGAAGCCTCTTCCCTTCACAGACCTGGTGCTCCATCTCCTTGGCTCCTGAGGAAACCATTATTACTGCTTTCCTAATTTGGATTTTAGCTTTTTTTTTTTTTTTTTTTGCATTTTCTTTTCTTTGTATGAAAAGGCTGGAGGGAAAAAAGACTTGTGATTTGTTCCCGACCCTTGACCATGGCAGGGCAATGGCAAGGTGGAGCAAGTTGGCAGACAGTGGTCCCATGTCCAAAAGCAGAAGAACAGCCGGACGTGGTAGCACAGTCCTCTCATCCCAGAACCTGGGAGGCTGAGACTGGAGGATCTCAGATTTAATGCCAGCCACAGCAACTTAGTGAAGCCCTCAGCAACTTAGTGAGACCTGGCTTCGATATATAAAATGAAATAGGGCTGGGGGGTGTAGCTCAGAGGTAGGATGCCCCTGGGTTCAATTCCCATCACCACTACCCCCCAAAAAAGAAAGAAAAGCAGAATTGCTGGGGGATATGAAGACCTTGGGTGGTTGGGGCAGGGTTTTTTGGAAGGAAGAAGAGGGGGATGCTACCCAGAGGACAGGGCATTCTTATCTAAGAAACCCTGAGGGGCCTGGGATTCTGGCACTGTAAGGACAGGTCTGGGCTTGGGCACAGAATTCCAGTCCATGGTGACACACAGGCGCAGAGGACGTGGAAGGAAAGGGCAGCGGAACTGTGCAGCGACGGGTTGGAGAAGAACCACTTGAAAGTGGCCACGGCCGAGCTGGCCTTCCAAAGCTCCAGGGGTTACGCTGTTCACCATATGTGCTCAAGTTCGGCACACGGGGAGCTGCAGTCGGGTGGCATTATTGAGTCTAAAGTGTGTGTGTGTGTGTGTGTGTGTGTGTGTGTGTGTGTGTGTGTCTACAGGCTGTGCATACATGTAGGAATGAGGTTGGAGATGAAACTTGAGAGGTCCACAGCCTGGGTTATAAAGGGAACCTTTCTGCCTGATGGTGAGGACAAAAAGGTGTTTTTTTTTTTTTTTTTTTTCCATGCATTGCTCATTCCACAAATATTTATCGAGCACCTGCTCTGGGCCTCGAGTGTGCCCGCTCTCTTCATTCCTGTGTCTCCCACCCGCACTAGCCCAGGCTTGCTGGCAAACCCGGGAAGGTGCCTACCCTTGCGGAAGATGTGCTGAGTAGCTGCAGGGGAAGAATGAGCAGCCCCAGGAGGCCACGGAGCCTGTGGGACTTTTCCTCCTTTTTTTTTTTTTTTGGTGGTGGTACTGGGGGTGGAACCCAGAGGCTTTCTACCTCTGGGCTATACTCACAGACCTTTTTTATATTTTATTTGGAAACAGGGTCTCACTAAGTTGCTGAGAGCCTCACTAAGTAGCTGAGGCTGGCTTTGAACCCTGAGATCCTCCTGTCTCAGCCTCCCAAGCATAGGGATTACAAGCGTGCGCCACCACGCCCAGCGCAGGTTCACCTTTCAACACACTTTTATTTCATACCTAAAGCAAAGGTACATTTCTGAATGTCTTTCTTTTGATTTAAACAGGTTGTATTTCCTTCCTTTTTTTGTGTGTGTGGGTCTGGGGATGGAACTCAGGGACATTCAACCTCTGAGCTATACCCCCTGCCCTATTTTTTATTCTTTTTTTTGAAACAGGGTCTCACTGAGTTGCAGAGGGCCTCACTAAGTAGCCGAGGCTGTCCGCGAACCACGATCCTCCTGTCTCAGCCTCCAGAATGCTGGGATTACAAGTGTGCGCCACCAAGCCCGGTTCAATAGGTTGTAATTATTGAGAGTGTGGAAAAAGCACAGAAAGTTCAAAGAGGAAGCTGGGTGTGGTGGCGCATACTTGTAATCCCAGCATTCGGGAGGCTGACACAGGAGGATCACGGTTCACGGCCAGCCTCAGCTACTTAGTGAGGCCCTCTGCAACTCAGTGAGACCCTGTTTCAAAATAAAGAATTAAAAATAGGACTGGAGGTGTAGCTTAGAGATAGAATGCCCCTGGGGTCCATCCCCAGTACCTCAGAAAAAAATCTTTATTAAGCCGGGCATGGTGGCGCACGCTTGTAATCCCCGCGCTTGGGAGGCAGAGACAGGAGGATCGCGCAGGTTCGAAGCCAGCCACGTGCGCTGGCTTAGGTACCTTGTTTCCATATAAAAATGTAAAAATAGGTCTGGGAGTGTAGTCTGGAGGTAGAAGGGCTTCCAGGAACCCCAGTACCACCACCAAAAAAAAAAAAGGCTTTATTAAGGCAATGAAAATATACATTATGGTGAGGCTCAAAGTAATACACGCACACGTGCACAGAGAACTTGGTATGGTTCCTTCTGCAGCCCGTGCCCCGCGCCCTTCCTCCTGCCCCTTACAGGTTAGAGAGATTGGTAGTGAAAGTTCTTGTATGGACATGACCGTATTTCAGCTGATCCTTTCCTCAGGTCTCGTTTCTCCCTCTCCACCTCTCTTCCCTTAAACTCCTCCCACTCGCTGTTCTAGCGGATCCTCTCCTCATTTGACTCGTCTCTTTTGCTTTCTATTTTCATTCTGGCTTCCACATGGGAGAGAAAACGTCTGATCCTTGACTTTCTGAGCCTGGCTGGTCTCACTTAGTATAACCTCTAGTTGCATTCATTTTCCTCCAAATGATAGAACTTTGTTCTTTTTTAGGGTGGAGTAAAATTCCATTTTGTGCACATGCCACCTTTTCGTTCTCCATTCATCTGCAATGCTTTATTCTAACTTCCCTTCTGAGCACAGACTGTTCGGCTCTGCTGCAGGTAGGAAAGCCCGAGAGTTTCCCTGTGTTCATCAATCCCTCGGAGGTGGCGATTGGCAAGTCGGGGCAGGTCAGGGAAGCGTTCCCAGAGGTTTCTGAGCAAAAGAAGGAGGAAAGAAAAGTTAGAGGTTACGTGTAAAACAGGCTGGGCAGTAGAGCTGTGTGGAGCCCAGCCTGCTCTCAGTCTCTGTGCCTAACTCTCATCCGTACCCCTCAGCCTAAGACAGACATTAAAACAGACATGCAGCCGGGCGTGGTGGCGCACGCTTGTAATCCCCGCGCTTGGGAGGCAGAGACAGGAGGATCTCGCAGGTTTGAAGCCAGGCGCGTGTGCTGGCTTAAGAGACCCTGTTTCCAAATAAAAATACAAAATAGGTGTATGGGAGTGTAGCCCGGAGGTAGAAGGGCTTCCAGGAACCTCAGTACCACAAAAAAAAACAAAAACAAAAAAAAACAAATAAAACAGACATGCATCCTTAAAACCGGTTCTCCATGGAACAGCCAGGAACCACTGGATTGGGTAATATTCAGTGTTCTAAGCATCGGTGAGAGACCTGAGTGGGTAGTGCCTCAGTTTCCTCTGTGGGACTTGAGCTCTATGTATGTCAGTGTGTGTGTGTGCACACGCTCATGTGTGCATGTGTGTGTGTGAACGGAAGTATGAAATGCCAGCGTGGAATAGCCCTAATCTGACCTCCTTGTTTAGTCAGGACCGTTTCACTTCCAGTGACAGGACCCAATTCAAACTAGGGAGCGCATAGCGGGAAAGTTGCTGACACATTTAACTGAAGTCCAGCTGAGTGTGGTGGTGCACAGCTGTGATCCCAGTACTTGGGAAGCTGAGACAGTGGGATCACAGTTTTGAGGCCAGCCTCAGTGACTTCGTGAGACCTTGTTTCAAAATAAAAAGATAAAAAAGGCCTGGGGGTATAGCTCGGAGGTACACCGCTACCAGCAACAACAAACTGGGAGGTCTCTGCTGGACCTGGCTTCAGATCAGGAGTTCTAGCAGCACCTGTGTGCAAGTCCTTTCTCTCTCTGCTTCTCTGCTGTCTATATGACTTTCTCCTTTGACAGATGTTGCTCAAGTCATGGCCAGATGGCAGTTGATGGCTCCAGGCTTCCATCTTATCAGCGCAACAACTTCACTGGACAGAGAGGGCCTCTTCCATGAGAGGTCACTGATCCTGCATGCTCACCCTCGCTGGCCAGGTGTGGGCCACGCACCCACCCACACACCAGTCCCCATACCTGGGGCAAGTCGGGATGGTAATTGGGCATCTTCGGCTGCCTAAACCATCCAGGGCAGAGGACTGCTCAGGGAACCCATTGGGTGCTAAAACCCAAGAATGAGAAATATCCTCAAAACATATACACTTTCCCTAAAGTGACCACATAACTAATTAGGGCCAGAATGTTTTAGAAAGTTAAAGTGGGCACTGTTAAAAGTAACAGTGGGAGGGCAGATGTAAACTGGGGCTGTTCTGGGAAAACTGGAATACCTGGTCACCTTAGCTGCACCTCTCAGAGGAGTTAGTGCTTTCTTAAGGTTCTCACACTAGCGGCAAGAGACCTGGGCATAGAACCCATTCCAGTTTTCTATGAAAAGGTCATTGCCAGTCATGAGAAACTTATTTCTAGGATTGTCTCTACAGAATAAGATATAGTAGAGTAGCTAGTACTGAGAAATAGAACTTCTGAACTGGGAGTGGTGGCACATATTTGTAATTCTAGTGCTTTGGAGGCTGAAATAGGAGGATCACAGGTTTGAGGCCTGCCATAGCGACTTAGGCCTTCAACAACGTAGCAAGACCCTGTTTCAAAATAATAAAAATAAAAAGGCCTGGGAGTGTAGGTTGGAGGTAGAATTCCCTTGAGACATTTTTAGGGTCATGTCAGGGACCATCAGTGGCAGCACTTCTCCTTTGACATGTTCAGAGAGCCTGTAGTATACCATCTTGGGAACACAACCATATACACATCTATCTCAGAACGATATGGAATAATCAGTGGTTAAAGAGTGTGAGTCTGGAATCAGCTAGGTTTGAACCCAGCTCTACCACTTACAAGCTGTGCGACTTTGAGCAAAATTTTAACCTTTCAGAATCTATTTCCTTATCCACTAAAGGGACTGATCACAGCACCTCCCTCGAAAGTTTATTGCAAGGACAAAATAAGATATCACTGATCAGGGGCAGTGCTGCAACATTGTCTGTGCTCGATAGGTGCAAGTTGTTTTGGTGAATTCTGCCCCAGGCATGCCTATAGAACCTTTGCTGTCTCTGGCTTGGCCTGACACCGACCATTGTCTAATTCCTGCCTTTGGTGGCTGTTTGGCTATGCAGGTCACAGAATCACTGCACTGTGTGACTGGCATCTTGTGACCTGCTCAGTCTCTGGCTACACATCTGTCCAGGTGTTTCACTTCTGTGGCCAACCCTTCCATGTCCTGAGCTGGTAGTTGCAGCCCCAGCCTTCCACCCAATCTCTGGGGGAGCAGTCCTTTCGTGTGTGGGGTATGAACTCTACATTGAAAAGTCCTGGTAAGTAAACTACAGGATTTTATAGCATCTCTGGGGAGTGTTAAACTACAGGGCGGAAAATCTAGGTAAAGGACGGTCCAAAATGCGAGAAAAGAAAGTCAAGTCATGCCCTCATCTCATCTCAGCAGTTCATGGTATTAAATTCCAAGTCAAAAAGAAAGAGAGCAACCAAGCGTCAGAGCCAATGACACCTGGTTTGGAAACACACTGCCCCCTGCGCTGCGTTAAACCTGTGGAAAACCCAGGAAGGAAATACAGTGTGTGAGGCCAAAATAGGGAGGGCTCCTGGATCCCTCAGGTCAAACAGCAGGCTGTAAATGACTCTTTTCAAAACAGACACGCTACTTCCCAGGATCGCGGCCGGCCACAAAAGAAGGTGCGCACAGCGGTGGTTCTCAGCAAGGGTTATACTACATGGCTATTAGGGGAACAGCAGCCGCTTGGTTCTTGCCAACGACAGGAAATAAGGTCAAGTAAAGATAACAGGTCTTTGAATTAAGGAGCCTTTAAACACACATCCTGGCCTCACGGCTTCAGCAGTGAATAAGAGTTATGGAATGAAGCCTGGGCTTCTTGTGTTCCCCTTAAGGGAGACTCCTGAAACTCGCCTGCGTGCAGCGGGCCAGGCTCCCGCTTCCTCATACCTTTGCTTGTTTTTAGTTCTTCCTCGCCGTCACATTCCTTGTGAGATCTGGGCTGGGATGGTTTCACCAGTTACACATCTCACAGGCAGCAACTTTGATAGTCTGAGTGGTAAATACCTTGCCATTTCCAGGGCGAGACTGCATGACTTTGTCGAGGCACTGGAGAACGGAGCTTGCAGACCCAACTAGCCAAGCTCCGGTGTATTTCTATTTGGCCATGTTTCTGGAGAACAAGATATCCAGATAGGCTTGATTTAATTCAACAAGACAGTGTCAGTTCAGGAAGAAGGAAAAACAAACAAACAAACAACAAACAGACATCAAAAAGGCCTTCGTCCTGTAGAGAGAGACCTGGTTGTTAGCAGGATTCCTGGCCTTTTCCTGCAAGACAGTATTTATCCTATGCCCACCTAGGGTTCCCCCTCCTTGGAAGCAGGAGGGTGCAGGCTGAGATTGGGGAGCAGACGAGACAAACTGAAGTTAGGCAACCCATTATGATATTTAAAAAAGCAATCTAGTTATTTCGGTTATCTATCTGACTCTCTTACACGTAATTGACGGGCTGACCAAATCCAACGTTTCTTTGAATGCCTGCCGGCATTAGTTTTTGTACTTGCGCCCGGGTGAACTGTTTTCCCTGTCATGATTGAAGAAAGTCCTCAGATTCTTTCTGACTTTTTTTTTAGGCTTTTCTTTTCTGATATTTAAAAAAAAAAAGAGCTTGATTTTGACAGATAAGCCTAGTAACAACTCGAGTTCATTGAGAGTTGTTAAAAGATTAAATGAGTTGATCCATGGCGCAGAGAAAGGAAGCTTTCTGGAGGCATTAACTCTCCACTGTGATCTTTGTGGTTCACAGTATTTCCCCACTAGCTTCATGGAGACGCCATGAAGACTTTATAAAATTTAAAAAACACTAGGAATATTTCTGTTATACAGGAATGGTTTGAAGCCCCACTGAGTTCCCTTACTATGATTTAGATTTAATAGATCTTTGTTTTTTACCTGAACTGAAAGCATAGAGCAAGATTCTTATGGTCTTGGGGTGTTTGAAGATATTTAAATATGTAGAGAATAACTTTTTCTTTACTTTTCTGTTTGTTTTTGTTTTTTTCTGGAGGGGTGCTGGGGATTAAATCCAGGTAGAATGCTACCTTTCCACCCCCAGCCCTTTATATTTATTATTATTATTTTTTTTTAATTTATTTATTTTGCGTGTTTGGGGATGGAACCCAGGGGCATTCGACCTCCGAGCTACACCTCCTGCCCTATTTTTTATTTATTTTGAAACAGGGTCTCACTGAGTTGCAGAGGACCTCACTAAGTAGCTGAGGCTGTCCGCGAACCGCGATCCTCCAGGTCTCAGCCTCCCGAATGCTGGGATTCCAAGCGTGAGCCACCACGCTCGGCTTTTCTTTTGATTTTTGAATTAGAATCTCACGAAGTTGCAGCTGGCCACGAACCTGCAATCCTGTCTCGGCCTCCCAAGTACTGGGACAACAAGTGTGTTTCACCATGCCCGGCTTGCTCATTTTTAAAAAGATGAAGATTAGTCAAAGGAAGAACGTGATCGCAAACTCCACCACTCAGAGGTTACTGTCTACATTTCAGTGAATTATTATTGCACATGTTTCACAGCTTTTTACCTACATCTACATCAAATCACGTCATTACTCTTCAGTGTCATGCTTAATGGCAGCAAAGGATTCCATCCACGGGCACCTCACTTATTTAAGCACAAATACCCTCTATTTATGGACATTCAAACTGTTTCTAATTTTCCCACAATCCAATAACATCACTGTTAAATCAACTCCAAATCACCCAGTTCCGAGACGCCAGTTTCTGGGCCATCATGTCACATCTGCTGAAAAAACTGGTTGGGGTTTTTTTTTTTTTTTTTTTAGAAAGTAATTACCTACATCCCAAACTGGCACCAAAGGCACCCCTTCAAAGGTTGGGATGGTAAATTCCTGTCTCATTCCCAGGGAAAAGAGGCAAAATTGGGGTTGTTTTCATTACCGTGTGTGAGGTGCTCCAAAGAGGCACGCCCACCCTTACATCCCCCCCTAATCGGAGGCAATTTCCTCGCCGCGGCAGCCGCCTCACCTTTCATGAGGATGCTAAAATGTGTCATCTAGATGGTCCCCGAGACAAGGGGCGGTTCACACAGGTGTGTGCTTGCTTGGTGCCTTTATTCAACGGCTCACCTCCTGTTTGCAGGCAGAAGGGCTCGGTAAAATCTTTTCCTGTTTAACTGAGACTTGGATTCATTCTAAGGGTATATATACGTCCTCATGTGCAGTGGAAGACAAGCTATTGATCCGGGAGTGGGGATGTCTAAGGGAATTAGACGTGTGAGATGAACTCGTTTGGAAAGAGGCGTGGCTTGTGTGCAGGCGAGTTTGGGTGGTGTTGATGGGCTTCCCTGCCTAGTCGCCACCTCGGCTACTAGCCTTGGGTCAAAGTGTCTGGTCGGCAAAGATTATCTTTGGGGTCCTTCTTTGCCCTTTTATTGTCCCCAAGCACTGGGGACCCGGTGGGGACCTCTAGCTCCCACTGGGCCAGCTGCTAGACGTAGGCCCAACCCTGTCTTGCAGGAAAGGGCTTTTCTTTCTGTTGGCCGACTGAGACCAGAGGGACACAGCGGTTACTGAGGAGACAAGGCTGCCTGTGAGGGAGGTTGGTATTGGGGGAGCTTTGGATAAGGAGTATCTGGAAAGTTTACCAGCATAGTTGCAGTTAAATATAACCGGACACCCAACTATACCTGGATTTCGGGGAGAGGGGTGTAGATTAGTAGTAGAACACTTGCTTAGCATGTGTAAGGCCTTGGGTTCAATCCCCAGGACTACAATACCAAAAAAATTAAATTAATATTTTAGTATAAATATACCCCATGCAAACAAAAAAAAACTCTAACCCTGAGTACACAGTGTCTTATATTTATTATTTCTCTCATGTCTTGCAGTTGTTTTTCTTACACTGCTAACAATAACTTTACTTTTATTTACTTATTTTTTCATACTAAGGGTCGAACCCAGGGGCTGTATACCTCTAAAGTATATGCCCCAAGCTCTTTTTATTTTTTATATTTTGGTGCAAGGGATTGAACCCAGAGTCATTTTATTTCTAAGCTAGACCTATTTCATTTTTTTTTATTATTTTGAAACAGGGTCTTGCTAGGTTGCTGAGACTGGTATGGTTATTATAATAATAATAATTTTAATATTTAATTTTTAATTATTATTATAATAATTATAATAATTTTCAATGCTTACTTTGCTGTCGCTGCTGCTGCTGCTGCTGCTGCTGCTGCTGC
>NC_137789.1:126493078-126856058 GCF_963383645.1 Muscardinus avellanarius
AGGTTCCTACTAAGTTACTGAGGCTGGCCTTGAACATTGCGATCCTCCTTTCTCAGCCTTCCAAGTACTAGGATTACTGTGTGTTCCACCACACCTGTTTTTGTTTTTGTTTTACCCAGACATTTTTTTTTTTGTGGTGGTACTGGGGTTCCTGGAAACCCTTCTACCTCTGGTCTACACTCCCAGACCTATTTTATATTTTTATTTGGAAACAGGGTCTTTAAGCCAGCATGGCTGGCTTCGAACCTGTGCTATCCTCCTGTCTCCGCCTCCCAAGCGTGGGGACTACAAGGGTGTGCCACCACACCCTTCTCCCCAGACATTTTTACCATTGACTTACAGAATTTATCTAGTCACTCACATACCTACCATTTCTTCATTCTCTTTCTCTTTCGAATCCCAGCTACTCCTCTGGAGCAATATTTCTTCTTAAGGTATATCTTTTCAGATACACGTTTAGTGAGAGAAGGTTGTAGTACACTTTTTCAACTTTTGTTTATTTAAAAATATCAAGAGCTGGGTGCACATTCTTGTAAGCCCAGTACTTCGGAGGCTGAGACAAGAGGATTGCAGGTTTGCAGCCAGCCTCAGCTACTTAGGGAGGCCCTCTGCAATTTAGCGAGACTCTGTTTCAAAAAGTAAACCATAAAAAATAGGGCTGGGGTATAGCTTTGAGGTAGAATGTCCCTGGGTTCAATCCCCAGTACCACAATAAATAAATAAATAAATAAATAAATAAATAAATAAATAAATCAGCATGGTGGCATGTACCTTTAGTCCCAGCAACTAGGGAGCAGAGGCAAGAAGATTGCTTAAGCCCAGGAGTTTGAGGCCAGCCTAGTCAACACAGTGAAATACCGTCTCAAAAATAAATAAGTAAAAGTAAAAATATTTTTACTCTCCTTCTTGAAAAACGGTTTTCCTGAGTGTATAATTTTATGTTGAGAGTTAGTTTCTCCCAGCACTCGGAAAATTTCATTCCAATCTACAGACTTCTGTAACTGTCGTTGACCAGGGTTCTGTCTTTCCATTTCTACTACCTGTAGATTTCCTCTTTGTCTACAATTTACCCTGCGATTCATTGGAATTCTTGAGCAAAAGATTGGAATTAGAGCCTAGCCTGGTGGCACATATCTGTAATCCCGGTACTTGGAAGGTAGAGACTTGATGGGTTGCAGGTTTGAGGTCACTCTTAGCAACTTAGTGAGAAACGCAGTGGTCCCAGTGACTTAGTGAGACTCTATTTAAAAATAAAAATTAAAAAGGGCTGGGAGTGTAGCTCAAAGGTAGAATGTACCACCAACAACAAAAAATTAAGTTAGCTCAATTTTGGAAAATTCTCAGCATTCTCTTGTTCTGGAATAGCAATTAGTCTGTGGGAATGTCTCGCTGTCCTGTTGTTTAATTAACCTGCCTTTCATAGTTTTTGCTCTTTTTCTTTCTCTATTGTCTTATGTGTAATTTCTTCAGGTATGTTTGGTTTATCTGCTTTAATCCTTCCATTGAGTTTTTAAATTATACTTACTTTATCTTTATTTCTAGAAGTCATAGTTGGCTCATTTAAAAATATGTTTTTGTATTAGTGTTTTGAGTCTTTTATTTCAAGCATTAAATATTTTAAACACTAGCCAGGCATGGTGGACATGCCTGTAAAGGTAGTACTTGGGAGGCTGAGACAGGAGAATCACAGCTTCAAGGCCAGTGTGCAGTAACTTAGACTCTGTTTAAAAAAAAAAAAAAATCAATAGGGCTTGGGGGTGTAGCTCAGCGGTAGAGTGTCCCTGAGTTCAATCCCCAGTACCACAAAAAACCAAAAACAAATAATATTCACATAAAAGAACATATTTAATATTCTTATTTTATGTTTTATACCCAGCAATTCTAATACCTCTTTGTGTTTCTGCTGACTCTTCCTCTGTGTTCATGGTTTGTTTTTTTTTGTTGTTTGTTTGTTTGTTTTCAGTACTGGGGGTGGAACCCAGGGGCATTCTACCTCTGAGCTACACCTCCAGCCCTATTTTTTTTTTTTTTTTTGTAGTACTGGTGATGGAACCCGGGGACATTCACCTCTGAGCTATATCCCAACCCCTATTTTTTATTCTTTATTTTGAAACAGGGTCTCACAGAGTTGCAAAGGGCCTCACCAAGTAGCTGAGGCTGTCTGTGAACCAGGATCCTCCTGTCTCAGCCTCTCAAATGCTGGGATTGCAAGCCTGCGCCACCACGCCTGGCTGCATTCATGTTTTATGTAATTTTTATTGGAAACTCATTTGCTGAAACTTTTTATTGGATTTCAAATATTTGGGTTTTTTTTTTATAGTAGCAGGGATTAAACCCCTTGCATATGCTAGATAAGCATTCCACCACTAAGCCACACCCTCAATCCTTTTTATTTTGAGACAGGGTCTCACAAAATTGCCAGGTCTGGCCTTGAACTCCTGATCCTCTTGTCTCAGCCTCCTAAGTAGTTGGAATGACAGGCATGTGCCATCATTCTCAGCTGAAACTCTTCATGAATTAAGATTCTCCTTGTACTTTGTTTGGGCTATGTGGTTATTACAATTTATTACTTCAAACCTCTCTGTGTGGCCAAATTTGTGGTTGTAGAATCTCAGGGAAATTTTATTGTTGTTTCTGCTATTTTTACCACTATAATTTTCTTTGTTGTTTACAACTTCTGGGTGGGTTTCCTTGTAGCTCATCTTTTTCTCAGGGTCTCCTGGAGCCCTGGCCTTATTCAGGGTGGTCTGGCTCCCACCATCTCGGAGATGCCTGAAGGTCCGCTGTGCCCCAAGGGTGTGCAGAGGAGCTGAGCTCTGGACCC
Organism: Muscardinus avellanarius; assembly: GCF_963383645.1. NCBI lineage: Eukaryota > Metazoa > Chordata > Mammalia > Rodentia > Gliridae > Muscardinus > Muscardinus avellanarius. The sequence goes on from NC_137789.1 coordinate 126,495,903, forward strand.
CAGCTTCAGCTGTGGTCTGGGGGAGGCCTCCTCCCTTCTCAGTTTCATTTTCTGCAGTCTCAGACCTGAGACTTGGTCAATAATGGTCCAAAAATGATCGATTAGTAAGTTTCATAAGCAAACAATTTAAAGGTTTGTAATTGTATAACATTAGAAGTGTGATGAGGTCTCACACCCTCCAGCTGTGTGCCACTGAGAAAGTGAATCTTCCCTTTGTTCAGAGTATCCACTCTGTATATGCTACCTGCCAGTAGTCACTTAGTAGCCAACTTGGTTTTTAAGTTCACTGCTGAACTATCCGGATGCTCGTGTTTAAGTAACCCTTGTTTTACTGAACAATAATCCCAAAATACCGGGGTGGTGATGCTAGCACATTTGGACCTGCCACAGAGAAGCTATGAAGTACTTCCTCTAAGTTTAAAGGTTAAATTTTTTTGATGTAATAATAAAAAAATGTATAGGGAGATTGCTGAGATCTATGCTAAGAATGAGTCTGTGAGATTTGAAGAAAGAAAAGAAATTCATGCTAGTTTTGTTACCACACCTCACATGCAAAAGTTATGGCCACAGTGTGTGATAAGTGCTTAGTTGAGATGGAGAAGACACTAAATTGTAGGGATGGGTACAATTGACTACTTTAGGCATCCACTAGGGACCTTGAAATGTGTCCTTTTAGCCTATTTTCTTGGAAACTTACAGTTTATTTTATTTTTTCTAATGCTGCATTTATGTTCTGAATTTGCATTTTTGTCCCCATTACTTTAACACCTCTGGGCGATTAAAAAAGAGGTTCAATGTCAGTGAAAACTAAAACAAGCAAACGTCAAAGCAGTATCCGCTTAGTGACTTGAATAACAGTGGCATACACTATTGAAGAGGTAATGTTTCTTAAGTACTGCTTTATTTTATTTTTTATTTTTATTTTTCTGCGGATCATATTGAAAATGGCATACATTCAGACAGCGCTTGGCGCCCTCACCCCTGGCTTCCCCTATTCCGCCTCCCAACAATGAGTGTCCGTGTTAGCCAGGCTTCATTCATACTTTTACACATATTCGAATGTAGCTCCTCCATTAATCAACCTCAGCCTTCTTCCTACCTGTTAATTTTAAAGAAGGATTTCTATATTTTATATGTCATTTTAAGCTTTCTTTGAGGTATGACATGAGGTATGATGTAGCCCACCATAATGCTGGAAATGAAAATCTATGAGCTTTTCTTTTGATGGCTGATGATACTTCCGAGAGTAAAGTCTGAGCGCAGGCGTGCAGTGTAAAACACGAGAGAAGGCCAGTACGCGTGGTGTCAGCTTTAATGGTACGGTTCTCCCGGGGATGGGGCTGGGCAGCCCAGGGGCCGCGCGCCCATAGGCTAGAACGGGAGGGCCTTCTTTTAAGGTATGCATCTCGGGGGGTGGGATTTACTCATGGGAACACACGATTCTTGTGAGGTACTATTGCGAGGCAGACTCTTTTTGCCTCCGGGGTCCACTCCCTGCCCGCGCAGAGGTCATGTGGGTGAGGAGGTCACGTGAGTGAGGGACCCCGACTTATCATCCGGCCTTTCGGTGATAATGGGCGAAGATCTGAGTCTCGAGCTACTTCCGCTGTCAAGGGGTGTTGTAAGGGGGCCTCTTGGCCGGGAGAGGCCGGGTCCACCAGAAGTGGGCAGGTGGGAGTGTGGCTGCAGCAAGAGTTGGAGGTTACCCTGGACAGCTTGGTGATGTGTGTTCGAGGAGACTTTAACAGGCGAGGGGCTATTAAAAGAAAAAAACAAATCGCGAGAGCATATCTCAGGTTGGGCAGGAGCCCTTTTAGATATGAGGTAGATTGTCACTAGATTTATTAATACAATAGCAGCATTTTCCCTGAGGAAGACATACACGGCTCCTTTTCATTAGACCAGAATCATTGATAGCAGCATTTTTTAGAGAGAAACACACACCACTCTTTTCAGCAGTGAGTGGGTTTGGGTTCGTCTGGTCAAGTGAAAACATGCTATTGAGTCAGGAGTATCAGTAATGGATTTCAGAGGATTAATTCTTATGGCTGCTTGGCATCTGGAGAGGGAGAGCACCATACTATGTAAACGAATGGACCTGCTAAAATAAAAACATCAAAGAGAATTATGCCGAAAAATAATGAAGCTGTGCAAAAACTGTGCAAAACAATTTGTCATGAGGCTGTTGTAGTGGTGCCCTTTGTAGATTTGGCTTGAGCTTCAGGCAGAGCAATTTTATCCTGTAAAAGAAGGCGTGTAGTGTGTGGGCAGGAGAGCTTACCGTCAATCCTCTGTACCGAGATTGGAAAAGGAAAACTAAGACCTGAAAAGATGGAGGGACTGAGCAGGCAAACAAAAAGGAGACTGGCTTACCCACTACCTGGAGAGTTACCCTGGGCTGGCAAGGAGGATGGAGGTTGAGGGATCCAGGAGCCGTCAGTCTTCAGCCAGGCTGAGTAGGGCCAGCGGCAGGGCCTAGTCTGGAAAGGTGCTCCCCCTGTGTTGAGGCACCTGGGGATTACCCTTTTCCAAGGGTACTGTTCCAGTGGCCCTCCTGGCCGCACGCCGGGCACAGTCTAATTGGTGGGCGTGGCCTTGCCCCACTTGAGGCGGGCTCCTGGAGGTAGTCGTTGTTGCTGTCCTCCACCCCTAGGTGGTGCTCCAGAGGGCTGAGTCACCACAGCTAGCTGCAGGTCAGCTACCAGGGATCTGCCTTTTGGTGAAATCGGAGTGTTTACTCCATCTCCACCTGTTCTCTGGAATTAAAAACTTTAAATGCCATGTTAACCAAATCTCAGATAGGAGTTTGAGGACCGTCCTCAGCCTTTCTAATTTTTTCTAAAAGCCTCCTGAGTTGGTTCCTTGAGGGAGAATGGCAGGGGGAACCGAGTGGGTTAGAGTGGGAGGCTGTCCTGGGATAGGACGGTGACTAGGGCGGTGAGGAGAGAACCTGTAAATCAGTGTCTGCAGAAAGCGATGCCTACAAGCCAGCTGGGTCAGATGCTAGCATCCACGTGTTATCACAAAATGTGGACTGTGCCTGTGACTCAGCAAAATTGCAGGCTGGCGCAGGCCAAGATGGCGACTTCACAACTTCACAAGGTCACAACTGTGTAACGACACAAATGGCGACCAAGATGGTGACTGTGACGTCACCAGGCAGTGACTACACGCCATCACAAAATGGTGGCTGGCGGGAAAATGTCAGCTGATGAGGGAGAGTATCTGGAGGCATGGAAAAGCAGGGAGAAAAAAGCCTGGACATAAAGACTTCTGACCATTTACCAGACCGCTTACAAAAGTTCTTAACTGTTCTTGGGCCACCACAACCCATTACCCAACTCGCATCAAGGCCAGACAGGCGCTCAGGGCTTAAGTCCTCTGCTAGTTTGGAGGTTCGACTTCCCATAATTGGTTCGCGGGTAAAAATGAAGAACAGGAAACAGGCGTCCCCAGTTTCCTGATCAGTCGTTCAGAAATGGAGGTTAAGAGATCGGGAAGGATATCTCCATCCCTTCTCAAAAACCGGAGGATGACCTGGTCATCTGGAGGGTGGTCCCAGTGGACTGGGGGACAATGGGTCACCAAGCACTTGGATTTTGGGGTCCCAGTGGACCAGAAGACCCAAGTCCAGAATCTGCTAACCAAGGGAAGGAGAAGGAGCTTACTGGAGTGAAGTGTTGCTGGCCAGCGCTGGCTGCGGCAGAAGCGCTGAGAAGCTGCTGGGGGCGCAGTGGAACCGGGGCACGTGGCGCCTGTGCCTGGAGTGGGTGGCACTGGCGGCTGACACAAGTGTAATCAAATGGTGGGGCTGACGCAGGTAGAATCAAACGGTGGCGCGCAGGTGGCATGGCTGGCCGGGCTGCAGCATGTAAACAAAATGGCTTCCAGGCACAGGGCAGACACTGAGGCTGGGCCATGGGGCACACTGCCCAGCAAGCCTGGCTTGGGGGCGGGTGGAATGGAGCGGCGGCAGCTCATGGAGCCACGCATGCAAGTCAAGCCCGGCACGGGTGACTGGTGGACACTGAAACAGGGCTGTGCGCTGCCCAGTGAGCCTGGCTCGGGCGGGCGGAACAGAATGGCCAGAGGTCCCGGTGGTTGCCAGAGCGCCGAGCCTGAATGGTGGTTATAGGAGCTCCAAGCAGTGGGCAGAGGTTCTGGCCTGCGCAGGCGGTCAGCAAGCAGAGCAGGCGCCAGCATCCCCCAAGAAGCCGGCCTCGGGTGGAACTGGTGGCCTGGCAGCCGGGGGAGCCTGCACGCTGTGGTGGTGGTAGCAGGCAGAGCCGCACCTGCAAGCCAAGCGCCAGTGCAGGACCTTGCGATAGAGCTGCTAGCAGGTTGGAGAGTCCGGGCAGAGTCCCAAAGTCTGATATGGGTGCACATAGCCCGCGGGGAGCTGAGGTGGAGCGAGCTGGGAAGGAACCCAGGCACCTGCCCGGGTTGGCTGAAGGTCGGGCCTAGGCGGAGTAGCGCCACTGGATGGGGGCTGGAAAGGGTTCCTCTGCGGCCGGTCGCAACAGTTTTTCTGGGCCGGATGATGGTGGTCCCTCTGGGCCGCCGTCCGTGGCAGCAGAGGTGACTCCGGGGCGGTGACTCCGGGGCCCACTGTCCAAAGGCTGATATGATGGCGAATTCTGCTGCGCAGATCAAAGGATAAGAGTCCGATATGGATTCGGCACCATGGATGTAAAGTCTGAGCGCAGGCATGCAGTGTAAAACAGGAGAGAAGTCCAGTACGCGTGGTATCAGCTTTAATGGTACGGTTCTCCTGGGGATGGGGATGGGCAGCCTTGGGGACCACGTGCCCATCCAAGGCTAGAACGGGAGGGCCCTTCTTTTAAGGTAAGCATCTCGGGGGGTGGGGTTTACTTGCGGGAACACGCAATTCTCACGAGATACTATTGCAAGGCAGACTCTGCCTCCAGGGTCCGCCCCCTGACTGGGCAGAGGTCACGTGGGTGAGGAGGTCACGTGAGTGAGGGACCCTGACTTATCACCTAGGTATGCTTTCATTTTATCTTGTAGCTATTATTTCTTGCTAGTCCAAGAAAACTTAGTTTCTGATCATGGAACCAGGAGAAAAATGGAATTTACTTAATGGAAACTCGCTTTCTAGGAAATTCAACTCTTTTAGCTAACTCCACAATCTAGCCAGCTTATGGAAAGGCCATTCAAAATTTATGGAGAACCCAGGAGCCGACAGACATTGGGCAGCCCCCCTTGATATAATACGTTTACAAACCACCTTTACAGACTTCCGTCATTCGTAGAAAGGGCCAGAAAGCTGCCTTAGACTGTCCTGTCAATGGCAGATAAGTGGATTGATGGTCAGAGGAAGCAGGTCATACGGGGTCACAGAGCTGGTTAGCAGTACCTGGGAACTTCTCTCCAAGAAATGAATGCAAAAACTCACTATTTTTTTTTTCATTTTTCTTTTATTGCTTGTGAATTTATTCAGACTTATATTCACTGAGCATTTATGAAACACCTTTGCTATGCCTGTGATGCCCTTTAGCTAATAAGTATCAGTAAGCGGGTAAAATACCTCCCTCCTTGGTACTCCCACCCCAGTACTCCCACCCCCAGTACTGAGCTGAGAGGGCTTGTGGCAGGGAGGTAGAGGAATGACAAAACAGGAAAAGCCTTTCTAGAGCCCAAGGACATGAGCTGGGATTGGCCAAGTTTAGAGCCTTTATTTTTGGGATCATTTCTTAGGAGGGAAACAAATCCGCCATGAAACAGAGTCCCCACACTGCCTCATCACAGCCGTAAACCCTCAAGAGACACTGTGTTTAAAGAACGCATGTGACAGAGAGAGAGAGAGAGAGAGAGAGAGAGAGAGAGAGAGAGAGAGAGAAAGAGAAAGAGAAAGGACCTTCTGAAGTATTTTAAGTAACAAGAGAAACATGCCCTTATCCAGAATGCAACAAATCTGTGTGGATCTATTTTTCTAGAATGGAGATTTCTATAGCTAGAGTAACCTGGGAAAGAGAGGACAACTGGAAGCAGTCATTCCTGTGAGGCCGCTACTCTTCTTTAGGAAAGGAAGCTGGCCAGATCTTCTCTTTAGTTCTTATTCCTTAAATGGCCATGTAGACGAACCAGTTACTAGGAGGTTGAGTCATTCATAAACGACTTCACTTGGGTATGAAATCATAGAAGTCTTACAAGATTTTGATGTTGCAGAAACTGCTTTTTCAAATCCCAATTCAGTTTGAGTGTAGAAGCCAACAAAGATAAACAACAACAACAATAACAAAATATTGTTGACATCCCAGGAAACAGTCACCGCTCATCTTTTGATGGATATGGGCAGCCAATTCTGCTCGCAAAGAAAACTTAGACTCATTTGAAAACTTTCAAGAGCAATATTTTCTAAGAATGCAAAGTTAGGTTCCAAACTCCCTCCCACGATGAAAGCAAGATTACTGGATAGGTTAAAAAAAAAGGTTTTTTGTTTTGTTTTATTTTTGTCCTGGGGATTAAACTTAGGGGCATTCTACCTCTGAGCTACATCCTCAGCTCTATCTATCTATCTATCTATCTATCTATCATCTATCTAAGGTACTGGGATTTGAATCCAGGGACATTCTAAATCTCAGTTACACCTCCAGAGTTTTTTATTTTTTATTTTGAAACAGGGTCTCCCTAGGTTACCGAGAATCTCACTAAGTTGCTGAGGCTGGCTTCGAACCTGCAATCTTCCTGTCTCAGCCTCCCAAGTACTGGGATTACAGGTGTGTGTGCCACTACGCCTGACTTATTTTAATATTTTGAAGCAGGGTATCACTATGTCGCTGAGGGCCCTGGTGAATTCCTAAGGCTAGCCTCAAACCTGTGATTCCCCCCGCCTCAGCCACCCAAGTACTGGGATTACAGGCATGCACCACCAAGCCTGGCTGGATAGGTCATTATGAAATAACATGTGCATGATGCAGGTCTGGCGTGGCTGGCTGGAGGGGTGTGGGGGCTGGGTTTGGACAGCTGTGGATTATGGGAAGCACAGAGAGGCTGGGGTAAAAGGTTCTTTTGTAGTAAGAACCTCAGTGCATGGAGATGACATTACGGGAGGACCCCTGCTGGTCTCAGACCTCTGCTCTGCGCTCTCTCACTGAGGGTAAGAACGTCGTCGGCTTCTCCAAGAGAGCGGCTGGGACACAGACGCTGTGGACCGTGGGCTTGCCCCAGCTCGCCTGCCTTCCTGGCAAGACAAGCGGTTATCAGAGGCTGGTGACTCCCTGCGTCTGGGGACAAGCTGTCTGCACTTCTAGGAGATGGCTCCTTCCCAAGGGGAAAGGAAAAGGTGCCAGGCTGTGGAAGGGTCCAATTATTGGCGGCTCGAGTTTGCAGAATGATTGCCTTTGAGTGAAGTATGCGTCACAGAAGCAAACGTGACATTTTAATTAAGAGAAAATAATTTCAGTTCTTACATGCTGAGTATATGTATAGGAAGGGGGAATTCTTTCCTCACTTCTCGGGCGATGACTTCAGAGTGGCTTCAAGGCTCCAAGAATCTTCTTGGGCAATGCCCCAAGGGCAATTGTGAACATATGATTTCCTCAATAAGCTTTTTTTAAACTCAGTTGTCTTTGGAATAACACTCTTAGGATTTTGGATACTTTCTTAGGAGGATAATACTTTCTTAGGATTTTGAAAAATCTTAAATATTGCTATCAAAAGTACCTGTTTCTGTTAACATCATTGTAATCAGACAGGAAGGGCTAGATGGGCCATGAGTGTCTCATCAGGGCCAAATACCTGTGACAGAAGAATTTTCCAGACGGTTTTGAGCTCTTGGAAATGTGCTGGTAGCTGTCCAGGGTCTCAGGGTGAGTTTGTGCTCGATGGCTCAGGGCCCCAAGGACGGCTCTGACCGTGACCTTTGAGCTGATGCCCTGGTCCTAGCACTGGAGCCACAGCAAGCAACTCTGGGTTTTGAAATTCCATTTGACTTCTGATCCTAGTTCTGCCAGGTATAAGTTCTGTACCCTTGTGAAATCGAAGCAACCTTATAACATGGAAAAATAACCCCTTCCATCAGGGGCTGCAGGAAAGAAAATAAAATAAGATGCAAAGAGTGAAAATAAAAATTTACATAAAACGTCAAAATCAAAATTTGCCAAATGGACTGTCTATGACTGATTGTGTTTCGGCCACTGCTGTTCTAGTAGTACACCCACCTGTCACCCCACAGTCACAGTCAGAAAGGCCTCGGCTTCTGCCCTTTTTCTTTCTTTCTTTCTCTTAAACACAGAAAACAACCTGATCCCTTGAAGTAGATGCTCCCAAATTTACATTCTAGCCTTGATATGTCTTCCAGGCTTCAGGCTTATGTAGAATATTTACAAATGGTGATTCTGTGGGGAGAAATAAAAAAATATGTAGAAGCTGGGGTTTGGTGGCACATGACTATAATTCCATTGCATAAGAGGCTGAGACAGGAGGGTCACAAGTTCAAGACCAGCCTCAGCAACTTACAGTGAGGCCCTCTGCAGTTTAATCAATTTTACTTTTCCAGCCCTGTCACTCCTAAGCCAGCCTTTCTCCCAGGCCTGTCACCCCCAAATTCCTGGAAGATCTTAAAGTTAACCAAAAATCTACTCATCTATAATAACCTGTGCACTAATCCCCAATACACACACACACACACACACACACACACACACACACACATATATATATATATATATATATATATATATATTTCATTATTTTGAAAAAGGTCTCACTGAGTTGCAAAGGGCCTCACTAAGTAACTGAGGCTGTCCGTGATCCTCCTGCTTCAGCCTCCCAAATGCTGGGATTAGAAGTGTGCACCACCATGCCCGGCTTCGGACATGATATCTTGAGAAGTCTACAATATGGAACTTTCCAGTGTTAACTATTGATCAGATAATAGAAATGCATCAAGGATGCAGAAAATAATCAGACACCCATAAATTACCTTGTCAGCACTAGACTGATGTCATCCTCATATCCTTTCCCATCTCCACCCCTCACCAGGTTTTCTTTAAAAGAGGATCTGGGCATGGTGGCCCAGGCCTCAATCCCAGCACCTGGGAGGCTGAGACAGAAGGTTCAAGGCCATCCTTGGCAATTTAGTAAGACCTCCAGCAACTTAGCAAGGAGGGAGGGCTGGGGTGTAGCTAAGAGAGAGAATGCCCCTGGGTTCAATCTCTAGAACCAATAAAAAAAAGAGCTGGGAACCCCCCCAAATACATCTCTCACTTTGGAGATGGCCTGCATTCTCTCTGAGTGTGTGTCCTGGCTTTCTTAAATAAATCTCTGGTTTATATGTAAGTCTCTGACAGCGACATGCTGCAGTTCTGCTCCATCATGGAAGCCAAGGACCCTGCTGGTCCTGGGTTGCATTCTCCCCTCCCTCTGGAACCCCTGTAGGCCCCTCTCCAAGTCATCTCATCTCTGGTGACAGGTCCACACTATTAAACTTAAAACACCCAAACAAAATTCATCCTGCTCTGTCAACCCAACACACACACACACACACACACACACACACACACACACACAGCCAATGCTAGGTTGCACACCATCCAGATTCTAAATTTGCAGGCTCTGGAGTCAGCATCTGGCCTCTCCCCTCCAGCCTGCCATGATCCCTCCATTTCTCAAAGGTCCCACATGGACACTAAGCGAGTTTCCTAGTTCAGTCTGCCCCAGCTCCCCTTTCTGGCCCGGTCCCTCACTTTCTGTGCCCCAGCCACGCATTCTATCTACTGCTCCTGCTCCCCCCTCCCCCACAAAGCTCCTCTGGCTGCCAGTCCGCCCACCTCTTCCTGTGCTTCCCAAGCTGTCTCCAAAGTCTGCCCAACTCTTTCCCAATGGGTTGGTTGGAAGCATGATCCTTTCTGACATTCTAGGACTTCTTTCCACGCGCATCTCCTCATTCCATTCTTGGTGCTGCACACGAGAATCAAGTAAGACCTGTTTGGGAACTCTTCCCCGGTATCCAGGAGGTCATGCAGCTTAGGAGTTAAGAGTTTGCTGCACTGGTGGCAGATGAATCTGGGTCTAAATCCCAGCTCTGCCACCTGCAGTTGCAGGAGCTCGGTGAGTCCTTCAGCCTCTCTTCCTCTTTACTCCCTCATCCATAAGCATTCCACATGGTAGCTGTGCGCTAAGGGAATAATGCATGAAAAAGCCCTTGATACAGTGGCGCTTGTGGCACCTGATAAGCGTTCCATAAATGGTTATTTCTATCTTTCGATTCTTGCTTTGTTTAACTTTCCATGGCTGTTTTATCAGTAATAAAATTTGACCGTGACACTGAATTTCTTCTGGGGCTGTGTAACCTTTGAGATGTGTCAGGCTGCGGATGGAGCTCAGGGGTAGAGCACTTGCCTAGCATGTATGAGGCCCTGAGTCCCATCCCTAGCACTGAACAAAAAAATAAAATAAAATAAAAGATGTGAGTGTTGCTGGGTGTGGCAAAGCACACCTGTAATGTATAGGTTCAAGGCCAGCCTCAGCAACTTAGCAAGGCCTTGAGCAACTTACTGAGACCCTATTTCAAAATAATAACAACAACAAAAATATATATAGACAAGGAGTATAGCTTAGAAGTAGAATGCCCCAGGTTCAAGTTCCTGTACCAAAAGTGAAAGAAAAAAAATGTGTCATTGGTTAAAAGACTGAAGATGGAAATCAGAGAATTGAAAGTGATAGTTGATTGGGTTGTAAAATTTTCAAGGCCAGGGATAATGTTCCTTCATCTTTGCATTTCCAGTCCTAGTATGGAAATATAGTAAGAATATATATATATATATATATGTATGTATAATTTATTTATGTCAACTAAATATATATATGTCATATATATAATATATATATATATTATATATATGTCAACTAAATATTGAGTTGCAAAAACTTCATTGCAATGACATATGGGCAATTCTCCTTTCTGTTTGCATGTTTCTTAGAGCAGTCGAACTGAACTTCCAGAATGCTAGAATTCATTTACTCCCTGCCACAAAAATAAGTGTGTTTGTGTGCATGTGTGTGGATTCGTATGTGTATGTATGAGCACACACATATGCCTTTAAATTACCAGTGTTGAGTCAGGCGTGGTGGCACATGCTTGTAATCCCGGTACCTGGGAGGCTGAGACAGGAAGATCGCAGGTTTGTGGTCAGCCTCAGCTACTTAGACCCTGCTTCAAAATAAAGAATTAAAAAAAAAAAATAGGCCAGGCGTAGTGGCGCACGCTTGTAATCCCTGTGCTTGGGAGGCGGAGACAGGAGTATCGCGCAGGTTCGAAGCCAGTGCGCTGGCTTAAGAGATCCTGTTTCCAAATAAAAATATAAAAAAGGTCTAGGAGAGTAGCCTGGAAGTAGAAGGGTTTCCAGGAACCCCAGTACCACCAAAAAAAAAAAAAAAAAAAAAAAAAAAAAAAAAATAGGGTTGGGGGTATAGCTCAGAGGTAGAATGCCCCTGGTTTGCATCCTCAGTATCCCTCCCCAAAATTAAATAAATAAAGTTAATTTTATTTATTTATCTATTTATCTATTTATTGTGGGTCTGGGGATGGAACCCAGGAACCCATGGGCATTTGACTTCTGAGCTACACCCCCTGCCCTATTTTTTATTCTTTATTTTGAAACCGGGTCTCACTGAGTTGCAAAGGGCCTCACTAAGTAGCTGAGGCTGTCTACAAACTGCTATCCTCCTGCCTCAGCCTCCCAAATGCTGGGATTACAAGCGTGAGCCACCACGCCCGGCTAAATAAATAATTTTAAAACCCCACAAAAAATATATAGCAGTGCTCCTCTAGTCTAGCTGTACTGGAATTAGTGTGTTCCTTTCCCTTTATCCCCCCTCTCCCTTGTCTTGAGTTCCTGTGTCTGTAGATGTGACCATAGTTTGTTCCTGGATTATAACCATGCCAAAAGATCCTTGGAAGGCCAGCTACCTGCATCTGACCTACAGATGGTTTGGCCCTGGGGTTAAATCCTGAGCAACCAGTTTTCACAGTGAGCTGGAGGCGGTCATGAAGGTGAGGCTCATTGGGTTTTTGGATTAACTCATGAGTAAATGAGTAAACTCATTTACTGATGAGTTTTGCTGTTTTCTTGGAAACCTACCGCCTTTATTTCTAGGCCATCACATCAGATTTGTCACAAGGTGGTTCATGCACTCAGGCTGCTTTCTTTGTTGGCACTCTTAGGCTTAGGGAGCTTGAGAGATAGAAAGTTAGTGTGTAATATTTTTATTTAATCCAGCACACTATCAAGTGGTGATTGTGTGCCAGGCACTGTGTTGAGCATCTTTTCCAGGCAGATTGATAAGTAGCATCTTTGTAGCTACCAGGTGATGGGTGAATGGAGGCTTGAGTTTTTCTCCCTTCTCGTCTCCTTTTCTTTCCCTTCCCAGTCTTTCTGGTGTAGACATAGACGCTCTCTGAGGACGACAAGGCTGTTTACTGTGGAAAGTATTAAAGATGAGGGCCCCTGGGATCTGGAGGACCTCAAGGGTCTGCCCTGCCGCTCTCAATGGACCAAGACTCAGAGGGGAGGACCAGGATGGTGGAACGAACCCAGGCATTCATGACAGTGGAGGGAGGAGAGAGACTGGAGAGGAAGATAGGGAACCCAGGGAAGGACCCTCACGTCTCCCCGGACTCATTTTTGTTGAAGGGCTGGCCTCCTTAAGGCTCTGGGAAGGGTGGTGGTTGGAGAAACATTTGTAAGCCCCATGGCCAGGCACTGTGGCCACAGCGGGTTGGGACGCGGCCCCACTGTTTGACTTGGGTCAAGACTTCTCCAGGTCTGATCATGTCATTCCTTCTCGAGCCTTTGACTTCTTGAAACTGTCACTTCGCTCCAGCTGTGGCTTTGGCTGAGCAGACATGACCAAGGCCCTGTGTACCTCCATGTCTGGATTCTGAGTCTGCAATTTGGCTGCTGACTTAGGAAGAGGGTTCTGGAAATACAGCCCCACTCTGCTGACTGACTCCTTCCCACAGAGGGACCCATATCTTCTCCTGGCCTCATCTGGGGAGAACAGAGCCATCTTACTTGGGGCAGTGATTTGCCTTGGGTTGTGAGGTTTGCAGTCTGTGGGGCCTCATTCTGGCTCTGCCGGCTCTTGGTTTTATGATTTGAAAGCTCTGATAGAAGGGAGAATAAATGTCTCTGGACTAAACTTGGGAATGGAACAGGCAATGGGAAGCCACCCAGTTAAAAGTGGGAGAGGAAAAAAAAAAAAAAACACAGCCAAAACAAGATTGAAACAATGACCAGAACTTGAACTCATTAAACAATGAAAATAAGGATAAGGAAAAGAATTAAGAACTTTTCACTGTGTCATAAACTGAGGATCTGGTGAGCTGCGGGGTTAGAAATCTTCTGGGTGCCCATGGTGCCAAGTGATCCAGAACGGAGGGGCCTGAGGAGTTGCCATGGATGGGGGAGGCCACCAGAGACCATGCAAGTTGGAGAGTGTGAAACCCAGTGTAGGAACTCCGGTCACTCATGTGGGGCGAGTGCCACAGAAGGCTTTCTCGAAAAACAAATTAAAGATTTAGTTCTCACACTAAAATCCGTGGCCATTCGTTTCTAAGCAAGGCCTATCAACATAACCATGGCATTGAGATTTCGTGGTTGGAACTTAACTATCTAAGGAATATGGTCAGCGTCATAGACTTTGTTCTGAATACTATCTATAACACTGTTACTGCCATCGGAGGCCGATGGACCATTTCCCCTTTCCAAACGCTGCCCAGACCAGCACCTTCCCCAACTGACAGTCATTGGGGGGAAAAAATAATCCATAAACAAATAAACATAAAGACAAAAACAAAAAGGCCTGATAGGGTGACGATGCTATCTCATCCTTAGCAGAGACAGCCACTAAGATCCAGAATTAATTTCTGAAGTTCTAAGCCCCTTGGTTTGAAAGATTTTGAGGAAGACTGCTTCCGATCAGTACTTGGAAGTGTTTCTCCAACTTTTCCCTGGCTACCATCTTAGTTCCTCCAGCCGAATAATTTATCCCGGAGCATTAATGTGTAGGGTGTATTCATGCCTTATGAAAATGTTCTAGTAATTTGTTTTCCTGGTTCTGTTAAAGTCATTGAACTGAATCGTGCTCTCAATGAAACTTTAAAAATCTATTAATGAAAATGTTAGTACCTTAACAGAGTACCATGATATCCATCTAGATATAAACATTTATTAGGCAAATGGGAGAAATGATTAAGCCTCCTTATGAAAATCAATCAAAATTGCCCTGAGGCTTTTTGTCTTGTCAATAGCATCACTGGCAGCCCCACTCACCCTTCTCGTCTGTTTTGGGGGCACTAAATTCAGTCAGCTGAGACCGAGCTACCGTGTAAGGAACAGATTAAACTAACATCCATCAAGGTGAAAGATAATTATTGCTTGTGTCAGACAACACCTGTTTTTGCAGCATTCCTCAACTTAGTTAAACTGGAGACAGGCTGAACTTTCCACTGAATTTTCCATCTGACAGTTGCTCCAGGCGGGGTGTCTGCAGAACCCCCTTGCTATGTTTACATTTTTGAGGCAGATTAAAAATGTCATCTGTGAAATATAACCTGAAAATCTCACACAGTAATATATTAAAATATATAAATACAGGGCCTGAATGGGAGTCAGACCGAAGGAGAAGGCAAGCCCCCAGCTGCTCCTGGAGCAGAAATCTTCCATCAGACATCTTTCAAGATGTTAAACACGCAGATCGTCCACAGATATTCCTCATCCTTCAAGCCTTGGCCTTGTGGATCACTCTGCACTTCAATTTTGAGACAATCCATCATTTCTCAACAGCACGTGGGGTTTGCTTCCCAACGGAGAGCTGGAAGTCAGGTGCCATTTGGAATACGTGAGCTCCGGACCTTCTTGTCATGGTATCGACTCCAGCCTGTGGTGACATTCGGACTGGAGAAAGGAATCTGTGACCTGGGGCAAAACTTTAAAAGAAAGTGGTTTTTCTGTTTTGTTTTCATTGAAAAGAGACACTGGTGTGGCTACTGTGGAGGTGTGAATGTCATTGCCAAGGACACTGCCCGGCTTGTCCCTGGATGGTGTGTAGGGGAATGAAAAGCAGGGGAGAGGCTTGGCGTGCTTCAAGATGGTTCAGCTGGGGCCCCTTTGTGTACGTGTCCAAGAGACTAAAGAAAGAGACAAGGAGAACACGCTGGCTCCGCGCTCTGGGGAAGTCCATGGGGCCTGACCTTTTTCTGGGCGTTCATCTTACCCTCAACATCTGTGTTAGCTTCCACCGTGATTTCTTTGACATGCTGAAGTGGAGGGGAAGGAGACAGGAGGCTTCCCTTTAATGCATGTGTTAGGCATCCAAAGGCACTGAAGATACTTAATCCTTCGGATTGTGGTGATGAGTATATATATTTTTAAGTCCTTTAGTGTCCAGGTGTGATGATGCACGCCTGTAATCCTAGCACTTGGGAGGCTGAGACAGGAGGATGGCAGGTTCGAGAACAGCCTCAGCAACTTAGGGAAACCCTTTTAGCAAGTTAGAGAAATCCTGTTTCAAAATAAAAATTCACCTTGGCAAAGTTTCTTTTGCTCCATAAGGTAATATATTCACAGGTTTTGTTTGTTTATTGGTAATGAGCCTTGAACCTAGGGACATTCTACATCCAGGCTGTACCCCTACATTTTTCTTTTTTTGTGGTACTGGGGATGGAACCTAGGGAAATTCTACCTCCAAGCTATACCCTCGGCCCTATATTTTATTCTTAATTCTGAAACAGGGTCTCACTGAGTTGCAAAGGCCCTCATTAAGTAGCTGAGGCTGTCCGCAATCCGTGATCCTCCTGTCTCAGCCTCCTGAATGCAGGGATTACAAGCATGCGCCACCATGCCCAGCTTGTACCCCTATATTTTTATTTTTAAATTTGAAATAGGATTTTGCTAAGTTGCCAAGGATCTTACTAAGTTGCTAAGGCTGGCCTCGAACCTACTATCCTTCTGTCTCAGCCTCTCAAGTATTCAGATGACAAGTGCACACCACCACACCTTGCTCATACTCACAGGTTTTAGAGTCACATAGTTTCTCAAACTTTTTGGCTTACCTCCCCCCTTTTTATCCAGAAAAACAAATCCCTTAGGGTCCCCCCTGGGCTCTTCTATCATCCTCTTATTTTTATTGAATACCTCCAATTGCACCTGAGGTAACTATTCTCCACCCTGATAGTGCCAGTTTCCCCCGGGTAGTGGGATGACTGACTTTGGGAATTTATGTATATAGGTTAAGTCATGGACATTGCTGAGAGGCCATTTTACCCAACACCATGACCCAGCATGAAGCCACCACCTCTATGACATCATTCCTGACTGCATTTCAGAAAGGCCACTTGGGCAGACATCGAGGGGGAGTGCCCGCCCTCTCAGGTGCAGGGCTATGGGGCTGCGGGGCTGCCGGGTGGGAGAGGCTGGCCAGTGACCCGCCCCTGGGCGTGTGCTCTCACCTCCCTTTCTCTGTTTCTTGACCTGCCATTGAACTTCCTTCAGGTCTGATTCAAAAGAGAATTTATACCCAACCCATTGTGGTTTGTGGAGGCGTTCACTAAAGAAACCGAGAGGAAATTCTACCCACAGGACAAAGTGCTGGCTTTATCTGCCCCCAGGTTACGATGGTTTTTCTAGAGTGAGCCATTCTTTTTTTGCCCATAAGCTGTCGTAGCCAGGCCTGGGTTCTTGTCTATGGACAAAAGTGGCTCCCTTCATGCCAAAATGTCCCTGTGTCTCTCTGTCTCTCTCCAAATAATGTCACACACCTGTGACCAGCATGGCGGGCGTGGTTGCTGTGAAGCACAGTTTCCCAGATACAAAAACTGAGACATGGGAGATTTTTATCCAATGTTCACAAGTGTTCCCAGGAAAAACCCAGAAGGGAGTATGGAATGAGAGAGAGGGAGGAGGCCCATCAAGGGTGCGCTGTCAAGCACAGCCCTGTGGAGGTCACTGGCCCCGTCCCCAGGGAGCTCAGAAACATGTAGCTTACATCCTGATTGGGGCGACTGTCATGGGTTGGGGGCTTCTGGGAGGAGATGGACACTCCCAGGTATTGCTCGTGTTCTCGGGCTCCTAGAGAAAGGGATCCCGCGATCTGAGGGGAGCCCTCCTGCAAGCACCGCTGGGAATGAGCGGCCTGGGAGCCAGTGTGCCGCATCCGCAGGCCTTTGCTCTCTCCTTCTGGGGCAGAGATATCCCCGCCCTGGCCTGTTACCATCAGTCTCTCTCCTCGCCGGGCCTCTGCCACACCACTGGTCTCTGCAGAGAACTGGCCTTGCCACGCACAGACCCCTGTGTGGGCCCCGGGTCACCCTGTGCTGCTTCCTGCATTCGGCAAGGGCCGGTCTACATTGGAGGGCAAGCTTCTGGCTCCCTTGCCTGAGGCTCTACGATCATTAGGTGCCATAGTCATTTCCTTGGGTATTGACAATGGATGCTGGCCAACCAGATAACTCAGACAAGGACTTTCGAAAATCACCTCATCATTTTTTTTTATTCTTCTGCGTTACTGGGAACAGAACCCAGGGGCATCCTACCTCTGAGTTATATAGCTCAGCCCTATTTTTTATTCTTTATTTTGAAACAGGGTCTCACTGAGTTGCAAAGGGCCTCACTAAGTAGCTGAGGCTGTCCACGAACCTGCAATCCTCCTGTCTCAGCCTCCCAAGTGCTAGGATTACAAGCGTGCGCCACCACGTCCGGCTGTTTTCCATGTTTTATGGATAGGAAGTCTGAGGCTCAGAGAGGTTAAGCATCTGCTCAAAGTCCCGTTGCTAGCAGCTGGTGGGGCAGGTTTAAACCTGTGTGGGAGGGAATACCAGAGTTAAAGCATACCCAAGAAAGGCCCCAGTAGCAGAAAATGTCCCCCCTTTTGCGGTATTGGGGATGGAACTCAGGGGCATTCTATCTCAGAGCTACAGTCCCAGCCCTATTTTTTTATTCTTTATTTTAAAACAGGGTCTCATTGAGTTGCAAAGGGTCTCACTAAGTAGTAGCCGAGGCTGCCTGCGAATGGTGATCCTCCTGTCTCAGCTTCCCAAATGCTGGGATTACAAATGTGTGCCTCCACACCCAGCTCACAATCTCATATTTAAACAATGCAATTATGACTTTAGTCTTTGTAAGCCACTATATAAGTGATAGTTATAATAGCAGCTCATCTCTGAAAACTATGCCATTTCTTGACATGCATGGCTTTCCTTTATTCGTCAGCAGTCCTACGAGGTGGGAACTATCCTATACAACTCGTTATAATGATTTTACTGCTGGAGAAACTGATGCTAAGGGGGGTTAAGTGATGTATGAAATGTGCAGACCTGAGACTAGAGCCCAGGTCTGTGTGAGTCCCTAAAAACCGTGCTCTGTTATGGTCCTATCTTGCCCCCAACCTCCCATCCAGAGAAGAAAGGGCCCCCTCCTAGAAGTTGAGGACATCAAGTAGGAATGGATCCGGTGACTAAAAGTGTTTTTTCAGAACTTTAAATTCCAATAGTGTGTAGCAATCCCATTTATTAGATTCCTTACCCAAGAATTAGGTAGAAAATGGGCTCTTTCTCCCAAATCCCTTTCAGATGTGCTGGCCAGCAAAGCAGCCTTTATCACCACCTTCACTACGTAAACCAGTATTGGTTCAGTGGTGTGATTCTGGAAGAAGGACTTAGACCCTCCATGTCGGCTCTTTCTAAAAGTGTTTTTCTGGAAGCCCTGCTCAGTATCTGCTGCCTCTGTCTCTTTGGCCAGGACCGTATCAAATGACTCCCCACCCTTAGCGCCAAAGAAGGCTGTGAAATAAAGTTTGTGTTTGGGTTGTTTTTTTAAGCTTAGTTTTCCCAACAAAATCAACGTGTTATTAGGAAGAAGGGGATGATGGATGCTAAATTAAAAAAAAAACACACAAAAACCGTAGCGTCTTGCTTCGCCTCCTCCTTTGAGTTCATGGACCACAATGGCAGCCAACCTTGGGCCAATAGTCTAGACTCCTTGGCATTTACCCTTTCAATGCATTTACATATGCCATAGACATCCAAACTCAACGTGTCCTTGATAGAATTAATCTTCTTTCCAAATCTTCTCCTCTATGTCTCGTGTCTTAGTGAATGTCACCATTGCCCACCCAGTGGCTGTTTATCCCTCAGCCAGATCGGATGCCCTTGATATCTGATCAGTCACCAGGGCCGTGATTTTGCTTCCTATTTCTCTGATCTCTATTTTTCTCTTCTGTTATCTTCTCTATCTAGATGTACATGAGAAGCATAATATATCATGACCAAATAAGGTTAATACCAGGGTTAAAAGGTTGGTTCAATTTTAGGAAATCTAACAATGTAACTCACCATGTTAATGAATTAAAAGGAAAAACATAAGATTATAAACTGAGAAAAGCACTCAAAAATTTACACTTTTTCCTAATGTTTGAAGTAAATGAGAATAAAATGCTTAGGAATGAATTTAGCCAAGGAAGTGTCAGACTTGTAAACTGTAAGTTACAAAACATTGCTGAAAGAAATCAAAGAAGACTTGAATAAATAGGGTGCAATGGTGTGCACCTGTAGTCCCAGGTTTGAGAGGCTGAAACAGGAGAATCGCAGGTTTGAGGACAGCCTCAGCAATGTAGCGAGACTCTGTTTCAAAATAAAAATGGCTGGGGTATAGTTAGAGGTGGAATGTTTCTGGATTCGATCCCCAGTACAAGGGAAAAAAAAAAAAACAAAAAAAAAACTAAGTAACTGGCAAGTCATCTTATGTACATTGCTTAGAAACCTAATATTGTTAACATGGCAATATCACCAAAAAAATCTATAGATTCATGCCATTATTATCAAAATCACAATGTTCATTTTTTCTTTTCAGAAATAGAAAAAATGATCCTAAAATTCACATGAAATTGCAAGGAACCCTAGTCAAAATGACTTTGAAAAATAATAACCAAGTTGGAAGGCCTATACTCCCCAAATTCAAAACTTGCTATAAAGTGACAGTAATTAGCTGGGCACAGTGGTGCACTTCTGCAATCTCAGTACTTGTTAGGCTGAGATGGGAGGACCACAGGTTTGAAGATAGCTTCAGCAACTTAGTGAGACCCTTAGCTTGGAGGTGAATGCAGCAGGTTTCATCCCTAGTACCCTAAATACATAAAAGTAAAGTGACAATAATCAAAGTAATATGGTTCTGGAATAAGATTAAAAGGTAAGTGGAATAGAGTTGAGTTGTGTAGTCAGCTTGGGCTGACAAGACAAGACACCAAAGAAGATGTCAATTTTTATGCAGAGGTGGATGAGAAGGCAAGCTTAAAATGCCATTCCTCTGTCTACTCCAGGCTGTGGTGACCTTTGAGAAACCACAATGGAGGGAGGAGGGCTGTCTTTCAGGAGACAGAAAGAAGAGAAGCAGAGCTGTCAGTCATCCTTTGACAAGTGGGGTGGTGCCTGAAAGGGCTTGTGGGCAGGGGATGTATTGTGGCCTTAGTTTCCCCATTGGCTCCACTAATCTTCACAAAAGTACTCCAGATCAACAAAGTAAAAATAGTGCTTTTCACAAAAGTCCACAGCCCACTCCTATAACCAGAATGTTATCCCCAAATCAGTCCTATACTGACATCTTAGCTCCACCATGGTTGAGAGATCATTTCAATTAACCCATTTAACCCCAAGCCCTTAGTGTCTTTCCGGAGTGAGGAGAAGATAGAGATGAGCCCGGAGGAGATGATTTCATCTGCTGGTCTTCATCCTAAGAAATGTGGGATTATGTTACAGAGGCAAACAGGTTTGTAAGCAAGAGAATGACATAAAAAGACCGTGGTAGAGTAGATGCTTAGCGTGCACAAGACTCTTGGTTCAATCCCCAGCAGTCCCCGCCCCCAAAGAAAGGAAAGTAACTACAGAGCTCTGGTGCTGCTTTTGGGTGTTAGTGATGCGTAGGTTCATCAGTAATGTAATACATGTACCTCTAGGGTGGGGATTGATAATGGGGGAGGCTGTGCATGTGGGAACAGCCTCTATATGGGAACTGGGTGGAACACACCTGTACCTCCTACTTGGGAGACTTAAGACAGGAGGATCATAGCAACTTAGTAGCAACCTTACCAACTTAGACTTCATTTTAAAGTAAAAAAGGTCTGGGGTATAATTCAGAAGCAGAACCCCTGGGTTCAATTCCCAGCATCACAAACAAACAAAAACACCATCAACAAAAGAAGTAACTCTAGGAGCAGTGGGCTTTCAACAGGTGGTCTTTGTAAGATCATTTTCTTTGTGGGTTTCAAAGGTAGGGAGGTGCTAACGTGTGCCCTGGGCATTACAGCTGTCAGTTACCACACTGGATCTAAGCATAGTCTACTGACTAGAAACCAGGAGTAGGAAGGAAGATTTAGTGGGGTACCCAAAGTTAAAGCCTAGAAAAATAGATGTCGAGTTTTTCAGCAAGACAGATTAGACTGGTCGAGCAGAGAGCGAGAAGGACGAGGTCGAGGGCGGGCCGCCCGGCCAAGACACAACAGAGAATGGATGAGCTGGGCGGGGGGCAAGAGTGTCTGCGGGGCCAGGCGCTTTCCCAAGTGTTCAGAGCAGTTCCTTTTAGGATTGCACAGTGTAGTTGTTTAGTGAAAGCCTTTTGTTGCTTCTAAGGGAAACTCTTGAAAAAAAACCGTGCGGTATGGAACAAACTATCTTTGTTTTTTAATCTTTTCTCCACCAGGACCCAACTGTGTCCTTTGGGTGAGATGCTTAATTTCTCCAGTTCTTAGTCCCTTGTCAGTAAAATGAGGAAAACGATTCTGGCTTGCAGAATTACTGTGAGAATTAGGGTAGACAAACATTTAGTAAAATGGAGACAACATAGAAATTGTATAATTACAAGAATTAATTATTCTGTGCTTGTTATTTTCAAATTTTGAGGGGCTGGGGATGTGGCTTCGTGGTAGAATACTTGTCTATCATGTCTGAGGCCCTGGGTTCAATTCCTAGCACCACATGCACATTAAAAAAAAAGAAAAATGAAATAACAATTTTGACTTTCCTAAGGGATGAAGATGTACTGAAGTCTCTTGTCTGTACGACTGGCATGTCGTTCATTAGGAAAGACTATTCTTTTGCCAATCTCTGCCGCCTGCAGTGGGCAGGTCAGGGTTCTTTCATTACATCTCTGTCTAGGACATTCCCAGTGGCTCTGCTCCCCACACCAGCTGCCCTGTGTGGGGAGACCTCCATACCTGTGGCTGTGGGAGGCCTGGCCTTTGGCTTCTTGTGTGCCCGGCGTCTGTTGAGGCCGCGCCTGTTTGTGGCTTGGCCTCTCGGATTCCTACTCGGCCTCTGAGGAGCCAAGCTGTCTGTTCCACAAGCCAAGCCTGTCTGCTACTGCTGGTTCCTGGGAATCAGCCACTTCCCTCTTCTGGGGAGGTGTAGTATCACAGCATGCACGAGAAACAATGGGAAACTCAGCCCTGGCTGAGTAAACTATGACCCAAAGGAATTCCAGCGAGTCCCCAGCTCAGCCCCAGTGAATGCCCACAGGTGGGCAGAGGGAGCCTGGGAACATCAGGTCACCTGAAGTCCTCCAAAGAGCCAGCCTGGGCCAGGACTCCTCCCAGGGGGTAACCAGCTGCACATATGACTCAATTCAGTTGAAAGTTGGGTTAAAAGCTAAAATAACACCAGGGAACAAACTTTTCTGTCTTTGCTTAAGGTGGCACTTTGGTAGGCCTCTGCAGGCAGAGAATAATGAGATCCTGAGGGTGTAAGTTATTAAGGTCAGAGGAACAAACATGACCACAACCAAGTGGGTTGTTACTGTCAAGCAACAGAAAGGGACTGAAAAGAATAACAGGGAAGAGAGAGCGTGGCGATTGCAGAGGGACAGCGAGAAGCAATCGGGCAGGCCATCAAGAGGCGAGTGTGGTGCACATGGTTGTAATCCCAGCATTTGGGAGGCTGAGACAGGAGGATCGCGGTTTGAGGACAGCCTAAGCTACTTAGGCCCTTTGCAACTCAGTGAGAGCCTGTTTCAAAATAAAGAATCAAAATTAGGGCTGGGGGTATGGTGTAGCTGGGAGGTAGAATGTCCCTGGGTTCCATCCCTAGTACTGCAAAAAAAAAAAAAAAAAAAAAAAAAAAAAGACTTTTTAAGAACAGAAATATCCAATATTCATTCTAAAATTTGAGTCATAGCGCTTGTCTTGGTGAATGTTCTATGTGCACTTGAAAAGGATGTGTATTCCATAGCTGTTCAGTGTTCTGTAAATGTCAGTGAGGCCAGGTTGTTTAATAATGTTTACATTTATACCTTTCACCTGGCATGGGAGCGCATGCCTATAATCCTAGTACTTGGGAAGCTTAGACAGGAAGATCACAGGTTCAGGGCCAACCTCAGCAATTTAATGAGACCCTGAGCAACTTAGTGAGACCCTGTTTCATAATACAAAATAAAAAGGGCTGAGGGTGTAGCTGAGTTAGAATTCCTCTGAGTTTAATTTATAGTACCCAAAGGGGGGGGGGATTTTTAGATTGACAAGGTTTTTTTGTGTTTTTTTTTCCTAGCACGTGTGTGTGTGTGTGTGTGTGTGTGTGTGTGTGTGTGTGTGTGTGTATTGAATCCAGAGGCATTCTACCTCTGAGCTATACCCCCAGCCCTTTTTTATTTTTATTTTGAAACAGGGTCTTGCGAGGTTGATGAGTCTCACTACTTAGTGAGGCTGTCCTTGAACCTGCGATCCTCCTGTCTCAAGTACTGGGATTATAGGTGTGTGTGACCATACCCGGCTCCCCAGCACTTTAAAAATACTTTCTACTTTGTGGGTTTTTTGTTTGTTTTGTTCTTAAATCTACTATTTCCATGGGCAGCCAGCTGTCATTCTTACTAATGTTCCTCTCTATGTAACACATTCTTTTTGTCTGTCTACTTTTCAGATATTATCATTATCTTTGGTTTTCGGTAGCTTTAGTAGGATGTGTTTTAGGTGTGGTTTTACTTGAAAATTTTTTTCCTGTCTGGGGTTCCCTTGTGTCTTGGGTCTGTGGGTTAATTAAATAAGGAAAAATTTTGGCTAATATTTTCTCAGTATTTTTTTCCACCCAGTTCTTTTCCTTTTTAAACTTTTGGGATTCATAGTACCTATATATTAGGCCAGTTGATATTTCCTATGGGGATCATGGTTCTGTTCTCTTAAATCTTTTTTTTCTCTCTTCTGCTCAGTTTGTATAATTTCTATTAACTTGTCATCAAGTTCACAAATCTTTTCTTTTTTTATGTTGCCAATTTTGTTGGAAATCTTCAATGAATATTTTATTTCAAATATTATACTTTCAGTTCTGAGAGCGCTCTTTGATTCTTTTTTAGAAGGTCCATGTTTTTCCTGAAATTATTCATTTCTACAATCCATCCTATGTATCTTTTCCTATAAATCCTGTGCCATAATTTTAAGAGTTATTATTATTATTATTATTATTATTATTATTATTATTTTGGTAGTAATGGTGATAGAACCCTTCTACCTCCGGGCTATACTCCCAGACCTATTTTATATTTTATTTGGAGACAGGGTCTCTTAAGTTAGCACGGCTGGCTTCGAACCTGCATGATCCTCCTATCTTTACCTCCCAAGCGCGGGGATTACAAGCGTGCACCACCATGCCCGGCTTTAGAGTTATTTTTAAAGCTGTCTGCTAATTCCAACATTGGTCACCCCTGGATGTGTTTCTATTAACTGTGTTCTCGTTCTCTCTCCCTCTCCCCCTCCCACTCCCCCCTTTCCTTGTCTTAATCATATTTTCTTTCTTTTATTTTTTCGGAACTGGAGATGGAACCCAGGGGCATCTACCTCTGAGAAACAGGGTCTCACTGAGTTGCAAAGGGCCTCACTAAGTAACTGAGGCTGTCTGCCAACCACGATCCTCCTGTCTCAGCCTCCCAAATGCTGGATTGATTACAAGCGTGTGCCACCACGCCCAGCTTTAATCACATTTTCTTGCTTTTTCATGCAGCTATTCATTTCTTGGTTGACAGTGATATATCATGGGGATTCTGGGTTCTGCTTTCTTATTCCACAGAGTAGTGAATCTAATCCTAGCAGGCAAATCACCTTGGTCTTGGGAAAGCCTGGCTTATGCTTCATTAGAGAGGTTGATTAGGATTTGTCTTTAGTTCTAGGGAATAGTCTTTGGCACTGGGATGTGATCTTCTTCCTAAGGATTTGAGTTACTCCTCTGGTAATGCCCTTCTGGGTTTCAGTGGAAGCTCAAAGTATTTACCAACCTCCTTGGAACTTGAATACCAAACTACAGATGCTCAGCTTAGTTTTTAAAATTTTCTGGTTGTTGCTTTCTAATGGGCACTTTGTAGTCTTCCTCATTCACGCGTGGCTCACAGGTTAGTAAAGGATTTGAAAAGACTTTATTTGACTTATTTTTGGTACTGGGGAAAAAAACCAATACCAAAAATAAATCAGTACCTCTGAGCTACACCCCAGCCCTTTTTATTTTTTATTTTGAAACAAGGTCTCACTAAGTTGCTGCTGAGGCTCAGCCTCCCAAATACTGGGACTACAGGCATGCACCACCTGGCAAAGACTGATAATTTTTGAGACATCTAGAAATAACCAGGCATGGTGGTGCACGCTTGTAATCCCGGCATTTGGGAGGCTGAGATAGGAGGATCCCAGTTCGGGGACAACCTCAGCTACTTAGTGACAGGTCAGGTCCCTCCCTCTGTCCTCACGGGACAGGACAGAACCCTTGAAGACAAAGCCAGAAGCAGAGAGACGTTGTGAGACTCCACAGGTCGCAAGACTCTGAGTATCACGAGACTCTGGGTGTCACAAGACTCAAGGTGTTACAAGACTCTAGGTGTCAGGAGACTCTAGACATCACAGGCCAGACTCCAGATGCTGAGACCCCAGATGTCGGAGAGGACCAGCATTCTCATGCTGCTAGCCCCACCCCAAGACCCAAGCTACATAAATACCCTCACTTCCTCTTTGCTGCGTGACTCTGCTGACGGTGACTCTGCTGCCTGATCATCTTTGTTCCCTTCCCCCAAAGGTGCCAGTTTAATTAAAGAGGCTTAGTCTCACTCAGAATTTGGCTGTTTTTACCTCCTTTATGACCCCCCCAATTCAATTTCAACGTTACACTTAGTGATGCCCTTTACAACTCAGTGAGACCCTGTTTCAAAAAATAAAAAGAATAAAGATTAAAAAATAGGGCTGGGGGTTTCCTTGGAGGTAGAATGCCCCCCCAGCTGGTGGTCTGAAGAGTGGAAAAAGGGGACCAAGAAGACCTACCCATGGCCAGCTGCAGTCATGAACCACAACACAGAGAACCTGCCCCTTGTACATCTGCCTGGTGTACGAGAAAGTGAGGACACTGACCAGGGACCACCTGATGGCATTGAGATCTCCCCCAACGAGGGTGGGCCTCACCCGCCTGCAGGTCATCACAGGGCACCCTGAGGGGACCCCGAGTGCAGGAGGTCTGTTCTGCAATGCAACTCCTGCTGCTGCAGAAGGATTTCCTCCCCACCCAAGGGCTACTTCCTGAGCAAAATCTTCCACCCAAATATGAGTGCCAATGGTGAGATCTGTATCAATGTGCTCAGGAGGGACTGGACGGCTGAGCTGGACATCTGACACGTGCTGCTAACCATCAAGTGCCTTCTGAGCCATCCTGACCCTGAGTCTTTGCTCCATGAGGAGGCAGCTGCCTGCTCCTGGAGAACTACGAGGAGTATGCCGCTGTGCAAAGGGACAAGCGCCGAGACCCGCGAGCCCTGGCCAGTGGTGCCACAGCCTCCTCCCTGATCCTGTGGCTCCCAGGGGCCCAGGAGAAGCTGAGGGTCTCATGGCCAAGAAAAAGACAAGAAGCACCCTTGAAGTGGCTGTAGTGGACTCCTCCTCCTCTTCCTCTTCCTCTAGCCCCACTTTATCCCCTGGGCTCCTCCTCCTCCTCCTCTGGCTCCACTCTCCCCACTTCCTCTCACTCTAAGTTACTTAAATTATGGCTGAGGTGGGAGAGGGCATGGGGACACTGGGATCTGGATTTGTTTTTCTAAATAAAGTTGGAAAAACAAATAAAATAAAAAAAAAGAAAGAAACAGGGTCTCACAAAGTTGTTGAAGCTGGTCTCTAACCCGTGATCTTCCAATCTCAGCCTCCCAAGTACTGGGATTATAGGTATATGATACCAGATCAGGTTTGATAGGTAATTTGTTAATCATTTACTAAAGGACTAGACTAAGTGGTTCACTTGATCTCAGTTGTTAGTATCCTGTCCCACATACTTTCTCTGGAGCCCATTCAAGAGCAGTCACACCACAGGTGGTGGCAGACAGAGCAGGGTTAGCCCCACACTGCAAGAGCGCTTCCTGAGCATGGTGCTCTCAATTTAAATTTAAAACTCTGAAGGTCTCCATCTGATTTTCAGTTAAAAAAAAAAAAAAAAACCTCCCCTAACAACAACAACAACAAACCCTCTTTTAACTCCCAGCCTGCTAATCTCCATTCTCAAACTCAAATCAAGATTTTGAAGGTGGAGGCCAAGGAGACCAAATGATATCACATTCACTTTGAGATCAGGAAGTAGAAGGAGAAAAAGTGCTAGAGTCAGAGTTTTTTTTTTTTTTTCTTCTTCTTCCAGTACCTGCAATTGAACCCAGGAGATTCAACGTCTGAGCTACATTATCAGCCCTATTTTTTTTTTGAAGATTTAAAGAAGTTTATTAGAAAGATAGAAATACAGAAAATAGAAATACAGCTCCATACCAGACTGGCATGGAGGGGTGACTCTAATGAATACACCATCAGCCCTATTTTTTATTCTCTATTTTGAAACAGAGTTTCACTAATTTGTGGAAGGCCTCACTAAGTAGCTGAGGCTGGCTGTGAATCTGCGATCCTCCTGTCTCTACCTCCCAAGTACTGGGATTACAAGCGTGTGCCACAAAGCCCGGTTTGAGTGAGAGATTTTATGCTAACTCGGTTCCTGCAAGTTGCATGACCTTGGGTAAGTCAGTTAGCTCACCTAAGTTTGATTTCATCAGTAAAACTGGGGCAGTTCTACCTGCTTTGTAGGTTCTATCAGGATTACTGTGAATAGAAGCATTTCTGTCTTTCTTATTTTTTATTTTATTTTTATGTGGTACCTGGGGTTGAAGTCAGGGGCATTCTACCTCTGGGCCACACCCCCAGCCCTATTTTATTTTTTATTTTGAAACAAAGGCTCTCTAAATTGCTAAGGCTGGCCTCAAACCTGCAATGCCCCCGTCTCCATCTCCTAAATACTGGGATTACAGGCTTGCAACACCACACCTGGCTGTACTTCTATCTTATACATGGGTTGGTGCCTCTCTGTCTGTCTCTCTCTCTCTCTCTCTCTCTCTGATTGCTGCATGTGCACAAGGAAGCATAAGCTCCAAACCTGAGATCTCTTAGTCCAATATTTTTGTTTTTATAGATGATGGAACCAAGCCACAGAGAAGCTAAATACTAGCTATTATTGACATTGGGAAAACGCTGGCTCTCTCTTCTCTCATCTGTGAAATGGGGGCAGTAACAGTAGCCTCTGCAGTTAAAAACCCCACAAAAGTGAAGACTGAATCTAGGTGGGTAGGTAAAAGATGGTGGTACTTGGTAGACATTTGGGGCATTGTAGTGACTACTATATTTTGAGTGAATATTAGCATGACTTTTTGTAGTGTTTGAGAAGTTCTTCTGCTCCGAGGTATTAGGAGCTGGCAGGCTGCAGCCAGCCAGTCCCAAGTCCTCTGGAGTGGGTGGGCTGTCCCGGAGAGACCTTCCTCAATGGGGTCAGGTAGAGTTCAGTGAACTCGCAGAGAAGCGAGATTTTAGACGCTCCAAGGTACGTCCACTCATCTCCTCTCCGCTCCCTTTGCCTGTTATTAAACTGGTAGTTTTTACAACATCAATAAAGAACTTTCCTACCCAATTACCCCAGACAATAGGCTGAAAAGCAGTTTCAACTATGAAAACTTCGTGTTGGGTTCATTTAGATTGTTTTGCTGTGTCAAATCCTCACTTGAGTTCAAAAGTTCAGCTGAACCATGAACTTTTTAATTTCACAGCAGGCAGCTCTACAAATAGAGTGAAAAGTGGAAAAACATACAATATTTCAGGTGGGCTTGTCATGTTGTATATAGCATGGTTAAGAATGGGTGTATGTCAAATGGCGTTTTGATTTCCAGAGACTAGTGTTATATCAAAAAGACAGGGAGGAACAACATTCAAGCTGACTGTTCCTTGAGTTACCTGCCCGCCGAGGCTTCCCAGGGAATGCGCATTCAGTGACTAATTGTTAGTGGACAAACTAAAGCCGGCTAATCTTCTTAATAAATTGTGAAGTCTTGTATACCTCTTGGTTTTAGTGGTGGCTTTTCTGCCTGTCTGGAACAGGCAGCATATCAAAACAAAAGGGTCATGACTTTATGTATTTGTTAAAGTTAGAATCCATGTTCTCATATAACTCGGGCTTGATTTGACCTGGTTACACAAGTGTAGGCGGAGCAAATGAGCAAATGTTTCCCAGGAATGAGAACCACGCTACATTTTCACTTGTCTATTAATAAACACACACACACACACACACACACACACACACACACACACACGCCCCGTAAGCAGATGAAGGTCGAGAACTCTTCATCTTGTAAGCTTGTGTTTGTGGAGCATTCATTTGTAAAGCAAACATGATCACAAACTCTCGTGGGTCAGGGTGTCTTTGACTTGGACCCAGTGAAATTGTCCGTGGAATGGGATTTCACAGCGCATCGACATCTTCTTTTGTTACGTTTCTCGTTGGCATTTGCGTTGCAGCCTGTAAAAGCGAAGGGTAAAGTTGAGGCAGACAGTTCTGGGGCCAGGGGTGCCATCCAAACCAGATGTTTTTATCCAGCAGCTGTTTGCCTCCCTTTGTTTACCAAGGGTTGATCTGCAGGAATCAGAGAGGAGAGCTAGGCTGGGTCATTTGTGGAATCAGAGAGGAAGGGATGGGGTGAGAAGGTCAAGTCCTGTTACGGATAGTCCCTCCAGAGTTTAAACAGGACTAGTTTTCCTGAAGTAGTTGCCTTTCTTCTGACTTTTATCTCAGGGTTGTCAAGATTTTACCTCTAGGCACCTCAGCACTCTTTTTAGAAAAATCTCCCAGTGGAGATGTTCCAGTGCAATTCTGTGGTCCTTAATGGTGTGCTTTTCCGTACAGAAAGTTCTCGTTCAGTTCAGTGAAGGATTGATGAAGCTTTCTGGTTTTGTTTTTTCCAGACATAAATCATCACAGTAAATTCTGTGCCTCCAACCAAGAAGCATGATAATAAAGAGACAGAGAGCAGAAAGAAGGCTGTGAAACTGGGTTGACCTAGTTAAAGGTGGTCTGTCTTCCTGGTGGGGTTACGAGGCTGGAAGGAAACACAAGGTTTGCTGCTTTTGTGGCTCGGAGAACTGGGCCGCTCGGATTTTACAGCTCTTTCTGGTTGACCTGCCCTGTATAGTGGGGCTGCGTGTCTCCCAAAGAGGCCAGGACAGGAGGGGAGTTGGTGGCATTCTTTGAAAGGGTTTGTAAGATACTGAAAAACAACAGGAGGTTTTGTTCCATCGGGCGTTTATGGAGAACCCACTCCAGGGAAGAAGGGTGTCTGGGGGCTGATTGGTCAGGAGGAGGTCAGGTGGGAAGCCAGGGAGAATTCTGTGGGGGACATCCCAGGAGAGGGAATCAGGGAATGGGAACCGGAATCGCGTGTGGTGCAGGCTGCAGCCCTTAGTCGTAGCTGAGGGACAGTGAGGCGAGGATATGGGGCCTCAAGAAATAAAAATGGACGTGGCAGTGACTTCTGCACAAAAGAGATGTGGGCTGGGGGCGGAGCTCAGGGGAAGAGCTCCGCCCTGGCACGCACGAGGCCCTGAATGCTAAAAAATATAAAATGAAAGGAAATACATAGGAAACAGGACAGAAATCAGATGTCAGTGAGGATCAGGTTGGGAAGGCTGTACGTGGCCAGGAAGGGCTGAATTTAGAGCATATTTGTATGGTGAGCAATGATAGAGATGGGTAAGAGGATATATCATTCAAATGCAAAAAATATCTGACTTCCTGTTCACTGTCATCTATGACCTGTTCCTGTCGCGTTCCTGTGATAGCATGGATTTCACTTTGCACTCGTCTTCAGGAGCCCTAACATCTGTCTAGTGGTCACCATCCCTGGAAGTTACTTGTCCTTGTCTCTGTGTCACAGATAGATAGATACAGATATACATATATCAACAGATGATATTTATCCATCTAAGCTCTAGTTCTTAAAAAAAGCCCTGTGAGGTATATGGTAGATCTGTGCTTTATGACTGGGGAAACTGAGGCCCAGGTGTTAAATGACGTGACTGAGTGGACCCCTCCCCAGAACATGGCAGGGATGGGCTGGGAGCCAGCTTCCCTGATATTAAGCCTGACTCTGACCCGAGGGGAGAGGGGCCTCATTTCAGTCCTTGAATGGTGAGGACAGGAATGGCTGCCTTTGTGGATGACCTCAGGCTACCAGGAAGACTGCTTGGTCTGTTTCCTTCCATGTTCTGGGGTGAATTTGAGAAGTCCTGGGTGACAATCTTGGCCAGGTGGTCTCAGTATCCCTTCTGGAAACATCACAGGGCAAAGTTTTGAAGCTGGGATTCCGTCCAATAAGACATTAAAGAATAAATAAATAAATTTTTTAAAAATAAAAGTTTTTTTTTTAAACTGATCATGCATAGCTGGGTGTGGTGGCAGATGCCTATAATCCTAGCATATGGGAGCCTGAGTTAGAGGATCACAGGTTTTAGGTCTGGCTCAGCAATATAGCAAGATCCTCAGAAACTTAGACCATTTAAAAAAAAAAAAAGGCAGATTACTGTGTCAAAATAAAAAAGGGCTGGCTGGGGATCTAGCTAGAGGTAGCAAGCCCCTGAATTCAATCCCCAGAACAACAACAACAACAACAACAACAACAACAACAACAACAAATTGACTCTGCGTGTGTGTGTGTGTGTGTGTGTGTGTGTGTGTGTGTGTGTGTGTGTGTGGTATTGAAGACTGAACCCAGGAGCGATCTACCTCCCAACTAGATCCCCAGTCAGCCCTTTTTATTTTGAGACAGGGTATTGACAGGTTGCTCAGGCTGACCTCAAGGTTGTGATCTTTCTGCCTCAGCCTCCCAAGTCTTGGAATTATGAGTGTGTACTACCATACTTGGCTTAAAAACAGATCCATTAAGCCCAGCATCGTTTGGGAAGCCTGCCAGCGATGAGCAAGACGGCTTGACCTGCGTGTTCTCTTCCACTTTGATTCCCTTCTCATGTCTCGGAGGCATTAGCCTACCTGTGGTGGTGCGGAGGACTGTGACTCGTGGAGAGGTTTGAATCAAGTGGTCTATCCTCCACACCAGAACCAATGAGATGTGAGGGCTGCCAATTCGTAGCTCTGAACCTGACTGAAAAAGATCAGCTGTGCTATTTGGGAAGGTCTGGTTTTGGGAAACTGAGCGTATTTTCATCGGGAGAAATCAAATTGGGTAACAAAGCAGGACTTGAAGGAGTCAAGAAAAATGAGAAGAGTGTGACTGTATTTACGTGGGCAGTAGGGCCTCCTCTTCATGTTGGGTGGACAGTCAGCTGCCCACTTAGCCTGGTGCAGGGGAGGGTAGGAGCCAGAAGGAGGCCAGGTCTGCAAGGGGGGACAGTGATAGGCTGAGGAGTTTGGGTTCTAGATTATGGGAAACTATTGAAAGTTAAGTGTGAGGAAGGCAGGCAGGATACGGGCTGCTTTCGGAATATTAGCCTCTAGCCAGGCATGGTGGCACACGCTTGTAATACCAGCATTTGGGAGGCTGAGAACAGATGATCACAGTTCGAGGACAGCCTCAGCTACATAGTGAGGTCCTTTGCAACTCAGACCTGGTTTCAAACTAAAGAATAAAAAAAGTAGGGCTGGGGGGTGTAGCTTGGAGGTAGAATGCCCCTGGATTCTATCCCCAGAACCACAAAAAAAGAAAAAAAAAAAAAGAAAGAATATTAGCCTCATAGCCGTGTGCAGAATGGATGGAAGGACAGGAATCTGCTAAGTAATTAACGTCAGACAATTATCAGATGTCATAATCACAGCTTGGACCAGCATCTGAGCTAACACAAGGATGATCATTATGGAAGTAGCTTGTGTCTCTGCCGCCTCTCTGTTCTCAGACTGATTGCTGGTTTCTATTCATTCACCACGTACTACTTAACACTTCTTCTGTACTAGCCATGCCCCTCTCCCTCTGTTTAGCACTAACAACCTTCTGCTTCATATACGGCTATTTATACGCCTGTCTCCACCACTCTAGCACCTCCCGGAGGAATCCAAATGTGCAGTTTGAGCCTGTTTCCTAGAACATGCCTAGACTAAGATGACTGGAGCCAAGGAGATCTCTATCAAAGAAATAGCAACCCAGCCTCCTTGTCTTCCAGGGTAGAATATATTATTAAATAAATAAGGTATTAACCAAGTGAAACAATTTTTAATGGCCCAGAAAAAAAAAGAAAAAAACAGATCACAGAAAAAAATGGAAAGAGAAGAGGAGACTTCTCAGCTGCGCGGCTCCCGAGAGGAGGTCTGAACATGCTGGTAGCCATGAGACCCTGTTTCAAAATAAAGAAGAAAAAAACGAGGGCTGGGGTTGTAGCTTGGAGGTAGAATGGCCCTGGGTTCCATCCCCAGTACTGAAAAAAAAAAAAAAAAAAAAAGAAATCATAAAACTATCCCCATAAGCCTCCGCTCCCAGCCACCATGCTATAGTTAACGCCCTTGCCTGATGACAGAAGGCCTGGGCCTTTGCTTCCCCTTTGGGGATAGATTTTTTTTTTTTTCTTTTGCTGAAAATCACTCATGGCCCCCAAAATCTTTAGCCAAGATGTTCTCATTTTCTTGGAGCCAGAATGAGCTGGCAGGGTGTGGGGTCGGCGCTGGCTGGCGGGAGCATCCTTCAACTCAGACTGCTCCTGGCCTGATTTATCGCTCTTGTCTCTTGCTCTGGCTTTTCACTAAGATTTCCTTCCAAAGTCTTCACTGTGGATCCAGGACTGTCCATGTGCGTTTTCACTTTGCCACTGTTGATGGAGCGCTTTGAGTAAATGCCCAGACACCACCCGCTCCTGCCCTATCTGCCGGAGCCATCTTTAATCTGTCAAAACCCGGGTCTGCTCTGTGCTGCGCAGGATGGAGCCCATCCAAAGCCACTTCCTCCCCTTCCCCGGTGCTCGCCACGGGCGGCTCAGAGGCCTCCGGTTGGACTCGGCCTCTTTATATCCTGAACCAGGCCTTCTAGTACTTTCTCTGGTCAATTGCATCAGGGATCCTTTTTGTAAAAAGGGGAAAAAAAAAAGTAATAACATTTTCTCAGAGAACAAGAGTAGCCATTTACTTTGGCTCCATCATATCGATTCAAGGAAATCTCTTCCCTCCTTCTTTAAATCGTTTTCTTGGAGTTGGCAGAATGTTGGGCTCAATCATTTGCCCAGGGCAAAATCCCTTAGATCCAACCCTTCTACATGGTCTTTGCCAAAGTGGGAAAATGCTCAAACAAAATACCTTCCCCAGAATTAGTGAAAGACTCCTTTTGAGGATATTTAATAAAAATCAGGCATTTCTTCTGGTGTACTTTTTCATCTTGGGAGCCAAAGTACAGACTGGCTTTGAAGACGTGAAGAGCGCCGGGCCTTGCCGGGTGGGTTTGAAGGCGCCCCTTGCAGACGCCTGGAGCTCTGGAGTCCCTGCTTAGGGAAGGGCTTGTCTACTTCCTCCCCGGCCCGGCCTCCCTCACATAGTTCACATTTTCCTGTCATTGCAATGTCACTCCAGCTGCATCGTGAGAAACTAGCATTTTTATTTTTGACCTTTGAAAAAAAATTTTTTTCCCTCCTAGCGCCTAGGGACAGTTAAGCTGAACTATGAGATTCTCGGAGGAAAAAAAAAAAAAAAAAGCCCTCCTGTTTCCCCAAATTGCAAGGCATCTAAGACAGGTCTTGGGATCTGCTTGTATCAGCAGCTGCTGCGCGGTCCCTTCTCTTTGGGGTGGTGATTCCGGTGATCAAGATGATTCTAATAAACACTGTCTTGTACCCACTGAGATTTCAGGGTCTCAACAGAAGCACAGCTACTTGGCTCCTTGGACTAAACCCATAGGATTCTAGGTCAAAGTTGCAACTCTAAAATCTCAATCAAACCATTTAATTGTCTCATTTGGCCAACATGGGACTGATTGCGTGGGGATGTGTCGGTGTGCCTATATGGCAAGGTCTTTAGTTTTTCTCAGAGTTCTCTAAGCATTTGCAGAATCTCCACAGTTTTTGCTCCGTTGGGTTTAAATTCTCTGTGAAACTTTGGCAGTGTTCAGCAGGTGGATGGTCGGATTCTTTACCTGCAGCAGGGAAGGAATATGTACCTGGCCGTGTTGTAAGGACAGGAGGTCAGGTATACGGGTTGCCAAGTGCAGTGCCTGGCATCCAACAGGGTGCTCACTGGATGATGGCCATATCATGATCATGGGGATATTTTGGCTGTCTATAACATGGCTTGATTTTTTTTTTTACCCCTTAGGCACTTTGCTCTCCATGGGTAAGGTAACCCAAAATGCTCACAACCGAAAAGGGTGAAGATCCACCATTTGTTGGGCTTCTGCCACGTAGTATGATGTAGGCTTTGGTGATTGCACCTGCTTTTTCATTAGTTGGTACCTCAGTACTTCGAGGTGGCACCTCGAAAAATGTAGTCTCATTTTTATAAATGATCACACTGAGTCTAAAGGATATTCAGCCAGGATACTTCTTTGCAAAGAACAGATTTAAGTAGAAAATAAACTTATTGAAAAGATATTGGGGGACCCACAGAGTTACTGGGAAGGTCGGGGAAAAGCTTAGAAAACAGGGAAGGAATAGGTTTAGAAGAAAGGTTCCAGCTGGGTGTGGTGACACATGCCTGTAATCCTAGTACTTGGGAGGCTGAGATAGGAGGATCGCAGGTTCTTGGCCAGCCTCAGCAAAGTAGAGAGACTCTGTTTCAAGACAGAAACAATAAGGGCCGGGAGTGTAGCTTGGAGGCAATCTTCAGTATCAAAAAGAAAAGAAAAAGAAAAAAAAGGCTCCCAATCCTGGGGTTTCTGCTGCATCATTTAGAAACTGAATATTTCTGCCACTGTTGTTGCTGCAGAAAGAATTCTTTTCGTCTTGTTTCTTAAGTCACCAGTCTGAGTCTGGGTGGAGCATCTCTTTACCTTAGCGTGGGTCATATGCCCCTGCCCTACTGCAAGGAATGCTAGGAAATTAAATGTTTGGCTT
Source organism: Muscardinus avellanarius (assembly GCF_963383645.1). NCBI lineage: Eukaryota > Metazoa > Chordata > Mammalia > Rodentia > Gliridae > Muscardinus > Muscardinus avellanarius. The sequence goes on from NC_137789.1 coordinate 126,532,254, forward strand.
TTGGGAGAAGGAAGCACACTTTGTTCCAAGGCTCATATGTTGAGAAATTCCCAAAACGTACAAAGTAAAACCAGGGTTTATTATCTATTATCCAAAATTTTGGATTTATGATCTCTTATTAATTCACAGGCACGCACCTCCATGCCCTACTGGGCATCCCTGACCCTCCCTTACTGTGACCTTTTATGAGGTGTGAAGTGCTGTTTGCCTTCTCCAAACTGGCTATTTCATTTTTGCCAGACCAAACACCAAGGCCTTTCCCCCAACAAGTATTTACTTGCTTCTGTTTAGATACAGAGTTTATAATAAGTGTCCCCCAAACGCCCATGATACCTAAATGAGTGAGAAGGCTGGAGCCCAGGGAACCCATGGATGAAGTCATGGACTGGCTGGAACGCGTACCTGAGCTGGTCAAACCCACCTGTTTGCCTGCAGAGAAAAAAAGTGCACTTAGGATTCCATCCCAGAGTGTATCACTCGGTAGTTTTACGTTGACCTAGAATCTCAACCCTCAAGGAAGGAAGCAAAATTCCTTCAAGGACAGGATCAAACCAGCAGATAAAGCGAAAATTGGTACGACCTTCCTGGAGAACAATTTGACAGTGGGTATCAAGAGCCTCAACAACGCTCATGTCTTTAGCTCACTAGTTCCTCTTTTAAAAGATCAAGCACCGGAAAATGCAGACAGAGATGCGGAGGAAGTTTATGGTCTAGGTTGCTCATGCATTACAGGGTAATTTATGCTAGAAAAAAATTTCATCTTGATTCGTAAAATACACATCCACACCCACATGTATTCATGTAAAAAATCGAATAAGAAGCATACCCGAATATCAGTCAATAAGGAGATTATTTGGGGTTAGAAGGATTGCAGTTTATTTTTATTTGTTTTGGGGCTCCTGGGGCTTGAAACCCGGGGGTATTCCAACCCTGATCTACACCCTCAGTGCTTTTTAACTATTTTTAATTTTGAAATAGGGTCTTGCTAAATTACTGAGGCTGTTCTCAAATCTGCAATCCTCCTGCCTCAGCCCCCCCAAACACTGGGATTACAGGCGTGCACCCCCATGCCTTACTACTCTTTAAATTTTTAAATTTTTGTGTGGATCATATTGAAAATGGCATCCATTCAGACTGTGCTTGGTGCCCTCTCCTGCCCCCCCACTTTCCCTTCCCCCTCCCAACAGTGAGTGTCCAGGCTGACCACGCTACATTCATACTTTTACACATATTCAGATGTAGCTCCTCCATTAATCAACCTCAGCCTTCTTCCTCTCCTACCCTTCCTTTCTAGTTTTGCTGAGATTTCCCCTCCATTATCTGGAGCCCCTCTGGTATCCCTAATAGTCCCTAGTTTGGGCATATTAGAGAAAACATATGTCCCCTCTCTTTCTGTGCTCGGCTGATCTCACTTAACATAATGTTCTCCAGGTCTTTCCATCTTCTTGCGAATGACATGATTTTGTTCTTTTTTTTATAGCTGAGTAGAATTCCATTGTGTGTATTCCCATAATTTTGCAATCCATTCATCTGTTTTAAAAATGTTTTTTGCAGTTCTGGGTTTCCTCATGTTAGGCAAATGTTGTACCACTGAGCAATACTCTCAGATATCTACAGTTGATTTTTAAATATTATTTTAATATTTTCTTGGGACTTCCAGAACTTCCTACAATAACTATGTTACTTCTTTTACAACTAAAAAAATAGTATCTATCACCTTACTAAAAATTCCTTTAACTAATGCTATCTTTAAAGAAACCAAAGGGGGAAAAAAGAGTTAAACCAGTTTTTAGGGGGAAGGGCTATTCCAGCCTTCCCTAGGGGCCATCTGAGCAGAAGGCAAATTAAAACCTGAAAGTTTAAAGTCAATCAGTGTGTCTTAATGAGACTTAGATGGGGGAAAACTTCAGTCATTTCCCTGCCTGGCACTCTTGTGGTCAGAGGATGAAATCCAATCATGGGGTCAGTTAGGTTTATACATTCCATGGCAAACCAATTTGGCCATTTCTCTGCATTTCCCAAAAGTTCTCTGACTTCCTAGACAGGAATTGTGAGCACAGGGAGACCTTTATGCTGGCTGCTGAGGCACATCTGGTTTACAGCGTGGGCCAGATGGGCTCCCTTTCATCTGGGGAGAGGGGCAGAAGGGAACACACGAGCCTCTGTAGGCCCAAGGAACTTCCTCAACAGCAGCTCCAATTTGGGGTGAAGTGTTTCAAGTTAAGGTGTAAGTATATCATGTTGAAGTCACAATGTCCCTTAACTTTAAGGGAATATGCTTTTCATTAGAGTCCGCCCACCTGACTTTCAGTTCATTGCTCAGCCCAGAAATGAGATGTTCTGGACAAGCTATTGTTTGATTTCTGATACCATCATGGATTATGTGAATATTTATTGATTATCTATTATGTGCCCTGCCCCGGGAAACATCAGTGAACAAGCTAGGTAGCTTGGTACCCAGGGAGCTCTTAACACTAGAGGAAGGACTGCTGATTTTCTACCCTCACCAGGCCCCGTCTATTGTTTGATTCATACCTAACTTCTGGTTCTACCACCCACTCCATCACCTGTGGATTGGAAACAAGATACTGGGAAATATGTGTACAAACCCCAGAATACTGAAAGGAGAGAGATGTCTGGAGGAGTGACTGAATTCACCTGATGGCTTAGGTGGATGGTATTGATGCTAATACCCCCAAGGGAAAAGAAATAAAAGAAGAAAGAAGGACCAAAACACAAGTACCACTGTAGCTACACTGGGCTTTGGTGACTCCACAGCATGGACCATTATGAGCTGGATCTGGCTTGGTCCCCGTGAGGCCATGTCCAGAGCTGGGCCTTTGGGGAAGTGCCTGGGTCGCCAGGGCTCCGACGTCACCCATGGATTGATCCATCGGTAGCTGGATGGACGATTAGGAGGCGGTAGACACTGTACACAGGTGGGGCATGGTTGGAGGAAGTGGGACACTGGAGTCAGGCATGCTTTGGGGACTGTATCTGTCCCTTCCTTTGTCTCTCTCTCTCTCTCTCCATGCTCCCTGGCTGCCATGAGCTGAACAGCTTTCCTCCTCTCTGCCCTTCTGTGTGATGTTCTCTTTTATTTCAAGCCCAAAGCCTTGAAGTCGGCCAACCATGATCCGAACCCCTGAAACCGTGAACCAATGAGCCAAAAATGAAGCTTTCGTCCTCTCGGTTGTTAATGTCAGGTGTCCTGGTCACAGGAAGAAGAAGCTAACACAGGGGCCATGTTCAGTCTCTTCATAGGAACTTCGGCCCATGCCTTTGCCCATCGCACTATTCTGGAAGATTCACCTTGTTAGCTCCATTTCTTCTGAAACTCTGAAGAAAAGGAAGCCAGATCATCTTCCCATTCCCTTAGTGACTACCCAACCCCACTGTTAAGGAAGTCATTTGCCCCAAACCTGCAGTATGTACTCTGAGGCACTTTCCTAGACAACCAGCTTCCTGGGTCTAGCCATCACAGTACGGGACCTCTCTATCCAGAAACCAAACAGCCAGAAGCCTAAATACTGAAATGTTCAGTTTGTTGCAAGAGTGAACACTGTTTACCATGACTCCAGTGCTTCTCAAGAGCTTAAACTATCTCTTAACTTATTAAAGATAGAAGACATGGTGCTTTGATAAGTTCTTGGCTTAGATGCTTAGTGCCTTGCTTCAATTTTCTAAAAATTAATTCATTCTCTTATACTTCAGTTATAGAAACTTTCAGGGTCCAAGCGGCAAATCAAATACCAAGTGGTTCAATCAGGAGACTTTTTATGAAAGGGCCACCGAGAGTGAGTGACCAGTGTCGAGGACCCTGCCAGGCAAATGGTGGCATCTAGAGACCAGCAGTGGCGAGCACGCTTTACTGCACCTAGTCTGAAAGGCCATGGAGAGGAAACTGTGCTCCTGAGTGACACGGACTGGAGCCTGCAGGGGGAAGGTGGTGGGAACCGTAGTCTTGAATGGATGCAGACTCTATGAGAATCAGGGTCCTAAGGCAGAAGAGGTACAGTAAGAAATACCCTGGCCTCTTTCCTCCAACAGCTAACGTCCATTGACCGAACCTAACCAGAAACTGGAGGTCAAGAGAGACAGATGGTGCAGTCCCTCAGGGCGAGTCTCCCAGGACACAGAATAGGGCAGAGGAAGGCGGGGAATGGATCGGGTTTGGCAGGGAGAGTGGAATTCATAAAGTAACCAGCACAGGTACTAAGTCTCTCTCATGCCCAGACTATGGGATGACTTAGAAAGGTTGTTTTTCATCATTCTTTCTAAATGTCATTTTATTGGTCTAACCTCCCAAGAATTGTGGGTCGCTTCCCATCCCAAACCCAAATGCTTTCTGAAAGACATGGTTATCCTTGTAACACTATCATCTTCATTTATTCAAAAGTATTCATTGGGCACCTACTATGTATTGAAAGAAGGTTCCATTTGCCCTCCAAGCCTCATTCCTATTTATGGGGATTATTTTACCTCCCATGTCTCAGGGAAATTCCAATTAATCCTTTCCACTTGGGCCAGTATTTACATAACCACATCTGCTTTACTTTTTTGGTAAGTCTCAATTTTGTTTGACTTGATAGTCTATCCTGGACAACAGAATCCCAAAGTATCTCAGAATCTAACAAAATGATTATAGTTTTTTCTGGATTAAAATTGGAGGTGCGGATGGCTGTATTGTTTTTTCTCAGGGACAATACTTTTTTGGTTCTGTGAAGAATTTTGAAAACAAAACTTGTTTTTGCTGAATGTAGATAATGCTTTAGAAAAAAAAACAAGCAAAAAAAAAAAAGTCCTTTCTAAGAGTCTGTCTATATCACTGGCTTTCAGTTTTTTTCACTGTAGCACCTAATTAAAAATAGATCTTAAAGCCAGGCGTGGTGGCGCACGCTTGTAATCCCTGAGCTTGGGAGGCTGAGACAGGAGGATCACAGGTTCGAAGCCAGGATCAGCACCTTGGTGAGGCTCTCAGCAACTCAGTGAGACCCTGTTTCCAAATAAAATATAAAAAAAGTCTGGGGGTGTAGCACAGAGGTATAATGCCCCTGGATTCTATCCCCAGTACCACACACATACACACACACACACACCAAACAAAAACATTTTAGCTGATTGTGGTGGCCTGGCCTATGATCCCAGTGACTCTCAAGGGGTTGATGTAGAAGGATCTCAAGCTCAAGGCCAACCTGGTCAACTTAGGAGACCTTGTGGCAATAAATAAATAAATAAAAAGCCAGGCGTGGTGGCGCACGCTTGTAATCTCCGCACTTGGGAGGCTGACACAGGAGAATCGCACAGGTTCGAAGCCAGCCTCAGCTACTTAGTGAGGCTCTTGGCAACTCAGTGAGACCCTGTTTCCAAATAAAATATAAAAAGGTCTGCGAGTATAGCCCGGAGGTAGAAAGCCTCTGGGTTCCACCCCCAGTACCACAATAAAATAAAAAATAAATAAATAAATAAATAAATAAATAAATAAATAAATAGGGCTGGGATGTAGCTCAGTGGTGGAATGCTTGCCCAGCCTGGATGAGTCCTTCAGTTCAATCCCCAGCACCACAAAACAAAATTAAAAAACAAAAACAATTTCTGTGTCAACCCAGTTTGATGGAATAAAGCTCATCATTACCTTGTTGTGATGTATTAGATTATTGATTTCCCTAAAAGTCCTTAGATTATCCCACTGAATCGACTCAATAGTGTATTAGGGACTCACATTAAAGTTTAGAAGCCGGGCGTGGTGGCCCACGCTTGTAATCCCAGCATTCGGGAGGCTGAGACCGGAGGATCACGGTTAGTGGACAGCCTCAGCTACTTAGTGAGGCCCTCTGCAACTCAGTGAGACCCTGTTTCAAAATAAAGAATAAAAAATTAGGACAAGGGGTGTAGCTCAGAGGTCAAATGCCCCTGGGTTCCATCCCCAGCCCCGCAAAAAGAAAAAAAGAAAAAAAGTTTAGAAAGCACTAACATAATATCTTGAGACTGTGTGTGTGACAGGGGATTAAGCCCAGGGGCATTCTGCCTTTGACTTGTACTCTTGGACCCCCCCTTTTTTTAAAAAATAAAATTAATTAGCTAATTAATTATATTTTGAAACAGGGTCTTGCTAAGTTGCTGAATCCTGCCTCGAACCTGTGATCCTCCTAGCTCAGCCTGCAAGTACTGTAATTACAGGCCGGCATCATCATGTACCCTGCTTTGAAAATATTTTTAAAATAGACCCAGCACTAATCTATATTTAAGAGTAGTTCACATGCCCTTAAACGTTCATTTTTTTAGGCATCACGAAAAGTGCCAGTCTTATCATTTGCTTTCATTTAAGAAAGGGGAACTGGCAGGGCACAGTGGCATACACCTACAATCCCAATATTTGGGAGGCTGAGACTGGGGGATCGCAGGTTTGAGGCCAGCCTCAGCAACTTAGCGAGGCTCTCAGCAACTTAGTGAGGCTTTCTTTGACAATAAAAAATCCATCCCTAGTAACACACACACACACACACACACACACACACACACACACACACACACACTGGTTTGATCATCAATGTTCCCTAGTTTTCCTTATCTATTCTGGCAAGTATTCTGGATTGATTGCCGATTTGACTTGTGGCTGGAACCTACGGGTAGCAGAGAGGAGCAGCTGTGGTTTACCAAAGCTTTGTAAACACGACCAATGTTTTTGTTAATTTGAACCCAAAGATGACTGCCTGTGTTTGATTTGTATTGTCCAGGAAGACATTTCAGGCTGAAGACAGTACAGATGGTCCTGGGTGGCACCTGAGTCAGGAAGGCTCACCGCAGAGGTGACCAGTAGGTTGAGATGGGGTTAGAGTCCTTTTCCCCTACCAAGACCTGTGGGGAACTGGCAGGGTTGCACACACTTGGAATCCCAGTACTGTGAGGCTGAAGAAGGAGGATTGAAGGTTTGAGGACAGCCTCCACAACTTAGCCAGGCCCTCAGTGACTTAGAGCTTGTTTCAAAACAAAATAAAAGGGCAGAGAGTATAGCGTGTAGGTAGAATTCCTCTGGGAATTCAATCCCCAGTACCAAAAAACAAACAAAAAACCACATGGGAAGGAACCAGGGGATGAAAATTATAGCTGCTATTCACCAGGCACTTACTATATATTAAAGAATTCCAGCCAGGCATGGTGGCATGTTCCTGTAATCCAGGACTGTCTGCTAAAACAGGAGGGTCATGGGTTCTAAGCCAGTCTCAACAACATAGTGAGACTCTGTTTCTAAATAAAGAATAAAAAATTGGCTGGGAGAGTAACTGGGAGGTGGAATGCCCCTGAGTTCCATCTCAAGTAACACACACTCACACACACACACACACACACACACACACACACACACACACAGAAACAAAAAATAAGCCAGGTCTGGTGGAGCACGCTGTAATCTCAGTACTTGGGAGGCTGAGACAGATCGCAGGTTCACAGCCAGCCTCAGCTACTTAGGTCCTTTGCAACTCAGTGAGACTCTGTTTCAAAATAAAGAATAAAAAATAGGGCTGGGAGTGTAGCTCAGAGGTAGAACGCCCCTGGGTTCATTTCCCAGTACTGCAAATAATAAATAAATAAATAAATAAATAAATAAATAAATAACTAGCTAAGTATAGTTTGAAGGTAGAACACCCCTGGGTTCAATCCCCATTATTATGAAAATAAATAAATAAAATTTAAATTTAAAAAGGGGTGGGGGTGTAGTTAGAGGTTAAATTCCCTTTGGTTCAATCTCCAGTCACACACACACACATCATTATATTTAGTTCTTAATAACAATCCGGGGAAGAGTTGATTTTATCTTCATAGTAGAGCAGAGGGAAATGTTATTATTGCCATTAAGGTGAAATTCAGAGTGGTTTCATAACTTCCTCTAACTTCTACCAGGAATGTGTAGCAAGCTAGGAATCAGTTCAGTCTCTTTCTCATGATATTCTAACGTGCCCTCTTTTGGCTCTGAGCTGCAATGGGAAAGAGGAAGCGGCAGAAACATTGCTTTTTGCTACCGAGGCATTCAGTATGGGGTTTGACAGTCGGTTTCTGGGTTGCGTGAAGAGAGATATGTCTGGATTTGTCAGTTGGGATTTGGAATTCCAGGAGTAAAACAAAGAAATAATTGGAAACTAAAGAACAACTGATACTATCATTCAACTTGATAATAAGAATAAACATACTTCTAATAGCCATTTATTCTGTATTTGTCATTCATAACATGGTCTCTGCAAAAAAGAATGCATGTTAATAATATAACACATTTTTATCATTTAATTTGTGAATTGGTGAATGTCTACATTACTTAATATATGCAGTGGCAGGCATTTGTACTGGGGATTGAACCCAGGGGCATTCTACCTTTGAGTTAACTCCCCCAGCCCTTTTTATTTTGAAACAGGGTCTGGCTAAGTTGCTGAAACTGACCTGGAATCTGCCATCTTCCTGTCTCCCAAGTACTAATAACTCAAGCGTGCGCTACAACACCTGGCTGAAACGGCATAATTTCAATTTAATGTTTGAATCAGTGACTGTATCCACTTAATGTATGTAAACTATATCTGTTTGCTTTTTTCCTAAAAATTTATTAAGCATATATATAGTTAGGGGAAGAGAGCTGAAGACTGTAGAAATGACGTGACACCGTTGGCTTTTACTCGAGAGTAGAGCAGATATAGGAAAAAAGAGTATGGGAGTATAGCTTCAGGACTTCCAGAAAAAACCCGTTAGTGAGACAGTCTAGAAAAAAGGAGTAAGCAAGGACCTGACATTCTGAGAACTAGAAAGAATCAGCACGCACATTAAAGACATAGTGGGTTTTAGCCATCGCACGTGCAGCTAAATAGGTTTGTGATGTTTTGAAAAGAACTTCTCCTTTGAAACTTTGCTTGAAAGAGACAAATCCACAGATTCCCAGTCAAGGTCAGACCGTGTCTATTTTCCTCAGTACTTCCTTTTCTTTGCGTGATGTTCTTATAGTTATGTTTGATAAGTTAATCAACTAGAGGTTTTTAAGCCTAATGGATAGTTGTCTGTCTTCTAGCAATACTGGTAACGTGTCTCTTTGGGTTTTAGTTTTCCAGGACTTAAATTGTCCATGAAATAACTGCTTTTCTCATTACATTAGCCAAAAAGAAAGCAAAACAGATCACTTGATGGTTACAACTTGAGGTAGGGGTCGGGGATATGGTTTTTTTTTGAGATATGTCCCCAAACATTAAGTGTGGATAATGAAATTACAAAAAAAATAGAAAGAAAACAGGGGATGAAAACCACACACGATTCTAAGATGCTTATATTACATAAGTAATACAAGTTCCAAAGTTGTGGATCCACAGAATCAAATGCTTGTGGTGCCTGGGAAGTAATATGTATCCTCCAAAATCCAAAGGCTCTGGAAATGTCTTTTATGTTGCCTCTGAGAGAAATGTCCCAAAGATTTTCAAGGAAAACAGTTGAGGTCTTGGTTTGGTGCAGATGCCATCTGGGGTGGGGGTGGGGATCCCAGGTGACTTTCTGAAGACTCTTAGTCTTGGCTTTTGGCTTTGGAAACAGAGATGTTTCCATGAGTTTTGACTCATTGAGGAGAGTTATCTGCTTCCTATGAGTCCTTCTTCTAGCATCCAGCCCAGACATTCTGTCTTAGGAGATGGACCATCATGGTGTTCCTTCTCACTCCTTCTCTCTCTCTCTCTCTCTCTCTCTCTCTCTCTCTCTCTCTCGCGCGCGCGCGCGCGCACTCTCTCTCTCGCTCTTACACACACACACACACACACACACACACACACACACACACACACTCAGAGACCACTCCAAACCAGAGACCACTGAACCAATATATAGTCTCACTGAAGTTAATATTAAAGATTGGATGTCAATTCTGTAGTCAAGACACACTACTTGAAAGATGGGCTCCGGATTCTCAAAATACGTCCCAATCTTCTCTGCCAGTCTCAGTGCATATATAAGGAAGAGAACAGAAACCTAGGTTTGGGGCCAATGTGCAGAAATGCTCTGTAGATACAACATAGGAGTGATTAGCAGGGCTGACTCTCACTAAGCAGGATTTGCCCTCTTCCAACTGGACATGCACAGGAGCTGGTTTTTTTAAAAAAGTATTAACTTCTTTTTTTTTTTCTCCTTCAAGCCTAGCCAGCGACCTCATGGAGGTCTAAACCCAAGCCAAGCTTGATCTGCTTTAATTCAACCACTGTTGATTTATGGCTTAGCAAAAAATGTCTGAGAATTTTTTCAAGCTACAATAAAAAAATCTTTTTTACCCCAACTTGACTCTTTCACATCTCAAATACAGCTGAAGGGATATTTCTCAGACTTTCAAAAGACAATCCATCTTTGGAATGGAAGGCAGCTCTGAAAACTTGAAATCCCGGTGAAAGTTTATATACAAGTAAAAACAAATATACTGGAGGGCCATATGTGACACATTCAATACGTTCATTTGATTCCCTTTGAATGGAGACGTGAGTAGAACCAACCCAAGCCTGAAGAGGAGGTGCGGGGCAGTTTGGGTATTTTCTGAGGGTTTGCACCAGACAATAGTTCCCTCTCTTTTTTCTTCTATTCCTTCCCTTCCTCTCCTTACCACCCCTCCCCCTTCTAAAAAAAAAAAAAAGCAATTTTAAAGCCGGCATTGTGACGCACACCTGTAATCCCAGTACTTGGGAGACTGAGACAGGAGGATCGCAGGTTCAAGACCAGCCTCAGCAATGTAGTAAGGCCCTCCACAGCACAATGAGACCCTGTTTCAAAATAAAAAATAAAAGGGCTTGGGTTTAGCTCAGAGGTAGAATGTCCCTGGGTTCAATCCCCGATACAAAAACAGCAACAACACACACACACACACACCATTAGAAAAACCCTCTCATTGTCCAGAAGAAAACCAATCCTTCCTGACTTTCCTCTCTACCTGGCTCTGGAATGTACATTGTTACACAATTCAAGCAGGAATTGGACTAATACACTATTACTAACCACCAGAAGAAAGCCAATATAAAGCCTCTGCTGCTGTACAGCTCTGACTTTTTTTTTTTTTTTTTTTTTTTTTGCGGTACTGGGGATGGAACACAGGAGCATTCTACCTCCCAGTTACATCCCCAGCCTATTTTTAAATCTTTATTTTGAAACAGGGTCTCACTGAGTTGAAAAGCGCCTCACTAAGTAGTAGCTGACGCTGTTCACGAACTGCGACCCTCCTGTCTCAGCCTCTCAAATGCTGGGATAACAAGTGTGCAAGTGTGCACTACCATGCCCAGCTCAGCTCTGACATTTATTTATTTATTTATTTATTTATTTATTTATTTATTTATTGCAGTACTAGGGATGGAACCCAGGGGCATTCTATCTCTGAGCTATACTCCCAGGCCTATTTTTTTATTCTTTATTTTGAAACAGGGTCTCACTGAGTTGCTAAGGGCCTCACTAAGAAGTAGCTGAGGCTGTCTGCGAATGGCGATCCTCCTGTCTCAGCCTCCCAAAAGCTGGGATTACAAGCGTGCGCCACCACGCCCGGCTCAGCTCTGACTTTTAATGGGGCCAATTCAGTTCACAGTCGAGGTCCTTTCTTTGTCTCCCTATCACTCAGCCTTGGCTGTGAGGTGTCACTATGCTTTACTGTGGGGTTACAGTTTTTATCTAATGCTTTTACCTGGAGGGACACCCATCTTTCTTATACAAGTGCAAGCTCAGTGAAGACAGGAACCAATCATATGCTTTATCTCATTTCCCAGCTGTGACCTCCAACCAATCCCCTACCTCAAAAGAGCATGCAGAGGAACAATGATAAAAGATTGTTCCTTTAGCTGGGCTTGGTGATGCATGCCTACAGTCCCAGTACTTGGGAGGCTGAGATAGAAGGATCATAGATTCAAGGCTAGCCTCAGGAAATCCTTGAGCTCCTGTTTCAAAATAAAAAATAAAAGCTGAGTGTGGTGGCACACGCTTGCAATCCCAGCACTGAGGAGGCTGAGACAGGAGGATGGTGGTTCGCAGATATCCTCAGTTACTTAGGGAGGCCCTCTGCAACTCAGTGAGACCCTGTTTCAAAATAAAGAATTAAAAAATAAGGCTGGCGGTGTAGCTTGAAGGTAGAATGCCCCTGGGTTTCATCCCTGGTACTGCAAGAAAAATAAGAAGTAAAAAGGACTGAGGGTGAAGTTCAGAGGTAGAGGTAGAATGCCTCTGAGTTCAATTCCCAGTACAAGAATAAATACATAAATAAAGAATAAATATAAAAAATAAAAAGTCTCTCTTCCTGATGCCGAGGAAGAACCAAGCATATAATTCCTGGTAATTGCATCGAACCCTTCTTCCCAGTGCATCTCTTCAGATTTGCAGCTCTGCGCATGAGTGTTAACATGTGCCCCATGTTTAGACTGCCTTGGCTCAGGCCTGGCACCACTGGCACCACTGATTTTCCTTCTAATGCTTTAAATTCCTTCCATGGTCTTAGTTTTTCAATGTTAAGAACAGACCGTTGCTATTTTCTCCTGTGAGTACAGTTAACTCCTCAGAGACCAAGGCCACGTGTGTGCTGTAACGTATTAGCCTTCTTGCCCCGACATCCTCCTGGCTGTGTACCAGGTTAGCCAGGGCCTCCCTTAGTAGCTGAGGCTGTCCTCGAACCATGATCCCCCTGTCTCCGCCTCTCAGATGCTGCCACCATGCCCGGCTAGAGGTATTTCATTTAACCTTCCTGACAATTCTAGAAGTAGTTCCCATTTACAATTAGGTTATATTATTGCTGAATTTATACCACCCAGTTGGTCCTTACATTCAGTTAGATTGTCTTTTGTGTGACTATCTTGTACTATGTGAATGTTCACAACTGTATTCTCACCTGCATTTGTTGGATTAGTTGCTGAAATAAAGAGATCCCCAAGACCAGTTGCTCAAAGAGCAAAGAAATTTATTTATTTATTTATTTATTTATTGTGATACTAGAGATTAAACTTGGGGGCATTCTACCTCTTAGCTACACCCCCCAGCCCTTTTTATTTATTTTTTTGTTTCAAAACATAGTCTGCTAGGTTGCTGATAGCTTCAGAACATAGCCGAGACTGTTACAAACCTGCGATCCAATTCTCCCGTCTCCGCCTCCTAGTACTTGGATTCCAGGCATGCACCACCACACCTGGCTAAAACGTTTACTTTTTTATCACGTAAAAGTCCAGGAATCAGATCTTAGCCTGGCAGCTGGCTGGACTCCACAGTTGTTCAGGGACCTTGATTTCACATATATATATATATAATTGTTTTTCACCATCTCCAAGGTGTGGCCAAGTGTTACAGCTTCAGACCAGAAGAGGAATGAATCACTTTTACTTTGGAGAACACTCAATCACAGGCCGAAAAAGTGTCTGCTGGGCAGGCGGGCATCTAGCCACAGTTCTATCTCTTCAAAAGGAAGGATGGCGGGACTCCATGGAGTAACGCCCTGTGCCTATCACACTCTCAGTAAATACACTGTAAACAATTAGAAACCTAGGATTGTGTCTCATTTGTCCCTGTCATGGGGCTTACCAATGAACATGGAGATATCAAATTCTGGGCTCCCATGCCAGCACACTCACCCTGGTGTTGATGGCAACCTCACCAGGCAGCCATGGCACACTTTCCTGCTGAACTTGGGCATGTCCCTAGTTCAAGACGGTGCCCCTGGCAGACTCAAGCAGTAAGTGGGAACTGGCACAGGATCTAATCCTGTTAGCCCTTCTGGGTTGTGGGTATTCAAATATTGAATGGTGAAGAAAGAAGCCATAGTAGTATTCCTTCTGTTTCCATGGAAGTAGATAACGCTGTTTGCTGTGCTGATTTTAAAATAAGTCTTCAAATTCTTCCTCAAGCCTTCTTTGAAACGGTAGAGTTCAACTCCCCTCTCTCACACCAGGCTGCTGTAAAATGCTCGCTTCCACTTTTGCACACTGCTCTTTTCCAATCTAATTATCCTGTGGACTGCATCTGGCTGAATGGGGACAGACCCAGTTTCCCCCACTCTGCGTGCTCTCTGGTGCTCGGGTGCAGGGGTTCTAACTTGGGCTGTGTTGTGTGCGATTTGTATTCATTAGTTCTCTTTGGCTGCAAGTGAGAGAACGACCTTTGAACTTTTTAAAGCAAAGACAACTCATTTGTTTTTGAGATCCAGGGCTATCTTAATAAATGAGAGAGCAGGGCTGAGACAAGTTTCATGGGAAGTTGGAAACCTTCATAAAGTCTCTTGCTCCTAGGTCTCATCTCTGCTTCTCTCTGGATCTCCATGTCATCTTTACTGAATACCAGATCTCTCGGATAGTTGATCTCTGGGGCAGGTAAGAGTCATCTAGAGCATCGCAAGGTACTTGTGACAGTTCACATCCTTTGAGACTGAGTCTCATTCTCTCTTCTCTCTTCTCTCTTCTCTCTTCTCTCTTCTCTCTTCTCTCTTCTCTCTTCTCTCTTCTCTCTTCTCTCTCTCTCTCTCTCTCTCTCTCTCTCTCTCTCTCTCCTCTCCCTCTCCCTCTCCCTCTCCCTCTCCCTCCCTCCTTTCTCTCTCTTACCATCCCAACTTCAGGTTCCCAGAGTGAGGGCTTTGACAGTTTTGGTCACAGTGGGAGAATGGAAGGCAGTTAAATAGTCATCGTTAAATGCATGTCTTCAAATTATATCCACTATAGTGTGTGCATGCACTTGGGGGGCATTATATACTATCCTGAGAAAATTTCTTAAACTTTCTGAGCTTCCCCATTTCTAAAAAGAAAAGAAAAATATATTCAAGAGCAGGTATATTAATCCACAGATACTCTTGGACTATACTGGCTAGATAGCGAGCTCTCAGGAAGTATTCAGTGTTACCAAACTTGCACAGTAAACTAAAACGACAAAAAATTAGCCAGTGACTAAGTCCTCATCCTCCACAATTGGAAGCCAATAAATAATATTTAAAGCTGAGAAAATCAAGAAATTACTATAAGCACATTATTTACAAAAACACAGTAAAATGAAATAGCTAAAAAAAAAAAAAATAGAAAGTAGTTGCCCCTGGGAGCAAGAATTAAAAGTAGAGATACATTTTAAGTTTTATTATAAACCTAGTAGTACTATGTAACTTTTAAATCTATTTACTCAGCCAGGTGTGGTGACACATACTTGTAATCCCAGTACTTGGGAGGCTGAGACAGGAGGTTCATGGCCAGCCTCAACTACTTAGTGAGGTGCTGAGCAACTTATTGAGACCCTGTTTCAAAATAAAGAATAAAAAATAGGGAGCCAGACATGGTGGTGCACGCTTGTAATTCCAGTACTTGGGAGGCTGAGACAGAAGGATCACAGGTTCACACCCAGCCTCAGCAATTTGTGAAGCCGTTTGCAACTTAGTGAGACCCTGTTTCAAAATAGAGAATAAACTAGGTCTGGGGGTGTAGCTCAGAGGTAGAATGCCCCTGGGTTCAATCCCTAGTGCTACCAAAATAAATAAATAAATAAATAAATAAATAAATAAATAAATAATAGGGATAGGGTGTAGCTTAGAGATAGAATGCCCCTGGGTTCAATCCCTAGTACTACAAAGAAACAAAAACAAAAACAAAAAAAAACCTAAACCATATATATACATACATACTCAGCCTGATCCCAATGTTGTGTTACTATATATAATTTTATTTGTGCGTATTATATGAATGACAGTATACATTTATGTATATGATATGTGCATATGACATCATATACATTTATCTATCCACATTATAAAACAGAGAAAAAAATCATACAAAAGTCAACTGTAGCTATCTCTTGGGAGGAAAGTTTGGGGTTGCAGGTAAGTTTTAGTTTCAATGTGAGTTGTTATCTTTATTTCCTAAAATTATTTTAAAGACACTTGGTTAATCATTGTGATTCCCCCCACCCTCTGATACTGGGGATTAAATCCAGGGCCATTCTACTTTTGAGCTACATCTCCAGCCCAATTTTATTTTTTATTTTGAAACAGGATCTCACTAAGTTGCTGAGGCCTTGAACCTGCTATCCTGTCTCAGTCTCCCAAGTACTGGGATTACAAGTATGTACCACCACGCCCTCCTACTCATAATTTTTGTTTGTAAGAGGGTGAGGAAGAGAACAGATAGGAAAGGGTAGGTTTCCGGGTACCAGGAGATAAGGATTTAGTCACAGCTGTGCCACTAATTTACTATGATCTAAACAAACTGCCACCTCCCTGGGACCTGTTGATCTAGCTATTGAACAGAATTGAGCCAGCTCTAAATAATAGCAGTGCCAAGAGGCACCTGCACGGCCATAACAGGGTCTAGGGTAAAGTCCGATGCTTTGATTTCTAACGAGCTTCCAGGTGATGGGGATGCTGGCCTGGGTCATGTTTTGAGAATCACTGGCTTACTTTATCTCATGTAGGACTTACAACACCTCTGTGTGACATTGTATTCTTGGTGTTTAAATAGAGAAACTGAGGCTCAGAGAGGTTATACAGATAGTATCAGAGGTACAATTTATTTATTTTTGGTACAGAGAAATTGAATCCAAGAGCATTCTACCCCTGAGCTACACCCCCAGCCTGATTTTTTAAAAATTTTATTATGAAACAGGGTCTCACTAAGTTGCTGAAGCTGGCCTTGAACTTGGGATTTTCCTGTCTCAGCCTCCCAAGAACTGGAATTATGGGTGGGCACCACCCTGCCTGGCTCAGAGGTACAATTCAAAGCCAAGACTACTTGAACCAAAGTCTCTGCTGTGACTATACTGCTTTCCTTTGAGGTTTCTTCCCAACTTCAACTTCTATTTTTCTAGTTTACAGATGACAAAATCCATGCATCTGGGACCAAATCAAAGCTCTCCAGAAACCCCAAGAAAACCCCACACCTGTGCGGCATTTGCGTGTGGTCGTGAGCTCAGGGGCTGAACTCCAGTGCAGACCCGCGGGGAGGGCGATGTGCAGGGCCACCTCAGTTGCAGGGCTAGAGGGATCGCAGCCTCATTAAGGCACCCCACAAGTGACCTGAACTTTTCTTTCTCTTCTCCTAAGGTTTGTTTGACATTCTCTGGGTCTATTAATCCACAGTCATTTGGGTGGCAAAAAAAAAAAAAAGTGGAAATGAGCTTTCTTCAAATGTTGACTTTTCTTTCAAATTCATGACAATGTGGTATCCCCAGGAATGGTTATTTTCCTCCCTTTCTCCTGAGCGTGAATTCTCAAGTAAGTAGCAAAGAGATCTCAAACGCATGCCGATTGCAGTGGACAGCTGCCAGGAGAGAAGTAAAAATAAACTGGTTTCAGGAAGTGTCGCAGTTCACAGAAAGGGCGGCGAGGACACAGCGAGCGAGCCTGCGACACCTCTGGGTCCGCATCCTGAAAGACTGACCCGGACAGAGGACAGACCCGGCAGCCACAAATCTCCTAGTAGCTCATTAAGTAAGGGGAAACCTCCCAGAACAGTTCCCTCTTCTCCTCACACCCTTTGTCTCTTAATTTCCAGGCTCTGGGTTCATTCCTATGTCAAGCGAGCCTGGCTGGGTCCCTCTAAGCAGCTCCTTCTCTGGGGATGAGCTTCCTGCAGCCGCCGGGGGTTTCCACAGTAAGGACTCTCAGTGATTTAACAGCCGGAGCCTTCCAGGCTGGAGGATCGCAGGCGGAAATAGGATCGGTGAGAACCAGAAGACAGCGTCAGAGACTGCCTGAAGGATGGTAGAAAACGAAAGCAAATCCTGTGGAGGTTTGCCCAGTGAAAGGATTACAAGGCTGGAAGGAAAGTTTCAGGATTAAATATATATATATAGTTAGTCATAACATAAAACAAGAGCACAGAGCCAAGGCCCAGCATATCAATCATATTAATGTAAATGGGCTTAATTTACATTTATCACTAAAACAAGATGTACCAAAAAAAAAAAAAAAAAAGATTTCCAGATTGGCTAACAGCAAAATCCAACACTGCTCTACATCAAAGACACATCTAAAACAAGAAATCCTGAAAAGTTAAAAATAAAAGACTAGACAAAGATATTCAGGCAAATACAAATTAAAATTTATTTCTTTATTTTGAGTACTGGGGATTGAACCCAGGGGCATTCTACCTCTGAGGTACAACCCCCAGCCCTTTTTATTTTGAAAGAGGGTCTAAGTGCTGAGTGCCTTGCTAAATTGCTGAGGCTGGCCTCAAGCCTGCAATCTTCCTACTGTAGCCTCCCAAATAGAGGCATGCGCCACTATGCCCAGCCACAGATTAAAATTTAAAAGCAGAGTTGCAGTCTTGGTATCTGACAAGATGGAATTCAGATGGAAAAACACCAAAGGAGACTTTTAAATGCTAAAGCCTAGCTGATCACAGAGTGCATGCCTGTATTTCCAGTACTTGGAAGGCAGAGACTGAAGGCTTACAGGTTCAGGGAAAGCCTCTACAACATTATGAGACTCAGCAACCTAGGGAGACCCTGATTCCAAATAGGAAAGATAAAAAGGGCTGGGGCTGTAGCTTGGAGGTAGAATGTCCCTGAGTTCAATCCTCAGTAACACACACACACACACACACACACTCACACACACACTAATTAAAAAAAATAAAATGTACCAGGCATGGTGGTACATGCTTGTAATCCCAGTACTTGGGAGGCTGAGACAGGAGGATCGCAGGTTCATGGCCAGCCTCAGCTACTTAGTGAGGCCCTCAGCAAATTAGTGAGACCCTATTTCAAAAGAATAGCAAATAGGGTTGGAGGTGTAGCTTGGATGTTAAATACCCCTGGGTTTAATCTCCAATAGTACAAAAAGAAAAAGAAAGAAACCTAAAGTCAACTATCCATAAAGAAGATATATCCGTTATGAATAATTAATGCACTGCACAATTGGAGGAGATGAGAAAAAATAAAAACCCACTAATAATGAGTCGTTTTAATATAACTTGAGTAATGGGAAGCAGATCAAATCATAACCAATAAGGTGGATCTTACAGAAGTATGTAGAGACAGTATACTGACAGTAAATATCTTTTTTTCAAGTGACTACATCTTGGGCCACAAACAGAACCTCAATAAATTCCAAAGATCAAATGCTTGCTGACCATTGTCCAGTAAAACTAATGCTTAGCTGGGCGTAGGGGCACATACTTGTAATCCCAGTACTTGGGAGACTAAGGAGGATCACGGATTTGAGAACAGATCTAGCAATTTAATGAGACTCTCGGCAACTCAGTGAGATCCTGTTTCAAAATAAAAAATAAAATGGGGCTGGGAGTATAGCTCAGAGGTGGAGTATTCTCGGGTTTAATTCCCAGTATACCCCTTTACACACACACACACACACACACACACACACACACACACACACACACATACACACACAAAGCAAACTAATACTTATTAACAAAATAACCCCCCCCCAGACAAATCCATCTGAATTTTTTTTCAGTGCTGGGGATGGAACCCAGGGGCATTCTACCTCCAAGCTATACCCCCAGTCCTATTTTTTATTCTTTATTTTGAAACAGGGTCTCACGGAGTTGAAAAGGGCCTCACCAAGTAGCTGAGGCTGGCTGCTTGCAGGAGACCTGTGATTCTTCTGTCTCGACGTCCCAGATGCTGGGATTATAAGCGTGTGCACCAACCATGCCTGGCTCTGAAAAAAATTTGTTTTAAGAGGTTAACTAAACAGCTGTGAGAAGCAGAAGAACAACATGAAAGTACAGAATTTCTTGAAAAGAATAATAATGGAAACACAAATAATTAAGTATGCTAGTCAGCTAACGTAGTTAAAAGAGGAAAAGGTTTAGCATTAAATACCTATACAAATAAAAAGGAATGTAAATGAATCAAGTCTCTCCTTCAAAAACCAAGAAAAGAGCAACGGAGTAAGCTAAAATAATTTAAAGGAAGGAATTAATAAAGATGAAAGTAGAAATTAATGAGTTAGGAAGTAGAACTAATAAATAAACCCAAGGCTGAAACAATCAACAAAATATACAAACCACCAGCTAAAGCTGGTCAAGAAAATAAACTGGAGAAAAGACAGACACACAATATTAGAAATGTTGGCTATTGGTGGGTGGGAAGAACCGTCAAAGTAGAGGAAATCTAAAATAAAAACATGAGACTGTTTTTCTCAACTCTGCAAAAATATTTGAAAACTTAGATGAAATGGATAATTTTCTAGAATAATACAACTTACCTAAATTGGTCTCAATAGAGACATAAAGTCTTAACAGACTCATTGTCACAGAAGAAATAAAGAACTTTCCTGTTAAAAATAAAAACACCAAGCCGGGCGTGGTGGCGCACGCTTGTAATCCCAGCGTTTGGGAGGCTGAGACCTGGAGGATCGTGGTTCGCAGACAGCCTCAGCTACTTAGTGAGGCCCTCTGCAACTCAGTGAGACCCGGTTTCAAAATAAAGAATAAAAAATAGGGCAGGGGGTGTAGCTCGGAGGTCGAATGCCCCTGGGTTCCATCCCCAGACCCGCAAAAAAAAAAAAAAACAAAAAAAAAAACACACACACACAAAAAATAAATAAATAAATAAAAAATAAAAAAAATAAAAACACCAGGACAAATAGTTTCGTGAGGAAATTCTACTAAACCTTTTGGGGTCAAATAGTCCCAATACTGCTTAAGCGAACAGAAAAAGAAGAAAAGTTTGAGATAATTAAGGCATTAATAGGAATAACAACTGCAATGAATGAAAACACGTAAAATGTTTTTGTACCCATGAGTTAATAATATAGATACCACTTGATAATGTTACAAAAACAGAATGAAATAACAACAAAACTAATTACTTTCCTTTAGATGAAGCCAGGGATCTTTATTTTTACTTGATTTCCTCTCTTATTTATTTATTGTGTGTTGTCCTGAGGATTGAACCCCGGCCTTGGTGCATGCTATGCAAATGCCCTGCCACCGAGCTACACTCCAGTCTGGGGGCTTCAGTTTGAAAGCTGGCTGGTATGTCCAGATAGAGACTGTTGTGAAGGGCTCATGTATTCATGCTCAGAGTTTATGTCATTGAGCCCTGAGGGCTGTAGTCTCATCAGTGGCTAAATGCATTGTAATGGATTTGCATTGTAATGGACTTGCTGGGTGGTAACCGAGGCGGGTGGACTATGGCTGGAGAAGATCGTGGTATTATCTTTGAAGCCCCGTGCTCACTCATTCTTGCCTCTGGCCTCCGTGACATGAGAGCAGAGCCCTTGCTCTCTCCTCTGCTTCCTGCTGCCCTGACCGGAGCTGCATAGGCCCTGACCTCACATGGACTGAACCCCAAATCTCCAAAAACTGTAAGCAAATAAACCTTCCCTCCTCTGAATTGTGTGGTCAGGCTTTTGGGATCATGGCAGTAATGTTGATGGAAACAGGGACCATAAAGAACCAAGCACCCACCCTGCTTTCCCCAAGTGAATTGTATCTCGTGATGAGGATAAGTTTTTCTTTATGAAAAACTCCAGCTAATAAATGAAAAGTACGGATAAGAACTTGAGAATATCATTCTTTTGTAACTCCTAACAAAATCTGGGGATCTGAGTTATGATCCCCAAAGACTGCTCACTTCTCCAAAAGAGAGATCAAGAGGCAGGACAGACATCGTGTGTCTCCTGTGGGCGCGATCATGCTATCTATTAGGTATTCTTGGCATAAAATGAAACCTGAATGTAACCAAGCCTCTAGAAACACACAGTTTTACAAGAAACACACAGTTCACAGGAACGTGCTCAGTAATAGGGATGCAATCAGAGAAACCCAGAGCATGGAAACTCTATAGGACAAATGGTTTAATTTCCTAAATAAACGCATAGCATGCGGGAGACAGAGGGGGAATCTATAGATGAAAAAGAGTTTGAGAAACATTAATCAACCCAACATGTGTATGCAATTTGGATCCTGATTCAAACAAACTGTAACATTAAATTGACAACTGGAACCAGGTGTGGTGTCACATGCTCATAATCCCAGTACTTGGGAGGCCGAGACAGGAGGATTGCAGGTTTGCAGCCAGTCTTGGCAAGTTAGTGAGGCCCTCTGCAACTTAGTGAGACTCTGTTTCAAAATAAGAAATAAAATAGGGCTGGGGGTGTATCTAGGAAGCAGAATGCCCCCAGGTTAAATTCTCAGCAATACACACACACACACACACACACACATGCACATACACAATTGATTGAGGAAATTTACATAGTGGTAATATGATGTTTAAGATTTATTGTTATATAAATATGTGTAATATATATATATATATATATATATATTTTTTTTTTTTTTCAGTCCTGGGGATGGAACCCAGGGGCATTCTACCTCCAAGCTACACCCCAGCCCTATTCTTTTTATTTTTGAAACGGGGTCTCACTGAGTTGCAAAGGACCTCACTAAGTAGCTGAGGCTGTCCACAATCCGTGATCCTCCTGGTTCAGCCTCCCAAATGCTAGGATTACAAGCATGCGCCACCACGCCTGGCTGTTAATTTTCATTTTAAGTCTTTGTTTATTAGTTTTTCATTTTAGTACTGAGGGGTTGAACCCAGGGATATTCTATCTCTGAGCTACACCCACCATCCATTTTTATTTTTTATTTCAAAATAGGGTCTCCATAAGTTGCCGAGAGTCTCACTAAGTTGCTGAAGCTGGCCTCAAACCAGCGATCCTCTTGTCTCAGCCTCCCAAGTACTGGGATTATAGGCATACACCTTCATACCTGGCTGGGAATCTATTTATTTCAGAGATACGTACTGAAATATTTAGAGATGAAAGTGTATGATGGCTGGGATTTGCTCCAAAAGACTGAAAGTGGGTGTGAAAGAGAAACAGATGGGGCTATAAATGAAAGAAGACTGGCTAGCAGCTAGTATTTAAGGAATCTGAATGACAGGAACATGGAGATTTCCTGCACTGACTTTTTAAATTCTTGTATATATTTGAAATTTCCCAAAGTAAGAAGCATTTCTTTTTTAAGACATTAGTTGCCATCTTGGGCAATTGGTATTATTCCCTTTATACTTATTTACCTTTTCTAATTATTTTGCAATGATAATGATTTACTTGAAATCATGAGAAAAATACTTTCTGGCAAAGAATAATACAAAACATTTTGTCACTGTCCAATTTCTTAGTAGCTCATTGTACAAAATGTGGCGATGTCTCAGGTTTACCGCTCAGGGACATTCTAAGCACGTATGCGGATTAAGCTACTTATTCTTTATTCTTAGAAATAAGGAAAGAGAAATCCAGGAAGTATAAGTAACTTGCTGAGGATAAAAGAGCTGGGGTAAGAGACAGAGACAGAATTGGAACTCAGGCCACCTGATTCCACATCTCGGTCTCTAAACCATGATGTTATCTTGACACCTAAATTTGGTAATTGTTTAGTGAGATGTCAGCAATCCCAACCCCGCAAAGTAACCTTCGTGCTCACCAACACCGCGGGGATGCTAGAATCTAGCTCTTGTTCATGGCTTTCTTTGCTCGGTGACTTTAGCTATCACTTCGTCCTGGGCTTTGGTTTTATCACCTGTAACACTGGACAGGTGGAGGGGTTTGAACTGTTTGACAAGGGGATTGAACTCTGACCCCGACTCTTGCGAGACTCTGGCCTTGTGGAAGTTGTGTAACCTTTCTGACTTTGGTTCTTTGTCTTTGAAAAGGGGATTACTAGTCCTACCTCATTGGGTGGTTGGAAAGAAGAAAGGTCACTTATGAAAAACCTGGGGTCCGATAATAATGGTAAATGATGGTGGCCATTGTTTTCCTCCTAGAAGAATCTGAGTTAGAAGGGTTGGAGGAAAGGGCCCGTGTATCACATGAGGTGCCAGTGGGTCTCTGAAGGACATGTCGGTGATTCTGTGGTCACCAGCAGCCATAGGATAGCACAGGCCTAGGATAAAGAGGAGCCCAGAATCTCCAGCCGGAAGGGAACCCAATAACGGCGTGGGTCGCCATTTATGAAGCCCTACTATGCTCTGCAAATACCCCACATTCCACCTTGGCTCAGCCTCGAGGGTGAGTATGAACAGCAGGTTTCTTGCTGCGATTCAAACTGACCTCCTTCCCCTTTATCGTCTCCCTCTAGTTATAATTCACTAGAGCTTTATCCTATGTACAATAGGATGTTACAATTGTATTCACATTGCAAACGCCCCAGTCGCCAGTCAAATGGGTTTTTGTCAATTATAAAACTAAGACATGTTACATAGCAAATAAAAGAAAAACCCAGAAAAGTAGAAAAGGAAGACAGTTCACCCAAAATCTACCTCTGAGCATTCAGATACAACCATGGTTACTATTTTCTTCTGGTCCTTTATTTATTTATTTATTTATTTATTTATTTTTTATTTTTTTCCTGTGTAGGCTTTTCTTATATAACTGAGGTCAGGAAATAGTAAGTAGATTTGAGAAACCCAGAGTCATTGAAATCACAAAATAAAATGGCCGGGTATGGTGGCACATGCCTGTCATCCCAGTACTTGGGAGGCTGAGACAGGAGGATCACAGGTTTGAGAACAGCCTCAGCAGCATTGTAAGACTCTGCTCTCAGCAACCTAGTGAAACCCTATTTCAAAACAAAAAAATGAAAAATAAAAATAAGAAAAGAGCTAGGGCTGTATCTCAGAGGTAGGATGTCCCTGGATTCAATCCTTAGTAACACAATAAATAAATTAATTAATTAAATAAATAAATAACCTCAGATTGTAAAGGCCTCAGAGAGCAAAGAGCTAATGTATTGATATGTTCTATCTTGCTGGTCATGGTGGCATGCGCCTGTAACCCCTTGGAAAGCTGAGAAGGAGGATTGCAGGTTTGAGGCCAGCCTCAACAACTTAGTGAGGTCCTAAGCCACTTTAGCCAAACCCTGTTTCAAAATAAAAATTAAAATAGGGCTGGTATCTACCTCAAAGGTAGAATATCCCTAGGTTCAATTCTCCAGTACCAAACCAAACCAAATCAAACAAACAAAACCCCACAGAGAGGGTCTAGCTCAGTGGGTTTCAACTGTGTGTGATTTTGCACCCCTGGGGTACATTTGGCACGTCTGGAGACATTTTTGGTTGTGATAACTTGAGGGAGGGAGGTTGCTAGTGGCATATGGTGTGTGCTGAGCACTCTGCAGTGAAGAACTGCCCCCACAATAAAAAGCTATCTGGCCCATCAACCAGATGCCCCCAAGTACAGCAGTTTTGTCAGGATTGGATACAGGCAGTTGTGTCCTATTGTCTCCATGGCAACAAACCAACATGCAGAGGATCCAGCCTGATGAGGTTGTTTGGGTTGGCTGCCTCTCTGAGGGGTCCAGGGTCTCATGACCTGGTCCTGGGTAGGATGTTAGCATGTCCATCTCAGGGACGCTTTCCTGGCCAGGCAGCACTCCACTGCTTTGCCAGGGTCCAGTAGGGAGCCCAGAGGCCTGGAAGGGAAGCCAGGGGTTCACTCCCACTGACCATGAAGCGTCTGGAGCGCAATGCATCAGAGACACAATGGACATCAAGAAGAGAAGAGAAACACCCCAGCCAGAAGAGGAGCTCCGAGTCCATCCATACAGACACCGGGGCATCACCAGAGCCCAGCAGATCCCAGCAAAGAGAGGGCTTGGACCTGGGGTTGCCCAGAGGCATCTTCCACCTCCTCCCATCCTGAGGTTGCTGGTCAGGAACACGCTGCAGTGAAATCGGAGTAGAACAATAAACAGAGACTTTGCTCCTCTCTATTTGTCAGGGACGCCACGACACAGTGCCGCACGCTGTGTGCCTCAAACAGCAGAGGCTTATTCTCCCATTCTGGAGGCCACAAGCCTGAGATCAGGGTCTCGGCAGGGCCGCGCTCCCTTGGAAGGCACGAGATCTGTTCCAAACCTCACTGCTGGAGCCCCACCACTGGTCCCCGTGCACCGCCGGTCTCCAGATCCCCCTTTTTATAAGGACACCAGATATATCGGATTAAGGGCTCTCCCTACTGCAGTATGACTTCATCTTCACTTAATTACTTACATCTGCAACTACCCTCTTTCCAAATAAGGTCACATTCTGGGCACTGGGCTTGAACATACAAATTTTGATGGGACACAGTTCAACCCATAACAGACCTCGTGTTTGGGAAGGGAGTTCAGTGTCTCTAGCCGAGCAGAAGGATCTGAGTCAGCCGATGGCTCCTTGATGGCACTCACAGGCGACAGGGAACTTCCTGTTTTGAGGTCTGTCTCCTGGAGGGTCCCCAGTCCTTTCTGTACCTAAAGGTGGTAGGGACGAGGGAGCCACTGAGAAGCCCACGCCGACCAAGGGGCATTTAGATAGGAGGACCCGTGTGTTTCGGCTTTCTTTGGTGTTGGAGGATTTCGACACCACCCAGAATTGGTGTGACCTGAGCCAAAATGGAGAAAGCAACGAACGGGGCCAGGGCGATCGGAGACTGGGCTCGGAGAGTGGAGTAAGTGTGAGCAGTCACAAAGGGGGCAGTTGTGCCTGGCACGCTCCGCCTGGGAGCCTTGGCTGGGAAAGGCGTTTTTGCACGTACACTGCTTAAGTAGATTCTGGAACTGTAGTAGTTCTGTGGGATATTAAATATTTTATGCGGAAAGGGTTCCATGGCAAAATGAGTTTGGGAGGCGTTATTTATTAAACCAAGTTTTTTGTTGTTGTTCTGCCCTCTCCCTCCTTTTCTCTCTCCCTTCCGCCCTCCCTCCTTCCTCATTTTATTTTTGTGGTACTAGGAATCGAACCCAGGGACGTTCTAATTCTAAGCTCCACCCCCATTCCTATTATACTGTCTCAGCCTCCCAAGTATTGGGATTACAAGCAATTACAAGCATGTGCCCTGCCTTCCTGCCTTCCTTTCTCTCTCTCTCTCTCTCTCTCTCTCTCTCTCTCTCTCTCTCTCTTTCTTTCCTTCTCTCTCTTTTTTTCAGGTACTGGGATATTCAAAATTGATAGTACCCAAAGGCATTCACCTCTGAGCTACACTCCCAGACCTTTTAATTTTTTTATTCAGAAGCAGGGTCTTGGTAAATCACTGAGGCTCCCCTTCAACCCGTGGTCTTCCTGTCTCAGCTTCCCAAGTGCTGGGATTACAGGCATGTACCTCCATGCCTGACTTGAATTTTTTTTCAACAGTAACATTTGAAAACCTTTAATATACCAATGTGGATTATACACCTTTAAAAAAGTAAAGAGTATTCAGAATTCATCCCTGGAGTTAGATTACAGAAACTTTTTTCTTAGAAACACCTTGCAGAAGTCGGGCATGGTGGCGCACGCTTGTAATCCCAGTGCTTGGGAGGCTGAGACAGGAAAATTGCACAGGTTCGAAGCCAGCCTTTGCTACTTAGTGAGGCTCTCAGCAACTTAGTGAGACCCTGTTTCCAAATAAAATATAAAATAGGTCTGGGAGTATAGCCTGGAGGTAGAAAAGCCCCTGGGTTCCACCCCCAGTACCGCAAAAGAAGAAAGAAAGAAAGAAAGAAAGAAAGAAAGAAAGAAAGAAAGAAAGAAAGAAAGAAAGAAGAAGGAAGGAGAAAGAAAGAAGCACCTTGCAGGATGCATTTTAAGAAATGTTTAATTAGGCTGGGTGCAGAGGCACATGCTTGTAATCCGGTACTTAGGAGGCGAAGACAGGAAGATTGCAGGTTTGAGGCTGGCCTCAGCACTTTAGCAAGACCCTGAGCAACTTAGCAAGACCCTGTTTTACAATAATAATAATAATAATAATAATAATAATAATAATAATAATAATAAAAAATAATGGGATAAGGTATATCCTGGAGGTAGAATCCCTCTAGATTCAATCTTTAGTACCACACTCAAACAAAAATGTTCAACATAGCCAGGCATGGTGGCACCCACTTGTAATCTCAGTACTTGGGAGGCTGAGACAGGAGGCTCTCTGTAACTTAGTGAGACCCTGTCCCAAAATAAAGAATTAAAAAAATAGAACTGGGGTTATATCTTGGAAGTAGACTGTCCCTGGGTTCCATCCAGTACTGCAAAACAAGGAGAAAAAAAATGTTCAGCTAGGTGATGGATCAGCCCGTTATGAACAAAACCAAGGAGGGGTGGATATAACAGATAATAGTCCTGGAAAACTCCCAAGTTACAATATGACCATTCTATATTCTGCCTTTCCTGACTCTTTACTCTCTTGCTGATATATTGGGTTTCTTTGGCTTGTGAAACATTTTTTCATGTTTATGCCTTTTCTTGGGAATGACTGATAAAATTATCAACACTGATTACACAGTTAGGAAAATCATTCTCTATAATGCCACAGGCCTCGCACCATCTTGAGACATGTGTCTCACTCTCCTCAACTCAGCCCTCCCCAACGGGGGCCACTGCAAAGTGTCCCTGGGCCCAGCAGTCTGCTGAAAGCACCATGGGGGGGGAGAGCCATCATCTCATGAGCCTGCAGTCTATCGGCTGTGTGAAATGAGGCGGGGCATACAGAACGGACTTAAGGGCTGGGGTTCATTCTCATTTTGCATGCAAGCAAAGATAAGTCATGTATTTGGATTCTCCCCCCCAGGAGCGAAAAGAGGAAAACCAGAGACAGGTAGTTTCTTTGCGAGGTGGGGGGGAAATGAGACAGATAAATAAGAAAAGCCAGTAATAGGTACATTATGAGCAAGTTCTTGCGGGCAATAGACTGGTCAGTTGGAGAACTGGAAAATTATGGGGAAGAATCCTCAGAATTATGCCATCATGAGCTAGAGTGGGGGGCACTGCCTGTCCACTCACCTTCCCCAGTCGAGGGCAGCTGTATTCTATACTTGAATAGTGCCCCCGCCAATTCAGTGTTCTTCATGGAACCTCAGAATGCGATCTTATTTAGAAGGAAGTTTGTTGCAGATGTAATTACTTAAGGTGGGGTCACACAGAAGTAGGGCAAGCCCTTAGTCCAATAAGACTGGTATCCTTATAGGAAGAGACATAAAGAAAGAGACTTGGAGAAAAGATGGCATGTGAAGATTCAGCCAGAAATTGGAGTGATACTACCATAAGCCAAGGATTACTGGCAATCACCAAAACCTAGGGAGAGGTAAGGAAGGATCCTCCCCTAGAAGCTCCAGGAAGAGCATGTCCCAGGTATTGGCATGATTTGGGACCTCTAGACTCCATAACTGTGAGAGAATGAAGGTGTTGTTTTATGGAACTTTGTTACAGCAACTGTAGGAGACTAATACACTGAAGGTGTTAAGTCCTTGCACAGTTCTTCAGTGCCCAAGAAATCTTGGAGGCGGAGAATCAAGATGCAGGTACTTGAGGTGGTATGCTGTCTATGCACTGGAAGCCATCCCAGCTGCAGTGAGCTCAGGGGATCAAGAAGATGCGGGGCAGGACCCCAGAAGCTGCCACCATAAGTGTTCTCCTTAAGAAGAAGCATTATGTCATGGCTGACTGCATGAGTTTAGAACTCAGGCCCAAATCTTACAAATTTCAAGACTGTTGGCAAGTCACAAACCTTCTCAGCCACTCAGTTTTCCTTGTTTAGAAAATGAGTATGAGATTTTTGGAAATATAAACAAACTTTCTTTGTTTTGATGGTAATACTGGGAATTGAACAGGGGCATTCTACTTTTGAGCTATAACCCAAGCCCTTTTCATATTTTTGTTTTAAAACTAGATTGCTGAGGCTGGTCTCAAACCTGCAATCCTCATGTCTCAGACTCCCAGTTAGGGGGATCACAGGCATGTGCCACGACACTCATATGTTTTTTAAACTAATATTTTTTTAGGCAGGATTTCACTAAGTTGTCCAAGCTGGCCTCGAACTCACTATTCTTCTACCTCGGCCTCCTAAGTGGCTGGGATTACAGGTACTGCACCCAGCAGGATGTAGTGTTTAAAAGAACATGGCATGGTGCCAGATACATGGTACCATTCAATAAATGTCACCTATTATTATTAGGTATTATTAATAGTAAGAGTGGAGACTTTGAAGTCAAACAATTTCAGACTGAAATCAAACTGGGTTTCAATTTCAGTTTTTTAGCATAATAGCCTCGGGCAAGTTACTAATTTGAGTCTGAATTTTTCCAGGAAGAGAATAGCACTGTGTGTGGATCCCCTGCCAGGTGTAATTTTTTGTAGAAAGCATAAAAGGGTCCCCTAGGGGAATGGCTCTCGAAGTGTCCTCTCAGTCAGGGCCATGAGGTTCCAGGTGGTATTTCTTAAATCCCAAGATTCTCCCCGGTCTGGGGTAGAGAGCCTGGAGCACATGGGGCCAACACTGGTGCTAATGCTTCGCCCGCGGTCCCCGGGTTCCTTGACCCCTGGCACCTTCCCGCCCCGCCAACCAGTCATCACTCGCATCCGACGCATTACTAAAGCAATAAGCCCCACGGTGACACGTAGAGTCTGGGCTGCAGCCGGGCTGGCTGCCCGGCGGGCATTCCTTTGCCCGAGGAAAGGAAGCTCAGACACCTGCCCCTGCCTTTGCGTCTGAGTTGGAAACTCCGCCTGCAGAGACGCTGGCAGCTGCCTGGCGGAAAGGAGCTGGAGACGGTTTCCATGGGCGAGGTGAGTCAGCCAGTCTCTGGCTTCTCCTTGACAGGCAAAAGGGAGCTGGTGGGGCAGGTGTTTCCGGGGATGACATGGGCGGCGGCACGGTTCCCCATCCATCCCATGCTCAACTACCAGTGAGTCAGGCGCTCAGGGGGAAGTGTGAATAGAAGGCAGGAGGGGTGCTCACTGGGCCCCACACGCTCTCCCAGGCTCCGAACACCGCTGTCCAATATGGTGACCGCTATCGCAGGGGAGCGCTTGCGATGTGGCTGGAACTGTGTGCGCAGTCACCCACTGCGTAGAGATGTCATGACCAATGACAGGCCCCCTACGTGACGTGGTCCCATAGATTTTAATTGAACTTAGTTTCTATGGCCCGGTGACATCGTATCCGTTCTGCTGTCATAGTGAGCACTTCCTCGAGTTGCGGCGATGCTGGTGTGAACACACCTACTTCGCTGCGGGTGATGTACAACTACAGCACATGGCATTGTGGACCGGGCATAAAGCTTGATAGTGACTGCCACTGGCCCAAGTCTTCACTATGCTGCACTGGTGATCGTTGTTTTAGGCTGCACGCCTCCTAACTATCACAGATGTGCACTATAAAACAGCGTGCTGTGGTAAATGGACAGCAGCCTCCTACATCTAATGTATATCGGGTCTATTGATTACATCACTTCTGTTTCTTTTGCCTGTGCTTGGCTTAATCTCATGTTGCTTTGTTCATTATGGCCTACACACACACACACACACACACACACACACACACCCACATATCTAGGTGGGTAGTAGGCTCTGCCATCTAGCTGTTTTATAGTCTGTGTTGTTAACACAACTAAGATATTGGCTAAAGATGTGGTTCTCAGAAAATGTCCCCATTGTAAAGGGGCATGTAACTATACTTTAACTTCAACCCTGACTCTTGATTTAGTTGTTGGAAATATTTTTAAAAGCATATTCGGAATTTGGTACAGTTAGTGTACCAAATTGGAGTCTGTGATAGGAGGATTGTAAGTTTGAGGTCAGCCTCAGCAATTTAGCAAGACTCTGTTTCAAAATAAAAAAAAAATAAATAAAAAGGAGTGGGGTGTAGCTTGAAGGTAGAGAGCCCCTGGGTTTAATCCTCAGCAACAAACAAACAAACAAACAAAGCAACTAACCATTCCAAAAAACAACACATTTAGAGCAGCTTAGGCACGTGGATCGTAGCTTTCGCTTTTACAACTGCAAATTTATAAAATCTAGCCAGACGTGGTGGCGCACGCTTGTAATCCCAGCATTTGGGAGGCGAAGACAGGAGCAACACAGTTCGTGGCCAGCCTCAGTTACTTATGAGGCCCTCTGCATCTCAGTGAGATCCCGTTTCCAAATGAAGAATACAAAATAAGGCTGGGGGTATAGCTTGGAGGTAGAATGCCCCTGGGTTCCACCTCTAGTACTGGAAAAAGAGGAAAGAAAGAAAAGAAAAGAAAAAAGAAAGAAAGAAAGGGAAAGAAAGGAGGGAGGGAGGGAGAGAGGGAGGGAGGGAGGGAGGGGGAGAGAGAGAGAGAAAGAGAAAGAGAAATACAGCTTCTGCCCAGCCAGCCAAGCCCCAGCCAGTGCACCTGGGTGGAAATTGTAGCAAAGCAGAGCCCACCGCTGTGGTCCGGGGTGGGAAGAGGCGTGGCTGGGAGTGTGGTATAGAGGGTGCAGTGCCGGGCTGTGATCCGAGGATCCTTTATGTTTCACGTGGCTTGTTCATTGGGTGACGCATCCGGCACACCTCGGGGAATGGCTGTATGTCCGAGTGTGAGCTGGGGATGGTGTGACCTGAGTGTGGGGCTGTGAGGTGGAGACGTGTCTTCCCAGGGGCGGGATGAGTGGGGAGCCAACGGGAGTGGAGAGGCGATTTCAAATGAGTCCTGTAGATCTTTGGGAACTTGGGGAGTTGAGACTTTGAGACTGTAGTGTGAGGTTGAGGCCTACCCTCTGGCTATGGCTGTATGCCTGAAGGTCACGTGGGCCCCTAGAATGTGTTGTATATGGACCTTTCACTTAAAAACTCAGGGCATTTCCTGCTGTCACCAAAGCATTGTAAGAAACCAGTATAATCATCATCATCTACTAACTTGTCTCCCTCCCTCCTTCCTTCCCTCCTTCCCTCTCTCCTTCTCTCCCTTCCTTTCGCCTATGTGGTTCATTTCTGGCATACTATATTCTTCCTCTGAGCTGGGACTATACTGCGATTATCTGTCCCTTGTCTTTTCTCCCCCATAAACTAACCCCCCAAGGCACCGTGGTGACTGGCCTCCACTTTAGTGACTTAGGGCCGGGTGATGGGAGGTTGTTTCTTTCCCTCAGGCTGCTGGCTGTGATTTGGCTCATAATTAGCCAGGTACTGGCTCTCTGGGAAGGAAGTCCAAGTGCGCATGTGTCTCAGAACCTAACGGTAACTGCCATAGGGCAGGACAAGCCCTGGCTGTCCCCGTCCCCCCAGGTTGTGTCCAGACAGCTCCACGTCCAAACCCCAGACCTCACCAGCACGTGTGAGGTGCTCAGGAATGGATCTGTAAAGAAGGGGGATTGGGACTGCTGTGAAAGAAAGAAAGAAAAAAAAGAAAGGAAGAAAGAGAGAGAGAAAGGAAGGAAGGAAGGAAGAGAGAAAGAAAAAGAGAGGGAGGGAGGAAGGAAGGAAGGAGGGAAGGAAGGAAGGAAGGAAGGAAGGAAGGAAGGAAGGAAGGAAGGAAGGACAAGACAAGACAGAAAAAAGAAAAAAAAATCCCTTTGAAAACCTGAAGCCTCGCCTTTTGGCCTAACTCCACTTTCACACAGTAAACCGGGGAGACACTCTGTGACCAGGAGCGTCGTAGAATTGGAAATGCCAAGAGGCACAGGGCATTGGAGGGCCGTGGGAGATCTTTGATGCCACCTTAACCCCCGTGCTAACTCTGTCAAGTCCTGAGTTTCTCCAGGCCTCTGGTCTTCAAATGTCAGATGAGGACACCTTCACAGTCACAGTAGAGGGCCGTTATTTGGGTGAAATGAACTAGACAACGTGAAAGTCATTAGCAAAAGAGCAGGAGGAAGGAAGGAGGCACACTTGGCACTTCCTGCCTGCTTCCTAGACTGCCTTGGGTGTGGACTCCGGCTCCCTGATGTCACGACCTCCTCTGCTTCCACTCTGTGTCTGCTCCTTCCCCCTCCCTGGGCCCGACCTCAGTGACTCCCGAGGGGTGCTCTAGCCTCCCAGTAAACATTTGGGCTAAAGCGACATGGTGTGGAGTCTGGAGCTCCAGTAGGGGCCCTGCCGGTCTCTGTGTGATTTGGGCAAGGTACCCAAACCCTCTGGGCTCTCTGATCACAAGTACGTTCCTGGCTCCGCGTGGCTGTAGACCCTTCCAGAGGTGCCCAAGTCCTTAGTAAAGAACTGGCATTTTATTTATTTTTATTATTTATTTATTTATTTACTTACTTATTTATGGTACCAAGGATGGAACCCAGGGGCATTCTACCTTCGAGCTACACACCCAGCCCTATTTTTTATTCTTTATTTTGAAATAGGGTCTCAC
This sequence comes from Muscardinus avellanarius, assembly GCF_963383645.1. Taxonomy (NCBI): domain Eukaryota; kingdom Metazoa; phylum Chordata; class Mammalia; order Rodentia; family Gliridae; genus Muscardinus; species Muscardinus avellanarius. The sequence goes on from NC_137789.1 coordinate 126,566,273, forward strand.
TGAGTTTCAAAGAGCCTCACTAAGTAGCTGAGGCTGGCTTCAACCCTGCGCAATCCTCCTGTCTCAGCCTCCCAAATGCTGGGATTACAAGCGTGCGCCACCACACCCAGCTAAGACCTGGTATCTTAACTTGGCCTTTATCACCTCTATATTCTGGACTTCATTGGTCTTTCTCATTCTTAAATTCCTTCCCACCCACCCAGGACTCCTCTAGTGCTCCCAGAGGTGTGCCTCTCCCTCTCCCCCCACAGTCTCCAGTGTCTCCCAAGAATGCCTTGAACCATGCTGCTCAGAGCAGGGCCTGCGGCCTGGTGGGTGCTCTGCAAGCAGCACTTTCTATGTTTTTTGCCTGGAGTGCCCGCTGGTACTGTTTTCAGTACCTTAGTCATCCGTACAGCACCATTTGTGCAGCCAGAAACACTCCAATGGATTCTAACAATTAGGTAAACCTAGACCACTGGACACCGCACAAAATAGTGGGGCCAGATTCTTCAAAGACATCATTGGTAGAACAAGCCTGAAAGAAAAGAATGTTCCAGATCTACCGAGATATTCTCAACTAAAGTTGACAGTGGAATGCAACATGTGACCCTTGAGTGATTCCTGGATTTTTAAAAAAACAATGATATAGGAAAGTACAAACAGTTCAAAGCCAGCTTTGATAACTTAGCGAGGCCTCAAAAATCAAAAAAGAGGGGTTAGGGATGGGGCTCAGGGCTGGCTTCAAACCTGCACGATCATCCTGTCTCCGCCTCCCAAGCTCGGGGATTACAAGCGTGCGACACCATGCCCGGTGGCATTCTACCTCTGAGCTACACTCCTAGCCCTATTTTACTTATTTATTTATTTATTTATTTATTTATTTATTTATTGGTGGTACTGGGGTTTCTGGGAGCCCTTCTACCTCTGGGCTACACTCCCAGACCTGTTTTTTATATTTTTATTTGGAAACAGGGTCTCTTAATCCAGCGTGGCTGGCTTCGAACCTGCACCATCCTCCTGCCTCCGCCTCCCAAGCGCGGGGATTACAAGTGTGCGCCACCACGCCCGGCTTATTTATTAATTTTTGCGGCACTAGGGATGGAAGAACCCAGGGGCATTCTACCTCTGAGCTACAGCCCCAGCTCTATTATTTTATTCTTTATTTTAAAATGAGGTCTCACTAAGTTGCAGAAGGCCTCACTAAGTAGCTGAGGCTGTCTGTGAACCGTGAACCACGATCCTCCTGTCTCACCTTCCCAAATGCTGGGATTACAAATGTGTGTCACCACGCCTGGCTAAAGAATTTAGAATTCTTTATCTGCTCTCTGGCTTCTTGTCAGTCTCCCCTACTGGTTTATACACCATAGAAGAACAGATCTTTGGGAAGTTTGTTCCTAGCTCATTTCCTATGCCCTACAGGGTAGTGTGGGAGGTACCTGATAAACTTACCTTACTGAACAAAATAATATATAGCAAATTGTGCGGTGTGGTGGCGCACATTTGTAATCCCAGCATTCGGGAGGCTGAGATCAGAGGATCACGGTTCACGGACAGCCTCAGTTACTTAGTGAGGCCCTTGGCAACTTAGTGAAACCCTTTTTCAAAACAAAGAATAAACCAGCCGGGGCCCGGGTTGTGGGACCATGGGCCCCGGGCCGAACTGCACGTAGCACGCCAGACCCCTGGAGAAACCGGGCCCAGTAAGACGCTGGGTTCTGGGCGGGGGTCGCGCGCAGGGCACGCCAGATGGGGCCCAGGTCGCGGGACTCTGGGCCCCGGCCGAACTGCAAGTAGCACGCCAGACCCCTGGAGAAACCGGGCCCAGAACAGAAAAAGATAAAGAAAAATATCGGAGAGGAGGTAAGAAAGCCTTTATGGATGCCAGGACACTGGAGATGCAGACAAAACTTATCTAAATGCACTGGAACTTATGGAAAAATTCGCCGTGAAAGAGGACTGCTATTTCTCTATATTGTTAAGAATCTCAGACATCACCTGTAAGGAGAGAGTTTAGCGGAGACCAAGGAGAAAGGCGGTGTTGAAAGAGTTCTCCGCGATGGTGGTGGAGACTTGTATTCAGGAGAAGCAGAAACCGGATCTTACCAACTTTATTTTTTTGGAGAAATTATACCAAATGTCGAATGCTACCATCACGCATGCTTAGGAACACTGGACAACATTCAGAGTGGAAAAAGAGCCTGGGAAGGATTTGAAACAGTGGAGGCAGTGGCAATGCCAGTGGCCAATACTCAGGGGAGGCAGAGATCTGATACATTACACTTGGAACCTTTGAAATAATAACCACAGAGACAGTGATCGGAACCTGCTGAGGGGTTAGGCGGGCGCCGGGGCCAGTGGCTGACATTGGAGCTTGCTGTGAGGCAAGGCCACAACTGAGGCCTCCGTGGCCGGGATTGGAACCTGCCGAGGGGTTAGACCGATGCTGGGGCCAGCGAGGCCGGCATTGGAGCCTGCCATGAGGCAAGGCTTGTGCTGGGGCCTCCGAGGTCGGGTCCGGAACCTGCTGAGGGGTTAGGCCGGTGCTGGGGCCAGCAAGGCCAGCATCGGAGCCTGTCGTGAGGCAAGGCCGGTACTGGGGCCTCCGAGGCCAGGAAAAGAGCTTGCTGAGGGGTTAGGCCGGTGCTGGGGCCAGTGAGGCCGGCATCGGAGCCTGCCATGAGACAAGGCCAGTACTGGGGCCTCCGAGGCCGGGATAAGAGCCTGCCGAGGGTTAGGCCGGTGCTGGGGCCTGCGAGGCCGGCATCAGAGCCTGCCGTGAGGCAAGGCCGGTGCTAGGGCCTCTGAGGCCGGGATAAGAGCCTGCCGAGGGGTTAGGCCGGTGCTGGGGCCAGCGTGGCCAGCATCGGAGCCTGCCGTGAGGCAAGGCCGGTGCTGGGGCCTCCGAGGCCGGGATAAGAGCCTGCCGAGGGGTTAGGCCGGTGCTGGGGCCAGCGAGGCCGGCATCGGAGCCTGCCATGAGGCAAGGCCAGTACTGGGGCCTCCTAGGCCGGGATCGGAGCCTGCCTTGAGGCAAGGCCGGTACTGGGGCCTCCGAGGCCAGGATAAGAGCCTGCTGAGGGGTTAGGCCGGTGCTGGAGCCAGTGAGGCCGGCATCGCAGCCTGCCGTGAGGCATGGCTGGTGCTGGGACCTCCGAGGCCAGAATCGGAGCCGGCCGAGGGGTTAGGCCGGTGCTGGGGCCAGCGAGGCCGGCACCGGAGCCTGCCATGAGGCAAGGCCGGTACTGGGGCCTCCGAGGCTGGGATTGGAGCCTGCCGAGGGGTGAGGCCGATGCTGGGGCCAGCGAGGCCGGCATTGGAGCCTGCCGTGAGGCAAGGCCAGTGCTGAGGCCTCCGAGGCCGGGATTGGAGCCTGCCTTGAGGCAAGGCCAGTGCTGGGGCTTCTGAGGCCAGGATAAGAGCCTGCCGAGGGGTTAGGCCGGTGCTGGGGCCAGTGAGGCCGGCATCGGAGCCTGCCGTGAGGCATGACCAGTGCTGGGGCCTCCGAGGCCGGGATTGGAGCCTGCCGAGGGGTTAGGCCGGTGCTGGGGCCAGTGAGGCCGGCATCGGAGCCTGCCGTGAGGCATGACCAGTGCTGGGACCCCCGAGGCCAGTATCGGAGCCGGCCGAGGGGTTAGGCCGGTGCTGGGGCCGGCGAGGCTGGCACCGGAGCCTGCCATGAGGCAAGGCCAGTACTGGGGCCTCCGAGGCTGGGATTGGAGCCTGCCGAAGGGTGAGGCCGATGCTGGGGCCAGCGAGGCCGGCATTGGAGCCTGCCGTGAGGCGAGGCCAGCATCGGAGCCTGCCATGAGACATGGCCAGTGCTGGGGCCTCCTAACCCGGGACGGAACCGGCCGAGGGGTTAGGCCGGTGCTGGGGCCAACGAGGCTGGCATTGGAGCCTGCCGTGAGGCTAGGCCGGTGCTGGGGCCTCCAAGGCCGGGATTGGAATCCTGCCAAGGGGTTAGGCCGGTGCAGGGGCCAATGGCCAGCATCGGAGCCTGGCGTGAGGCAAGTTCACTCCTGCGGCCTCCAAGGCCGGGACCAAAGCCAGCTTAGGGGTTAGACCGGTGCAGGGGCCAGCGAGACCAGAACTGGGGCCGCCCATGAGGCAAGGCCGCTGCTTGAGCCAGCGAGGTCTGGATCAGTCCACTGAGTAGCCAGGCCACTACTGGGATCATCAAGAGTGAGATTGGTGCTTGCAACGCAGCATGCACAGAGAAATATCGCAGAAAATATAAATCAGACGCTTCTCTTAATCAGCAATAACTAGGAGGAAAAGAGCAACAGGAAGAGGTTGAGCTATAGAAAGGGCCCTATAGTGAAGCAACTAATGTGACCAATCAGAGGGTATGTAATACTGGAGGATGGAGCCTCTTTAAAACGCAGGAGGTACATAAACAAATGTATCAAAGTAAATCACCAAAGAAGCATGGGATGGAGGGAGGGGGAGGGAATGGGATGGGGGCTGGAGGAGGGCTAATTGGATGATGTGTGCTTGTATATCCTCTCAAGTCTTGTACTCCAATGTGATTGATATATGACTACAATGCACCAATTTAAAAAATAAATTAATTTTAAAAATTCCTAAAAAAAAAAAACAAAGAATAAAAATAGGGCAAGGGGTAGAGCTCAGAGGTAAAATGCCTCTGGGTTCCATCTCCAGGCCTGCAAATAAACAAACAAACAAATAAATAAAATAATAATATATAGGAAATTGTCTTGTCCCCTTTCCCTGTCCTGTGAGTTTTAGAGCTGAGCAAACCAAAGCCCAGATGAGGGCCAGGCTGTGTGGAATGAACTGTTTGACTCCCCCTCACCCCCACACCACGCACACACACACACACTCTGTCAACCCACTGGCAGCAGAGCCAGGAGGAGAGTCCTGACCCCTGGTTCTCAGCTCCAGGCCACCTGCTGCAAAATTCAGGCTCACACAGCCGCCTGGTACGCTTGGGGCACCCAAGCTGTGGGTGACTCTCGGGCATCCCACCACGCTGAGGGGATATGATTCGATGCGACGTGCCAAGCCCTGACTTCCCTCTGAACTTGAAGCCTTTGGAGAGAAGAGCCGGGAGGATAAAACCCCTGGACATGTGGAACTCCTTGCCAAAGGGCACACTGAAATCAGACCCCATCTATTTTATAGATTTGAGAAGATCCTCAAGTCACCAATGACTTTTCAAAGTGACTTTTTATCAAAATAACAATTGAATGCAGTTAAGTCAAATAACACTAACAAGATTATAATTTAAAAAAAATAAAAACACACAGTTGATTTTGTTTAAAGCTGAGCCAAGTGTTGTATTATCATGGCATTTATTTTCTTGTATAACTTTTTTGGTTTTCTGGGACTAATTACTGTTTTTATTTTTTCCTTTCGCTTTGATTTCTTTGAACTTTTGGATAAGTCTTCCCACATCCTTGAATACATCAAAAGTGTTGTTCAGTGCCATTTTCCCATTGATAAACCTGTCTGCTAGCCTCTTAGTCTGATACTTTTCTGGAGATGGTGCCTCCAGAGCTCTCTTGTCTCTCCCGGGGCCCTTCTCTAGGACCTGTGGCTCTCTGGGCCTCCTGGCCACAGATAAAGAAACTTCTAGGCTCAGAATCTAGGGACAGTCACATCTCCACTCCACCTGAGTGTCTGGCTCCACACCTGTGTTCAGCCACCTTCTTACATGCGTCTTGAGAGGGTCTTTGCCAACCTGTCACTGTCAATCAAAAAGCAAGCGAAGCCAGGCGTGGTGTTGCACCTCTGTAATCCCAGCATCCGGGAGGCTGAGACGGGAGGACTGCCGATTAGCCTCAGCTACTTAGAGAGGTCCTTTGCAACTAGCGAGACCCTTTTTCAAAATAAAAAATAAAAAACCAGGCTGGGGGTGTAGGTCAGAGGTAGAATGCCCCTGGGTTCCATCCCCAGTACTGCAAAAAAAAAAAAAAGCAAGTGGGGGGAGAGTGTGATATATATATGCATATAATTCAGCCCACACCCTACCAATCCTTCGATTTGGCTCTGTCATTGCATGGGAGCGTTCAGGAAGAATTTTGTGAGGTTTGGGCCAAGTTGTTGCTGAAATACATTTTATGGTACCCCTGAATTTACTCAGGCCCTGAAGTTCTCTGGTAGCTCAAAAGAATAAGTTGGTTAGCAGGAAACAAAGTCCTCTGAGCAGTGCCCAGTCCTCCTTACTCAGTTCTGAGATGGCCTGGGAGTTCTGAAGAGCTCCTGCTCCTGAATATGGACTCTGCTGCTGGGCAAGGCTGCCGAGGTTCCCATCAGGACTGTCCTGCCTCTTGCCTACACCTAGCCATCTCTTGTTGAAACTCATGTTATCAGCCGGGCGTGGTGGCGCACGCTTGTAATCCCCACTGTTGGGAGGCTGAGACAGGAGGATCGCACAGGTTTGAAGCCAGCCTCAGCTACTTAGTGAGGCTCTCAGCAACTTAGTGAGACCCTGTTTCCAAATAAAGTATAAAATAGGATTGGGAATATAGCCCAAAGGTAGAAAAGCCCCTGGGTTCCATCTCCAGTACCACCAAAAAAAAAAAAAAAAAAAAAAAAAAAAAGAAAGAAAAAAAGAAACTCAAATTATCTTGGAGTGATCACAGTTTAAATTTCATCTGAGCCGGGCGTAGTGGCGCACGCTTGTAATCCCCGCGCTTGGGAGGCAGAGACAGGAGGATCGCGCAGGTTCAAAGCCAGCCGCGAGCGCTGGCTTAGGAGACCCTGTTTCCAAATAAAAATGTAAAAAGAGGTCTGGGAGTGTAGCCCGGAGGTAGAAGGGCTTCCAGGAACCCCAGTACCACCAAAAAAAAAAATAAATAAATAAATTTCATCTGAATTTTTGCTTTAAAGGGTGTGTGTATGAAGTGCTTTCTAGAGCGCAGGTGGGGTGGAGGGTCAGTGGGGAGAGCTCTGCCATAGGCCTGCAGCCCCTACCCCAGGCAGAGGGGATTGGGGCCTTCCACCAGCCGGCTTGAGGGTAGGCGGGGAACTGGCACATCTGTATCAATAACAGGCCCTCAGCTCCTCTTGGTCCTCATCCATCACCCAGGTTGCTCCCTGCCAAGTCAGATGTGGAATTTTCTGGCTTATTTTTGTGCAGTGCACGATAGCACTATGCAGATCACAGGGGGAAGGGGGAGGGTGCAGCTCTGCCTCCCTGCCCACGGCATGGCCGTTGGAAATGAAAATCTCTACACAGACCCATGTGTACCCAGAAGGAGCTGGAGGAAGGCTTATCTTACTGCCACATGGATGCCAGAACCACCCTGTGGCACCTTAATAACATAGATGCTCCCCTGATGCCCTCAGGGGCTGCCCAGGTCTCTCTGGGCAGGGCTGGCTGGACCAGAGGCTTAGCTGATGTCAGGAATGGCAGACACCGAGCTTGCTGAGGTCTCCCAACCATCTGACCGCCCCAGACAGGAGGACGAGCCTCTTGTTCAGACTCACTTGCTCTGTAATTCGAATATTAGGAAAGGCTTAGCCACGGCTGCAGCAGTCTGGACTTTGCAGTACAATGCACGGCCCTGGTACTAGGTAGATGCCATTCTCTCCATCTGTAGAACAAATGGTATTATGAACGTGCTGAGGAAAACAAACAACCAATCCAAGAAACGTCTGAACACAGTACACTCGCTGTATGCCCTTGGTGGAAGGCGGCCCAAAGGGCAATGCTGCAAAAATCTCCACTTGACGTACGAGGGCTTCTGGCCGGTAGTGATTGAAGTGAAGTTACTCCCCAAGTGAAGTTACATAGAGTGTATCAAAGGAGTAAATAGATTGGTATTTGGGGGGACTAGAGTTTACTGTGGGAGAAGAGAGCTGTGAACACAGAATGAGGAAGGAAGGGGAACTTGTAGTGTTACATTGGGAGTATCAGTGCAGATGAGTACTTTAAAAATAGACATGTATGCAGGGCGTGGTGGCACACGCTCGTAATCCCTGCATTCGGGAGGCTGAGACAGGAGGATCGCGGTTCGCGGACAGCCTCAGCTACTTAGTGAGGCCCTCTGCAACTTGGTGAGACCCTGTTTCAAAATAAAGAATAAAAAATAGGGCAGGGGATGTAGCTCGGAGGCCAAATGCCTCTGGGTTCCATCTGAGACCCACAAAAATAAATAAATAAATAAATAAATATAGACACGTATTAGTATTACCTAGTTCCATTCATTCCAAAGGCCTGGAAGCGATGACAGCCGAGTGGTAATGAGCTCTAAACAGAACCAGGCGTCCTTGGAGAAATGACCGATCCCAGGACTGGAGAAGGGAAAATACAAGGCGAGTCTAAAGAGTCTTGTTATGCCAGAAAGTACTCAGACTATGAAAGTGCTCAAAGACTGATGACATGCCCCAAAGACATGGTGCCACCTAGAAGGAGCACATGTTGGTCAAGTTTAAGCAGGTGGACCATAAAAAATGATGATGACGATGACGAGATGATGATGATGGATGAAATCGATAATGTATAATTTAAAAATTGATGAGTTCAGTGGATACTAAAAACAATAATAATCAAGTATGACGTGAGATAGGATGTAAAAGGAATGACTGCATTAGAAAATTATTATTTTCCAACCACCCATTTTAATAACTGAAGTGATGCTGGGCATAGTGGCTCACGCTTGTAATCCCCGTGCTTGGGAGGCGGAGACAGGAGGATTGCGCAGTTTCAAAGCCAGCCGTGCGCGCTGGCTTAGGAGACCCTGTTTCCAAATAAAAATGTAAAAATAGCTTTGGGAGTGTAGCCCGGAGGTAGAAAGGCTTCCAGGAACCCCAGTACCACCAATAATAATAATAATAATAATAATAATAATAATAATAATAATAATAATAACTGAAGTGAGTAAAGGATCATCAATGAAAAATCCGGCTTTGGGTAAAGCCATTAGGATTAGGGCATTCACACAGCCTCAGAATAGCACTCCACTGGTACTCCCTCATTAAAAGGGGAAAAGTCCTTTTGCACTAAGTGACCTAACTTAGCAGCACCTAAAAATGACGACCACTGGCCACATGCGCTGGCGTGTGGTGCCTAGAAAGACAAGGTCACATTTCACACATGGCTGCCCAAGCAGGGACAGTCAGACAAGCCCCAGGCTGGGGCATACTCATATTTAACACTTTCATAGGCTTAAAAATCACTATTATGAAAGATTAAAAATGTTTATAAGTAAATGTAAACTATTTTTATTTATTTTATTTTATTTTATTTTTTAATTGGTGCATTGTAGTCATATATCACATTGGAGTACAAGACTTGAGAGGATATACAAGCACACATCATCCAATTAGCCCTCATCCAGTCCCCATCCCACTCCCTCTCCCTCCCTTGATCCCATGCTTGTTTGGTGATTAACTTTGATACATTTGTTTATGTACCTCCTGCGTTTTAAAGAGGCTCCATCCTCCCCTATTCCATACCCTCTGATCGGTCACCTTAGTCGCTGCACTATAGGGCCCTTTCTATAGCTCGACCTCTTCCTGTTGCCCCGTTCCTCCTAGTTATTGCTGATTAGGGGAAGCATCTGATTTTTATTTTCTGCGATATTTCTCTGTGCATGCCGCGTTGCAAGTACTGATCCCACTCTTGACGGCCCCAGTAGTGGCCTGGCTACCCGGTGGACTGATCCAGACCTCGCTGGCTCAAGCAGCGGCTTTGCCTCATGGGAGGCTCCAATTCTGGTCTCGCTGGCCCCGATACCAGCCTAACCCCTCAGCTGGCTCTGATCCTGGCCTCGGAGGCCCCAGTAGCAGCCTTGCCTCACGCCAGGCTCCGATGCTGGCCATTAGCCCCTGCACCGGCCTAACCCCTCAGCAGGCTCCAATCCTGGCCTCGGAGGCCCCAGCACCAGCCTAGCCTCACGGCAGGCTCTGATCCTGGCTTCACTGGCCCCAGCACTGGCCTAACCCCTCGGCAGGCTCCGATCCCAGCCTTGGAGGCCCCAGTAGCGGCCTTGCTTCCTGTCAGGCTCCGATGCCAACCGTTGGCTCTGGCATCGGCCTAACCCCTCAGCAGGCTCCGATCCTGGCCTCGGAGGCCCCAGCACCGGCCTTGTCTCATGGCAGGCTCCGATCCCGGCCTTGCTGGCCCCAGCCCTGGTCTAACCCCTCTGCAGGCTTCGATCCAGCCTCAGAGGCCTCAGTAGCAGCCTTGCCTCATGGAAGGCTCCGATGCTAGCTGCTGGTCCAGGCACTGGCCTAACCCCTCGGCAGGCTCCAGTCCCAGCCTCAGAGGCCCCAGTAGCGGCCTTGCCTCACAGCAGGCTCTGATGCTGGCCATTAGCCCCAGCATCAGCCTAACCCCTTGGCAGGCTCCGATCCCAGCCTCGGAGGCCCCAGTAGCGACCTTGCCTCACGGCAGGCTCCGATGCCGGCCATTGGCCCCAGCACCTGCCTAACCCCTTGGCTGGCTCTTATCCTGGCCTTGGAGGCCCCAGCACTGGCCTTGCCTCACAGCAGGCTCCGATGCCGGGCTCGCTGGCCCCAGCACCGGCCTAACCCCTCGGCAGGCTCCGATCCCGGCCTCGGAGGCCCCAGCACCGGCCTTGCCTCACAGCAGGCTCCGATGCTGGCCTCGCTGGTGACAGCACCGGTCTAACCCCTCGGCAGGCTCCAATCCTGGCCTCGGAGTCCTCTGTAGCGGCCTTGCTTCACGGAAGGCTCCAATGCCGGCCATTGGCCCCGGCACCGGCCTAACCCCTTGGCAGGCTCTTATCTCGACCTCGGAGGTCCCAGCACCGGCCTTGCCTCATGGCAGGGTCCGATGCTGGCCGCTGGCCCCGGCATCGGTCTAGCCCCTTGACAGGCTCCGATCCCAGCCTCGGAGGCCCCAGCACTGGCCTTGCCTCACAGCAGGCTCCGATGCTGCCTTCGCTGGCCCCAGCACCGGCCTAACCCCTCGGCAGGCTCCAATCCAGGCCTCGGAGGCCCCAGTACTGGCCTTTCCTCACAGTGAGCTCTGACCCTGGCCTTGCTGGCCCTGGCACCGGCCTAACCCCTCGGCAGGTTCCGATCCCGGCCTCGAAGGCCCCAGCACCGGCCTTGCCTCACGGCAGGCTCCAATGACAGCCTCACTGGCCCCAGCATCAGCCTAACCCCTTGGCAGGCTCTGATCTCAGCCTCGGAGACTCCAGTAGTGGCCTTGCCTCACAGCAGGCTCCGATGTCAGCCATTGGCCCCTGCACCGGCCTAACCCCTCAGCAGGCTCCAATCACTGTCTTGAAGCTCCAGCACTGGCCTTGCCTCACGGCAGGTTCTGATCCTGGCCTTGCTGGCCCCGGCACTGGCCTAACCCCTCGGCAGGCTCCGATCCTGGCCTTGAAGGCCCTATCACCGGCCTTGCCTCACGGCAGGCTCCGATCCTAGCCTCACTGGCCCCAGCACCAGCCTAACCCCTTGGCAGGCTCCGATCCCAGCTTTGCTGTGTCCGTCGCGGGCCTCACCCCTCGGCAGGCTCCAATCCGAGCACCCTCTTCACCCACCCAATTGTCCCACGTTCTCGAGGGTGCGTGGTGGTAACATTCTGTCTCTGGGGTTATTATTTCAAAGGTTCCAGGTATAATGCATCAGATCTCTGCTTCCCCTGAGTACTGGCCACTGCCATTGCCACTGCCTCCACCGTTCCAAATCCTTCCCAGGCTCTTTTTCCACTCTGAATGTTGTCCAGTGTTCCTAAGCATGCGTGATGGTAGCATTCGACATTTGGTGTAATTTCTCCAAAAAAAAAAAAATAATAAGGTTGGTAGTATCCGATTTCTGCTTCTCCTGAATACAAGTCTCCACCGCCATCACGGAGACAGCTTTCAACACCGCCTTTCTCCTTGGTCTCCGCTAAACTCTCTCCTTACAGGTGATGTCCAAGATTCTTACCAATATAGGGAAACAGCAGTCTTCCTTCATGGGGAATTTTTCCATAAGTTCCAGTGCATTTGGATAAGTTTTGTCTGCATCTCCAGTGTCCTGGCATCCGCCACAGCTTTCTTAACTCCTCTCGGATATTTTTCCTTTTTCTTTTTCTTCTTTTCCTTTTTTTTTTTTTTTTTTAATAAGAGAAGACAGTATATGTGGTTTGAGGAGGTAGTGGGACAGGCACGCAGTAGCACTGTGACCCGGTCAGTTTCCCCATGGGTCCAGCGTGCTCCGCACTACTCTGCCTGGGGCCTAGAGTCCCTCGACCCGGGCCCCGGCTGGCATGCCCCACGCGACCCCAGCCCAGGACCCAGGGTACTGGGCCCGGTTTCTCCAGGGGTCTGGTGTGCTAATCACGGTCCGGCCCGGGACCCAGGGTACTTGTAAACTGTGTTTTTAGAGTGGACCATTTATGCACATGCATGTGTGTGCACAAACTCACACACATCTATAAAGGTCTCTTTGGGGACAATATGGGAAATTTGAATATGAACCCCATATTTCAGAGGTTTCAGTCCATAGCGCTGGCTCTGAAGCATAAATGGCAGCAACAGGGTGCTCTGAGAAATACTCAAGGTAGGGGGGGGGGAGAGTGAGAGAGAGAGAGAGAGAGAGAGAGAGAGAGAGAGAGAGAGAGAGAGAGAGAGAGAGAGAGAGAGAGAGGAGAGGGAGGAGAAGAGAAGAAAAGAGGAGAGGAGAGGAGAGGAGAGAGGGAGGGAGGGAGGGAGAGAGGAGAGGAGAGGAGAAGAGAGGAGAGGGAGAGGGAGAGAAAGAGAGAGAGAGAAAGAGAGAGAGAACGAACCCACGGACATATACAATCCCCAAGACCACATATCCAATGACATACATCCTTTAGCTGTGCCCACCTGCCTACATTACTACCCAATAAGTACCACCCAATAGTTTCATTCTAATTATTAACCAATCAATGAATTTATTCACTGATGATTTTAAATCCCTCATAATTCAATTATTTCACCTTTGAACAGTTTTTTTTTTTTTTTTTTTGAAGGGGGATACTAGGGATTAAACCCAGGGGCATTCTACCTTCGAGCTACATCCCTAGCCCTATTTTTTATTCTTTTTACTTTGAAACATGGTCTCACTAAGTTGCAGAGGGCCTCACTAAGTCGTAAGGCTGGCCGCGAACCCGGGTCCTCCTATCTCAGTCTCCCAAGTACTGGGATTACAAGCCTGTGCTTACACTCCTGGCTACCTCTGAACAGTTTTGAATTGCCAGTACATGAGCTTTTTTTTTCTTTTCTTTTCTTTTTTTTTTTTTTTTTTTTTTTTTTTTAGTGCTGGGGATTGAACCCAGGAGCAGTCTACCTCCAAACTATACCTCCACTTCTTTTTATTTATTTATTTTTTGGAATAGAGTCTTGCTTTTTTTTTTTTTTTTAAACAGGTTGAGGCTGTCCTCCAACTTGTGATCCTCCTGTCTCAGCCTCCAAGGACTAAGATTACAGGCTTGTGCCACCATACCCAGCTTCCACATTTTGATTTTGAGAGACATGCCCAGGTACATATAATTTGGAAATGGGTATTGAAACCACAGGACAGGTGACCCTTGAGGAACTTTTCCCCTCTGGGTGCATCTCTACTTAGAAACAGAGAACACAAATAAAGACAAGCTTAAGAAACGGAAAGAATATTCCCTTGGTCACTCTAGCCATGTGAAGACAAATCTCTTCTGTGTAAGATCCAAAGGCGGCCATGTAAGTAATACTTACTGCTTCTGAATGAGTTAAATAACTGAGCCACGGCGCTGTTCTTGAGGTTGGCAAGGCACTTTCAAAGGTCGCAGACGCTGGTGTTTGATCAGGAATGTGGTCTGGGTGCCTTCCAGCAGAGCCTGCCCGTGCTAGGCTGGCAGGTTCTCAGCATGGCCCAGCCCTGTCTCCCCTGGCTTCTGAGAGCCTCGTCTCTGCCATGTGGGAAGGAAACTGTCTAGGTTTAGAAATACACCGAGGCACCAGTCTATCAGCGGAATTGAGGGGTCTGGAATCGCAGGCAACGAACGCCCTAAACGTGATGGTTTAGTTTTCTTCTCTGACTACAGTAGAGGTGACGGAGATATGGGCTCCAGAAAGCTCTTTTCCTTTTTCTTCCTTCTTCTCTCTCCTCTCCTCCTCCTCCTCCTCCTCCTCCTCCTCCTCCTCCTCCTCCTCCTCCTCCTCCTCCTCCTCCTCCTCTTCCTCTTCCTCCTCCTCTTCTTTCTTCTCCTTTTTTCCTCCTCCTCCTTTTGTACTGGGATTGAGCCCAGGGACATTCTACCTCCAAGCTATACCTCAACCCCTTTTTATTTTTTATTTTGCAGTAATGGGATGAAACCCAGGGGCATTCTACCTCTGAGCTCCACCCCCAGCCCTATTTTTAATTATTTATTTTGAAACAGGGTCTCACTGAGTTGCAGAGGGCCTCACTTAATAGCTGAGGCTGTCCTCAAACTGTGATCCTTTTGTCTCCCCAAATGCTGGGATTACAAGCATGAGCCACCATGTCCGGCCTTTTTTATTTTTAATTTTGAAATAGGATCTCATTAAGTTGCTGAGGCTGTCCTCGAACTTGTAATCCTCCTGCCTCAGCCTCCCAAGTACTGGGATTACAGGCATGTACCACCATGTCTGGCTTTTTAATTCCATTTAAAAATCATTAACTATTTATGTAGTCAGTCTTGTTCTAGGTATAGAAGTGAAAAGAAAAAAAATGCTGTAAATATAAAAACACTTCTCTTCTAGAAATTGTAATCTAGTGGATAAGATATGACAGGTGAATACAACTGGCAATTTGTAATTATTGTCTAAATAAGCACAATTTTAGATAATGATCAGCCTGTGTTGTGGCTCACATTTGTAATCCTAGTACTAAGGAGGTTGAGACAGGAGGATTGTAGGTTCATGGCCAGCCTCAGAAACTTAGTAAGGCCCTCTGCAACTTAGTGAGAACCTGTTTAAAATAAATAAATAAATAAATAAATAAATAAATAAATAAATAAATAAAATAAGGTTGGGGATGTAGCTCAAAGGCAGAATGCCTCTGGGCTCGATCCCAGTACTACACACAAAGAAAGTTAGCCATCTACCATGATAATTGTATGAGCAAACAATTTTCATACAGTACAATTTTCTTGCCCATAAATAAGACTTTGGAATTAAAGACACTAGATAAAACTATTGCGTGTAGGTGTTCCTTTTTTAAAACAAGCCAAACAATTGAGCTCAGCCTTAAGTTTCCTAGAAAATTTTATTTCTCTTAATAGGGCTTCCAGGATTCAAAGAGATTAGCAGTGTTTGCTTTGAGCTAAACTCTCCTAGGGCAGTAGACACAGGTTCTCAGAGTTTGGTGGATTCTAGTCAAAGTCTTTTCAGTTACAAAGAATAGAGGCCTATTTGAATGTGTTCAAGAGAAGGGGCTTACCAGATTGGGCAACTTAGGAAAACCCTGTCTCAAAAAATAAAAAGTATATAAAAAATTTAAAAGGGCTGAGGATGTAGCTCAGTGAGAAGTGCCCCTGAGTTCAAGTCTCAGGACAAAAAAAAGAGAAAAAGAAACAAAGAAGGAAAGAAAGAGAGAAAGAAATAAAGAAACAAAGAAGGAAGGAAGGAAGGAAGGAAGGCAAAAGAGAAAGAGAAAAATAAGAAAAAAAGGATTTTGCTGTTTCCCAAAGGAAAACAGCAAAACCTCTGGGTCAGGGCCCAGCAAAGGCTGCTTTTCCCACCGACCTTGGCTCCTCGGCGTGCCTTAGCCTCTTCATTCCCTCTTTCCTGCCTCTTTTTTCTTTTTTCTTTCTGTGGCCTCAGTTTCCCCTCTCCCCATATCTTGCCTCGCTCATGGGCATAATGGCTGTCCAGCCTCAGTTCCGCCTGGCTTTTCAACGGTGGCGCATTGATCACCTCCACGTGGCAATTTACTTCTGGAAGCTCGTAATCTAAGTTCTCAGAGGGAATCCTAACTGGTCTGCTTCATTTAATGAAGGGCAGCCATGTAAGATATGGGTGGCTGGCTGGCTTATGTCTCTTCGTTGGGTCAGATGTTCCATTGGCTGTAGCCAGGGTGAGATGGTAGAGAAATGACCCCCTAGGACAGCAGCATCTATAAATGAAGCCGATTCCTCCAGAAGGCAGTGTTTGGAGATAGAGATGCTGACTGGTTTTGGAAAAACAGGAGAAAAAAAAGTTGTAGAAGACTACACTTTTTTTTTTTGGGGGGGGGGATACTAGGGATGGAACCTAGGGGCATTCTAGCTCTGAGAGACACCCCCAGCCCTATTTTTTTATTCTTTATTTCAAAACAGGGTCTCACTGAGTTGCAGAGAGCCTCACTAACTAGCTGAGGCTGTCCACGAACCTGGATCCTACTGTCTCAGCCTCCCAAATGCTGGGATTACAAGCATGCGTGACCATGCCTGGCTAAGACTACACATTTTTATGAACCCAAACCCAGGCCAGGTGAAACAATACATTGCTTAAGGATATTACATTTATAAAAAAAATTATTTTTTTTCTAATACTAGGGATGGAACCCCAGGCCATTCCATGTCTGAGCTATATCTCTAACCCTATTTTCTTTTTTAATTTTGAAACAGGGTTTCACTAAATTAATGAGGCTAGCCTCGAACCCGTAATCCTTCTATCTCAGCCTCCCAAGTACTGGGATTACAGATGTGTGGCACCACAACCAGCTAAATTATTTTTTTTAAAAATAACAAGAGACAGTCAGTATTTAGTATTTATCATTAGGTCCTGACCTTTGGTGATACCCATCATTGCTCCTGAACCCCATGGGTGTTTAACTGCACCTGTTGTATCTTAAGCAAAGTTAGGAAATGGGGGGGCAGGGAGGGAGGAGAGGTCAGAACTGGATCCAGGAACCTAGTCTTTTTTTTTTTTTTTTTAACCATGGTATCTGCAAACACAATTAAAGAAAAATAGGGAGAGAAGAGATGCTGCTTGGTGCTCCCTGGCACTCTGGACTGCTTTTGAATCCATGTGGAATTCCAAATATCTGTGGCCGATGTGAAAAGAAAAGGTACTTCACTGGGCAGTTTTCAGGCTGAGCTCACAGTGGAAGGTAAGCCAGGGAAGACCTGTTGGCGAGTCCACTCAGGATGCATTTCTGGGGTCAAGGGGACTTAGAATGGAACGGAGGTAGGAGTTAAGTATAGATAGCGAGATTTGGGTTTCGTCAACCTAGAGAGGACGGTGGGACGTAGAGAAGCGTAACAGGCTCAGAGCATTCCTGTTGTGGAGAGAGGGTCGCTGAGCATTCCATTCCAGGAGCCCATGTGGGCTGATAAAGAGGTGGGATACTTGATACCCCAGGTAAAACGGGAGAGCCAACCAGGCTGTTGTGTTTTGATCAAGTAGGGAGACCTGTGGTAGGTTTTGTGGAACTGGTCATCTAAGACCTGTGCTGGCAGCGAAGGCGGTGAGCAGGTTGCCGAGAGTATGGACTTCGGGGTCAGACAGAAACTTCTGGGGCTCCAGGATTGAATATATCTCCGTTTCTTCATCTGGGACATGGAGAGAGTACCTGTTTCCTAGAGGTTTTAGGACAGTTGGGTATGATGTGACCTGTAAAGTTGGAACGTTAGCTATTATTAAACTGAGTATAGTCAGGATCGTAACATTTGCCCACAAGCAGCGATGAAGCCCATGATCAGGCCATGTTTCCCTTGGCTTTTGCCATCCAGAACTGCATTTCTAGCCGGGGGTGATGGTGCATGATTGTAATCCCAGTACTTGGGAGGCTGAGACAGGAGGATCACAGGTTCGAGACTAGCCTCAGCTACTTAGTGAAGCCCTCTGCAACTTAGTGAGACCCTGTTTCAAAATAAAAGATAAAAAATAGGACTGGGGGTGTAGCCTGGAGGTTAAAAAAAAAAGGTCTATGCAATATGGTACTTAATGCTGTTATGAAAAAAAAGTTGTAGAAGACTATGTACAGCCCAATATAATTTTATATGCCCCAAAGCAAGCCTAGTGAAACAATACATTGCTTAAGAATGTATCTTTTGTTATTTTTTTTAAATAACAAGAGATAGCCAGGTGTAGTGGTGCATGCCTATAATCCCAGTACTTGGGAGGCCCAGACAATGAGGATTACAGGTCTGAGGCCAAACTTAGCATTTTAGCAAGATCCTGTTTCAGAATAAAAATAAAGGGCTGGGGATGTATGGAGGTAGATTGCCCCCAGGATTCATCCTCAGTACCCTCCAAATACATATGTATATATGTGTATGTATATGTGTATGTATATGTGTATGTATGTGTGTATGTATGTGTGCATGTATATGTGTATGTATATGTGTATGTATGTGTGTATGTATATGTGGATGTATGTGTGCATGTATATGTGTATGTATATGTGTATGCATGTGTGTATGTATATGTGTATGTATACGTGTATGTATACGTATATGTATACGTGTATGTATATGTGTATGTATATGTGTATGTATACACACACACACAAGAGAAAGCATTCAGTATTCATAATAGCCAAAAGTTGGAAACAAGCCACCCACCTTTCAACTGATGAATGGATTAAATAAAAATGTGGTATATCCATGCAAAGGATTGTTAGTTAGCAGTAAAATGAAACAAAATATAGATATATACCACACCACGAATGAACCTTGAAAACATTAAGCTTAGTGAAAGAAGCCAGTCACCAAGGACCACGTATTATTTGATTCTGCTTCCATGAAATTCCAGAATAAGTTAGTCCACAGAGGCAGAAAGCAGAGGGCTGGTTGCCCGGGTGATGGGGCGGGTGGGGGGCAGACTGGGAGGATATGGGAGTGGCTATTAATGGATACAGTTTCTTTTGCGGGTAATGAAAAGGTTCCAAAAATTGGTTGTGATGGTTGCGCAACTGTACAAATATATTTAAACCCACTGAATTTTATACTTCCTATCGGCGAATTATGTAATATGTGAATTACAGCTCAATGAAGTTATTGTGAAAAGTAGCAAGAGAATAAAAGACATAAGATTTAGGAAGAGATCTTGCAAGGATGGGATCCAGAAAGAGTCCACAGGTAACCTCCACCGAGCTGGGAATGTTCTAGATGTGAGATTCACTCTATGTGTGTCAGCTAGGGAGAGGGCCACTAACCTTCTTGTTTTTTTAAAACTTATACTCTACAACTTGTGTATACGCTGCACCTATTCTTTTGTAGGTGTCAAATGATCCATAATAAAAATTAATTCAAAATATAGAAGACCTATATAAGCTAGGTATGGTGGTGCACGCCTGTATTCCTAGTACTTGGGAGGCTGAAGTACAGGAGGATTGCGGGTCACAGGCCAGCCTCAGCAATTTAGTGAGATCTTGATTTGGGGTTTTTCATTTGTTTGTTTGTTTGTTTGTTTGTTTGTTTTTGATGCTTGTGTGTCTGTGTGTGTGTGTGTGTGTGTGTGTGTGATACTGGGGATTGAAACCAGGGGTATTCTTAGTGAGGCCCTGAGATATACCCCTAGCCCTTTTTTATTCTGAAACAAAGTCTCACTAGGTTGCTGAGAGTCCCAATAAATTGCTGAGGGACTGAGAGTCCTGTGATCCCTCTGTCTCAACCTCCCAAGTACTGGGATTACAGGTGTGCCCCACCACACCTGGCTCGTGGCCCTGTTTCTAAATAAAAACTAAAAAAGGCCGGGCGTGGTGGCGCACGCTTGTAATCCCTGCGCTTGGGAGGCAGAGACAGGAGGATCGCACAGGTTCGAAGCCAGCCGCGCGCGCTGGCTTAGGAGACCCTGTTTCCAAATAAAAATGTAAAAATGGGTCTGGGAGTGTAACCCGGAGGTAGAAGGGCTTCCAGGAACCCCAGTACCACCAAAAAAAAAAAAAAAAAAACTAAAAAGATCGGGGGGTGGGGGGGTTGAAGATCAGAGATAGAATGCCCCTGGGTTCAATCCTCAGTGCCAAAAATAAATAAAAGAAAATTCCATCGCCATCATGTACTAGTTATAAAATCTTGAGCGAGTTACTAAATCTCTTTTTCCCCCTCTATTTTCTCATTTGCACAACAGTATAATAATAGCCATGAAATACATTTATACCTCTAAAACACCTAGAACAGGGCCTGGCATGCGGTGACGTTCACTGTATGTGAGTTCTCTCCGATAGAGCATCCCAGTGCAGGGATCTCATGGGATCTCTTTAAACTGGTCCTCTCGTGTCCAAATGGGGCCGCCATGCAGAACTCCATACAGAATGCTACTGTGCTTAGGAGCGGGTCTATGAACAAGATGGGCCCATACTGGAAAGTACTACCCACTGACAGTAGACTTGCTTATTTGGTGGCGAGGCTGTGGAACTCAGCCTCAGGGATGTGGCAGTAAAAATTCCTTCTGCAGGTGGGAGGCAGGGCTGTGTGACTGCAAGGTCCCCGTGGATCCAGAATATGAACATGTTCCCTACTAATATTGGCTCAATGTCGGACATGTTTGCAGCATAAAAATGCAAACCTAAAATATTCCAGTTTCTATCCAATTGGTAGTAATGGAGATAAATACTCTTTTAACCTATTTTTAAACTTTAAGGCTCTTTTTTTTTTGTATACCTTGTGGTATTTCATTTATATTTTGGAACTTTTTAAAGATATCTTGTAAAAATTTGAGAACATCCAACATACCTTAAAAAAAAAAAAGTGTGGTCTACCATTTGAACTCTCCCTATACAAAGTAAACTTTTATATAATGTTTGGGTGGGAGGTGGGTCAAGAAATATTGTGCCTCTTTTTTTTAAGCCTTTATTGGCTCTTTTTTTTTTTCCCCTGTTGAGTCTAGTCAATAATCCACATTCTCCAGCCACTCAAATGTCAAAATGTTTCAAAAAATATATAAAAAAATAAAGAAATGAATAGAAGCGTCCTTGTTCTTTAAATTATTTCTGTGTTACCCTGAACTGTAAGTGAACCCTCCTTGCTTATAAAAGAAGCAGCTGTTCCTGCAATTGAAACCATGGTTCATTACGAGCTGACCTCGGATTCAGGAGTAAAACTTCCTCTATTTTACTACGACTATTCAGACAGGGACTGGAGATAAACAATAATCAAAATCAGGATGGAACTTGACTGGGAAACCCTCTATGTTCTTTGGCAGAATTATTGCAGCTCTCCCATTGCTAGGAGTGAGCTGATGCGAAATGACCCTCAAACATTCCCTTCGGAAACACAGTGGCCCAGGCTGCCAGCTCGGGCCAGACAAAGGCTGATTGTAGCCACTTCGTAAGCATATACTTATAGAAACATTAATTATCACCAACCCTATTTTAAGCATTTATAGAGATTCAAGATGAAAGGGCCCTTTTATATTCATTTTATATTCCTCCTTGCCAGAAACTATGATTACCACCCCCCTTCTCCTTGGAAATTCTTATTTCTAGGTCTTATTCCTAAAATACTAAGTTTTGGTTTGAGGCTTACATGCTAATCAAGTTAGATGTGAGAAGGCAGCAGGGAAATTAAATGAGTAAGGGGTATGGTGGCAGAAACGGGGTGGGCCCCGTCGCAGTGTGGGAGGTATGGGCACCTTCAGAATAGAAATGACCCATTTTGGACACGAGGATGTCCAGTTTGCTAAGGTGCCAAAGGAAGCCAGTTCTAGAGTGAATTGGCTGAGGCCAGAGGTCGTGCCTCTCAAATACTAGAGCTCAGCAGAGTCTTGAGGTAAGGTTGCTTTAAAAACGCACACCGGGGTGGTGGCGCACGCTTGTAATCCCCTCCTTGGGAGGCTGAGACAGGAGGATTGCAGTTCACGGCCAGCCTCAGCTACTTAGTGAGGACCTTTGTAACTCACTGAGACCCTGTTTCAAAATAAAGCCGGGCGTGGTGGCACACACCTGTAATCCCCTCCTTGAAAGGCTGAGACAGGAGGATCACACAGATTCGAAGCCAGCCTCAGTTACTGAGTGAGGCTCTCAGCAATTAAGTGAGACCCTGTTTCCAAATAAAGTATAAAAGAGGTCTGAGAGTATAGCCCGGAGGTAGAAAAGCCCCTGAGTTTTACCTTCAGTACCGTAAAAATAAATAAATAAATAAACAAATAAATAAATAAATAATAGAATAAAAAAATAGTGCTGGGGATATAACTCATAGTTAGAATGCCCCTGGTTCCAATTCCCAGTACAAAAAAAAAAAAAAAAATTGCACACAATGGCCAGGCACGGCGGCTCATGCCGGTAACCCCAGCACTTGGGAGGCTGAGTAGGAGGCTCTTAGGCTGAGGCCAACGTGTGGTAGCTTAGTGAGACCCTGTTTCAAAAAGAAAAGAAAAAAGGGTTGGTAATTCAGTTTAGTGGTAGAGTGCACCCCACAGAATTTGTTTTATTCTGTCTGGCTTGGATATTAATTATTTCCAGGTGGTCACTCAGAGGACCTTCAATCATATGTCTATTTGATCCGCATTTATATTCTCCTTTTCCAGAACCCAACCCAACCCCATAGTACCCTATATTAGGTGCTAAAGTTAGATCCCAAAGTGGCCCGTGACAGATCATACACGAGAGCTCTTGGCTGAGACTTTTCATGAAGAAAGCGTTGAATAACAACCCCTCCTCCTCTTTTTCTTCTTTTAGCACTAGGGATTGAACCCATGGGCATTCTACCACTGAGCTACACCCCCAGTCCTTTTTAATTTTTATTATGAAACAGAGTTTCTATAAGTCACCATGCACCAGCCTCAAACCTCCCATCTCAGCCTCCCAGGTATTACAGGCATGCACCTCTGTGCCCAGTTTGCTTTGATCGCTTAAAGTCAGCGCAAGTAATTCTTTATAAGAGCCATCATAAAAATGAGGAGCAAGAAAGAGATCACAGGCCAAGCTATCCACAGATAGGGAGCAAGTGTCTGCGACGCAGGAGGCTGAGCTGGGTGTGGGTGAGTAATGAAGAGGCTTGGGCTTGTCTTGGAAGGCCATTCATGGGCACAGTGGGAGCCTATATCAGAAGCTAGGCTGCTTGAAGAAATCAGGAAGCTGCACAAATTCCACTGAGGTACAACTTGAGGCTGGGCCCTGCTCAGGTCTTCCCATGCCCCTTGCCTCCCTCCACCCTCCTCTTGCCTTCCCATCTCTGGGCCTAGAGAACATCGGCTGTCTGGAGTTCACCTTCTCGTCCTCTGCTCTATGCCTGTGAACATGAAGAATCTGAAATCCCAAACAGGGTATCGGTATCGGGAGGCAGGAATGTGCCTTCCATGGCCCCCAGTGTCCCTTCTATCCACTTCTGCAGTATCTAAAAGGCGCCACTGGACCACGACCAGCAGGGGACGTGGCTCTTCCCCGCCTTCTGCCCTCAGCTTTCTGCGCGCCACACTGGGGTTTCATCAGACAGAAATAAATCTCGTGTTGTTCACTCGGAAGCAAAGCTCTTTCGCAGAATTGCCAAGACCAAGTGGTTCCAACTCGGGGTTAAGAGAGGCAATAATGATTTACTAAGCACCTACTGTGTGCCGAGCACTTTGCATCCACCTTGCATGTGATCCTAGCAGTCGTAACCTTGTATGGTAGCAGCATTATTTCCGTTACAGGTGGGGACACTGACAAAAAGCCTTTGACGTCCAACATTATTAAACAAGGGTAGAAGGAGTGTGGGAGTAGGTGCGCTTATGAGTTCTGTTTCTTGTTTCCTTTATGATGTGCCCAACTCAAGCATCTACTGCAGCTGCATTTTATGTACATTTAGGAGACAATCTAGGATAAAGAGGCAGGAAGGGGCTCTGGACTGAGACTGCCTGGGGCTCTGCCACGCTCTCTACGCAGTGTCCAGCAAATTGTCTTCGCTATGCTTTATTTATCTTGGGATAACAACAACAACAACAGCAACAGCAGCAACAACAACAACAGTAACACCTAATAGAGGTTTTAATAAATAACAAAAGCCTGGCATGGTGGCATTTGCCTATAATTCCAGTACTTGAGAGGCCGAGACTGGAAGATTGCAGGTTAGAGGCCAGCCTCAGCGACATAGCTAGACTCTCAGGAACCTAGAGAGAACCTGTTTCAAAATAATAATAATAATAATAATAATAATAATAATAATAATAAATGATGATGATGATGATGATGATGATGATGGGCTGGAGGTGTAGCTTGGAGGTAAAATGTCCCTGGATTCAATCCCCAGCAACAACAACTCACACACGTATCTAGATGCTTGCCACAGTGTATGAAGGCAGGATGAAAAAAAAATGACATGGCGGAGTGAGTGCAAGAGAAACTGGGCAGTGGGGGGGGGGGGGTCGTGCAATGGCTAAGGTGCAGCTGGGCTGAGCATCCCCTGGCTGCTAGTCTCTGGAGGCACCTCCCCCTGCTGTGTGAAGGGGGCAGGCAGGGGGTCCAGGTTAGCAGAGGCCAGGTGGGCTGGTACCCTCACAGGGGGCGCTCCCTGGGACACCAGGAGTCTAGCATTAATTATGTGGCTGCTAATTATCTTCCCAGCTGGAGCCTGGGGACCCCACTGGGTGGGTGGGAGAGGGGACCTGGAGGTGGGGTGGTTCTTAGAGATTAAAGAGGGAGGCGTGCCTGACCCCGCCCAGCTGCCCACATCCTCCTTCAGCATGGAGAGTCCCAGCCTTGACACTTCCTGGGAACCCTGGGGAAGGGGACCTGGACAGGACAGAGGAGATCCTAAGAGATCAATTAGACCAGTTGGGGAAGGGGGAGGTTCTGTTGCTGAGAAGAATGGGGAGGGGGCAGCAAAAAGCATTCATGCACCTGGGCATACTGGCGCATGCTTGTAATCCCAGTACTTGGTATGCTGAGACAGGAGGAACACAGGTTTGAGGCCAACCTCAACAACTTAGTGAGGCCCTCTGCAATTTAGTGAGACCTGTTTCAAAATAAAAAGTAAAATCCGAGCCGGGTGTGGCGGCGCACTTGTAATCCCAGCATTCGGGAGGCTGAGACCGGAGGATAGCCTCAGCTACTTAGTGAGGCCCTCTGCAATTTAGTGAGACCCTGTTTCAAAATAAAGAATAAAAAATAGGGCTGGGGGTGTAGCTCAGAGGTCAAATGCCCCTGGGTTCCATCCCCAGACCCGCAAAAAAAAAAAAAAAAAAAAAAAAAAAATCGGGCTGGGGGTATAGAAGAGGTAGACCTCCTGAGTTCAATTCCTGGTAACACACACACACACACACACACACACACACACACACACACACACACACACCAGCATTAATACTTATTTCCCAGATGGCAAATTGAGGATTAGAAAATGAAGTGGCTTGCTGCTGGGTGTGGACTCAGAGAGGCAGAGTCCTGAGCAGGACACTCAGAACCCTCGCTGCTGGCCTCTCAGAGAGGGGAATCATAGGCCCCCTCGACTCACCACAGGTGGTTAGGAGGTCCAAGAGTGCTAGCCTTGGACAAATAATTTGTCATCTATACTTTCTTGACTTCATCCAGGTAGCCAACATTTATGATGTGCCTGTGAGCCTGGCAAATTATTTCTAATATAGCTAAGGCTTTGCATACAGATTTGCCATCCATAGTTTGAAAGTATTGTCTAAGACTCATAACTCTTAAGAACAAAAGTGCCAAGTGTTGCTTATTAAATATCTACTATGTGCTGGGCATTTTATGTTTCTGATCTCACTGAACCGTCACAGTTGTAATGAGGCGCTCATTATCAACCTGTTTTATAGATGAAGAAACTAAAGCTAGGGGAAAGTTGAGTAGTTCGCCCTCTATCCGGGACCCGCAGTCACAGACCAGTGCCGGAAACAAGATTCAGACCGGACCCTGTGGAACGGCAAAGCCCTTCCTTTATTGTTGTTTGGTGTAGGGAACTGAACCTGGGGGTATTCTACCCCTGAGCTACCACCCACCAGCCCTTTTGACTTTGAAACAGGATCTTGTTAAATTGCTGAGGCTGGCCTCCAGCCGTGCATCCTCCTGCCTTCCAAGTACCGGCATTACAGTCGTGAGCCGCCACACTCAGCTCCCAAATCCCTTGCTCTCTATCGCTGCTGAAGTGGGGAGTACATTTATCTGTGAAACACCATCCGCTAACTGAAGGTCAATTTGGAGCCATAGATTCAGTCAAAATAGTCAAAGAAGGCTTTGCCAAAGGGCAGGATGCAGGGAAAATTCCCCAGACTGAGAGGAAGGGGCCTTTCACCCAGGAGAGAGGGGTCAGCGAAGAGGGTCAAAGACACCACAGACAGGGAAGACAGTCACAGATGCCACACCTCCCTGATCTTCCAGACAGCCCCACAAGGTAGGAACACCAGCGGGCACGTCTTCATTTGAAACGCTGGGAGCTCAAAGAGGCTTGGGACTTGCCCAAACTACCAGAGAAATATGTCCTTAGGCTCCCGCACACTTTTCATTTCTCAAGCAGTAGGGAACCATAGAAACTTTGTGAGGAGGACATTGGAGGAGAAGGCACTGACCGTCTTGAATCATTAAATGTGTAATTTTCATTGTTTGTCTAAAAGCATTTTTCTTAATTTCTTTTTTCTCTTCTTTTCTTTTCTTTCTTTCTTTTTTTTTTTTTTTTTTTAATGCCAGATCCCTTTGACAGCCTGAAACTCTATGGGTCCCTTTGCCAAAATTTGGTTTTAATTTTTGCTTTTTCAAATTGTGGTGAAAACACATAAGGGAACATTTATCATCTTAACCAGTCTTAGGTGCGTGTATGATTCAGTCGCAGGGGTATTCACATTGCTTTGCAACCGTCCTCCCCATCCATCCACAGGGCCCCTTTCATCTCTCAAAACTGAAACTTTACACCCTTTAACAACACTCTCCTTTCCTGGCCATCCCCAGACTCTGGTAACCACCATCTGCACTCTGTCCCTATGAATTTGATTACCCTGGGCGCCCCATCTCAGTGGACTCACCAGCATTTGTTCTTGGTGGCTGGCTTATTTCACTTAGAGTAATGTCCTCCTCAGTCATCCATGTTGTAGCCAGTGTTCGTTCCTTCCTTCCTTCCTTCCTTCTCCTTCTCCTTCTCCTCCTCCTTTTCCTTCCTTCCTTCCTTCCTTCCTTCCTTCCTTCCTTCCTTCTTTTTGTGGTCCAGGGAGTTGAACCCAGAGGCACTCTACCTACACCCCCAGCTCTTTGTGATTTTTATTTTGATACAGGGTCTCACTAAGTTAGTCTGTGTTGGCCTCAAACCTGCGATCCTCCTGTCTCACCTTCCCAAGTACTGGGATTGCAGTTGTGTTCTATTGTGCTAGGATTCAGAATTTTCTTCCCTTTAAACATTGAATACTATTTCTGGGTGTGGTGTCACATGCTTGTGATCTCTGTACTCAGAAGGCTGAGACAGGAGGGTCACAAGTTCAAGGACAGCCTCTGCAAGTAGTGAGACTCTCACCAACCTAGTGAGACCCTGAATAGGGCTGGGAGTATAGCTCAAAGGTGTAATGCCCCTGGGTTTAATCCCAAGTACCAAAAAATGTTGAATAATATTCAATGCTATGAATATACCACCTGTTCTTTATTCATTTGTCCATCAATAGATACTTAGCTACTTATACCTTTCAGTTATTGCAAATAAGGTACTGAAGAATGTTTTAAAATACATAAATTCTAATCCAAGCGTGGTGGTGCATGCTTGTAATCCCAGCATTTGGGGGGCTGAGACAGGAGGATCACGGTTTGAGGACAGCCTCAGCTACTTAGTGAGGCCCTTTGCAACTCAGTGAGAGCGTGTTTCAAAATAAAAAATAAAAAATAGGGCTGGGAGTGTCACTCGGAGGTAGAATGCTCCTGGGTTCCATTTCCAGTACTGCAAAAAATAAAATACATAAATTATATAAATGTGTGCATATATGTATATGTGTATAAAATTTGTGTATACATGTAAATTATATATAATTACAAGGGAAAACAATTATCTCAATATATTTTCAGAGACAAATTGTGATCTAGTAATATATTGGCTACTTTACTAATACAATAAATAAGCTCTATCAGCCAGCCTAATAATTACCTTAATTTAGTTTTTACTTTTTTGGGTATGTGGGGGATTGAACTCAGGACCTTGTACATGCTAAGCATGTGCTCTACCTCTGAGCTACACACCCTCAGCCCCATGACCTTAACTTGAAACAGTAAGGAGTGTAAATGCTATTTTAAGATACCTGCTATAATTAGACTACAATATAAAACATCTGTGATTTCCAATGGTGACAATCCTGGGTCCTGCTAACATACTAAAGTTTTTTGCCTATACTCATAATAGAAGGAAATGCTAGATTTCAGTAGAGAAGTGTGAAAATGAAGAGGTAATGTAATCTAATGAAAATTAAGATGTAAAGCCAGGGACCCCTGCAATTCTCCTGCCAGAAACTTGGAAGAGGGCAGCCTGGGGACTCCAAGGAGCTTCTGCAGCCATGCTGGCCTGAGCGAGCGCTCCAAACGAAAATGCTTTGGTCTGGGCGGTCCTTTCCTGGCTTGGCCCAGCTTCGAGAACATGGGAAAGTTGTTTAATTTCTATGAGCCTCAGTTTCCCATTTGTGGTTAGATACCAGTATACACACTGTGGCTTTTTGTGGCTCCGGAGGCACCTTTTCAAAGATACATAAAACCAGGGAAACATTTTGACCCAGCTTTTATCTCAATCTGGAAATCCCTTTCTCCGTCCATAATGGATGACAAGATAGAAGGCTTTTTACATCCACGCTTTCCAGAGCCTGATTTCTTCCTGCCATCCAGCGTAAACAACACGGCCAAGCCAGACTCTGGCTCTTCCTCCATCCCAGCCTCCTGGGAGCCAAGATTGGCATCTTGTTTTCACAGACCCTAAGATGTCTAGAACTCTTACATACCAGGGGGTGGTCTGGGATCCTATCAGGGGCCATAAAAGCCCGTAGCCAACACAGATAGGGGATCAGCAGGGAGATTCTTAAAACAATTAGCTAGAAAAAGAAAATCACAAGGGAAGTTTAAAAACAGGTGTCCAGACATCGTAGCTATGTGCCTTAAGATAACCAAATCCCTGGCAGAGTAGAACAGAGTCAAGTCCCTAAATTTCCTGCTCGCTGAATAGGTCTGGTCTGGCCGCCTTCATACTGAACATCTCATGCTGTAATCCCGTTTCCCGGTCTGTGAAGAGGATGACACTGGCCAGTTCCTCACCTCAGGGATTGACTGAGGGTGCGTATGGAAGTCGCTGCCCAGGCTGAACTGGAGCAGACAGGGTGGGGCTAAGGTCCCCCCCTCCAGGACCTGTTTACATCTGAGCTCCTCATCCTTGTTCTTGTTGAGGGCGAGGTGGAGTTTTCCCCTCTGAAGTGCCTGGGAGAGGAGGAGAGGGCGGAGGGCAGGAACCACTGTGTCTAGCTCCCTGTGCTCCATCCTAGCCTCCAGAGAGAGAAGGAGCTGTGTTTGTAAGTGGCTTTTTAAACTGTGCCAAGCATGGAACCTATGGGATGAAATGCCCCAGTGAGTGGGGGGAGGGTCTCTCCCCCATGCTCCACTTTGCTCCAAAGGGGCCACCTGCAGAGTCTCCGCAGAGAACTCTGGTGTGGTGGGGACGGGGCCCAGTGCTTCACAACGACCATAAGTGGACTCGCTTCTGTGTATCTGGAGACCAGACTCCCATGGGAATTCTGAAAAATAGAAGCTGGGGAATTGGGTGCAGTGGTGACGCACACCTGTAATCCCAGTACTTGGGAGGCTGAGACAGGAGGATCGCAGGCTCGAGGCCAGCCTTGGCAATTTAGGGAGGGTCTCAGCAATCTGGTAAGACCCTGTTTCGAAACAAAACAAACTAAAAAAGCTGGGGGTGTGACTTGAAGGCAGAAGGCCCCTGGGTCCAATCCCCAGTACGACAAAGAAAAAAAAAAAAGCTGGGGAGATGGGTGATGCCAAGCCAGGCCTAATATGATGAGCAGAACAGACAAGGTGATGGGAATTGTCAAGAATCAACCATCACTCTCAAAATTCTCTCCTTTGCATCGCTTCTGTTTTGAGCTGAGGTAGACTAAGTAAAGCCTCCTCTTCATAGGAAGGCCAAGAAATCTCTCTCCTATTTCTGAGTCCGAGGCATCATAAAGCATCACGCACATCATTCCTCATGAATGGATAAGCTAAATGTGGTATGTTCACCCAGAAGAATAGTATTCATTCATGAAAAAGAACGAAACGCTAACACCTGCCACAGCTCAGGTAAAGCTTGGGGAGGCATGCTGACCAAAAGAAGCCAGGCGTAAAAGTCCACACATTAGGTTATTCCAAATGGATGCTCTGTCCAGAAGAGGCAATTGGGTGGCGAACTGAGCAATGCCAGGTGTTGGGGGAAGAGGGAAGACTGAGAGACTACTAAGAAACATGGAGTCTATTTTGGGGATGATAAAAGTGTTCTAGAATCACATAGCAGTGACATGATAATTTCACAAAGTGTAAGATTAGTAAGCCCATGACAGCTAAGCAAAATGGAATAGTGATAGCCTTTCCTGATCCATATTTATATGTTCCTAATTGCGTTATGACCATCTTCTTTATGCAAAGATACGAATGAGATTTGTTTTATCCCTGATAATTCTATTCTGTGCGTTTCTTATGCAACCGTATAATTGTTGTATGTTAACATTTAGCAGAAGTACAACACTGTTTTAAGATAATACCTGTCACCTGTAAGAGTTTAAAACAATGGGTGGAACTGACCTTCTTGGTGTTCAACAACTAAGACTTACACAATAATCAGGAAATAAAAGGACTGAGAAGAAACGATCAATATTTTGGTCCTAAGTCCTCTAACGTCAAATAGGAACCAGGGATAATGAACTTCGCTCAAGGTCTCTCCAACGCTGAGTCATCTAACCTCCCCAAACGGGGAGATCATGAGGGCCCAGAGGCGAGGTATTCTGCTAAAAGGAGGGTCACCAGAAAGAAAAATGGTCTTTGCTTCAAAGGAAGCCAAGCGATCAGTGAGAACAAGACCTGTCCTGGCAGATGGAATGACGGACAGAGGTAGTAAAGCCCCACCAATTCCCAAGAGTAACCCCAGGGAGCCTTGACTGACCTTAGCAACAAAAATGTTACACAAACCTGTGTTTGCCCAACATTGGGCTAACTGCTTGGTCTTAAGCATGCAGCAGGAAAGTATAACCAAAAATAAGCATGCCACTCTGGAGAAAAAGAGGCATACTCATGGAGCTATTATTTATTTATTTATTTATTTTTGCGGGTCTGGGGCTGGAACCCAGAGGCATTTGACCTCTGAGCTACAACCTCTGCCCATTTTTTTTTTTTTTTTTTGAAACAGGGTCTCACTGAGTTGCGAAGGGCCTCACTAAGTAGCTGAGGCTGTCCGCGAACCGTGATCCTCCTGTCTCAGCCTCCCGAATGCTGGGATTACAAGCGTGAGCCACCAACCACGCCCTGCTTCAGACCTATTTTATATTTTATTTGGAGATAGGGTCTCTTAAGCCAGCTGAGGCTGGCTTCGAACCTGCACGATCCTCCTGTCTCAGTCTCCCAAGCGCAGAGATTACAAGCGTGCGCCACCACACCCGGCTTCATGGAGCTATTTAAAAGACCAAATTCTCTTATGTTCATGATGTACATTAACAAACATATAAAAGTCATTCACTAAGCCAAACGCGAAAAGGAGGGAGAGGGAGTGAACGGGGCGGGAACTGGGTAAGGGCTAATGGGGTGATGTGTGCATGTATGCCTCCGCCATCTTGTGCTCCATTAAGATTATGACTACAATGCACCAATAAAAAATTTAAAAAAATAAAAAAGACCACCCACATAATATACCTATCTTCTGACTCTGATTCCCCCTTATATTCTACATTATAACTTACAGTAATACTTGTGCGTTAAGGCTCACAAAAAATAAAATATGACACTAAATGTCCAAAACAGTTAAGCCTTTATAAGATGTTGTAAAGTTAAACTTGTCATTCCTAAGATTTATAGGTCCAGGACCATCAGATACCACAAGAAGTGGAGATTCCTATTTCTGTAAGCTCCTGGAGGATCTGACTCCTGTTCAAAATCCTGTGGACAGAATCTTGTTTCCGCTAATTTTAGAAACAACATACTTGGGGTTTTTTTCCAGGCTTTGTGTCACAAAAACTTTTAACAATACACACACACACACACACACACACACACACACACACTCCTGGTCTACTGCAAATGGGTTATGGGTTGGCTACCTGGCCTACAGTTTAAAATACAAACAGGTTGCCGGGCGTGGTGGCGCACGCGCGCTTGGGAGGCGGAGACAGGAGGATCGCGCAGGTTCGAAGCCAGCCGCGCGCGCTGGCTTATGAGACCCTGTTTCCAAATAAAAAAGTATAAAAAATAGGTCTGGGAGTGTAGCCCGGAGGTAGAGGGCTTCCAGGAACCCCCCCCCCAAAAAAAAAAAAAAACAAATAATAAAATACAAACAGGTTGCCGGGCGTGGTGGCGCATGCTTGTAATCCCAGCATTCGGGAGGCTGAGACCTGGAGGATCGCGGTTCACAGACAGCCTCAGCTACTTAATGGGGCCCTCTGCAACTCAGTGAGACCCGGTTTCAAAATAAAGAATAAAAAATAGGGCAGGGGCTGCAGCTCGGAGGTCAAATGCCCCTGGGTTCCATCCCCAGACCCCCTCCCCCCAAAAAATTAAATTAAATAAAACACAAACAGGTGGATGGCCCAAGATAAAGGGTTATAAAAAAAAATGACATTCTACCTCCGAGCTACACTTTCAGCTCTATTTAGGCTTTATTTTTGAAACAGGTTCTCACTAGATAGATGATAGTCTCACTACTATCTGAGACCATCCTCGAACCTGTGCTTCTCTTGTCTCAGACTCCCAAGTACTGGGATCACAGGAGTGCACCACCACGCCCGAATTTTTACCAAAAAAGTTTCTAAAATAAGTTAACATTGAACTCATTTCAAGTGTTTTCTTTCTCAGAAACCTCATTTCGAGATTTTTAGTACAATGATATCTCTCCCATCTAGGACTCCTGAGGCAACCTCACCCAAACAGAACACAGTCAAGTGTTCAAAAGAAAAAAGGGTCTTTTCTAAGGACTCCATCAGTGCCTGGGAGAAGGCCTGATGGGTGAGCCTGTGAGCTAGGTCTGTCCTAGTTAGAACTGAGACATTCTTGGACATACAGATTCTCTGAACTACCGAGACAAGGCGAATTCTACTCTGGTCTTGGGAGCACTGTTGTAGACCTTTCCATTTGCTTTCTGCCTTGTTACATAACAAACGGTGTGCTTCTTGACTCATTTCCGAGGACTGTAAAAAGTTTAAAGGAGTGTTGGGTATAGATTCAACTTTGTCGTCTAAATGCATGTTCTTCCATGTGCATGATTAGGACAGAGCTCAGAACCTAGGACCGAGTGTTGAAAGAAGATGGTTCCAGGGAGCAGCCACACCATTGCCGACCCGATGCTGGCGCTCTGCTTTTCAACCATGGGCAGGGTGGTTTTCAGCACAAGTCTATTAAAGAAGTCAAATGTGGTAATTTGGGGGGGGGGCATTTTATGGACAACGAGATGCTACACAGATGCAAGCTATACAATATTGGATTGAAGCTGGGGGTTGTAACGCACACCCGAATTCCCAATACTTAGGAGGCCGAGACAGGAGGATCGCAGGTTTAGGGGATAGCCTCCGCAACAAAGTGCAACTCTCAGCAACTTTGTAAGTCTCCGTTTCAAAACAAAATATAAAAAGGTCTGAGGATGTAGCTTGGAGGTAGAATGCCCCTGAGTTCAAACCTCAGTACCACAGTATATCTATATCTATATATCTATAGATATCTACATATATATATATACATGTATATAGAGATATCTACATATAGATATATAGATATATATAAATAAATATTGTGTCGACAGAAAGAATTTTCTGAGCTCATGTAATACT
The DNA here is from genome assembly GCF_963383645.1 of Muscardinus avellanarius. Classification (NCBI taxonomy): domain Eukaryota; kingdom Metazoa; phylum Chordata; class Mammalia; order Rodentia; family Gliridae; genus Muscardinus; species Muscardinus avellanarius. Next base: position 126,600,022 of record NC_137789.1, read on the forward strand.
AACAACGATGGCCAACACATGTTACAAATTTGTGTGTAGAATCTATTGTGCAAGGGCCAAGCACTTGGCTAAGCAATTGAGACACCATTTGTGTACATCAGTGAGGTCAGATCCATCTTAGTCCCATTTAACAAGTGAAGAAACTAAAGGACAGAGATGGTAAATAACTTACCTCCCAGATAAGGTCCCACAGTCAGTAAATTGTTGAGCAAAGATGTGACCCCAGCCGGCTGAGCCCATCTCAGTCTGAGGTCTGCCGCGGTGTATATCACATTTTTCCTAAAATGTTAAGAAAAAAAGTCAGGCAGAGCTGAAGACTGTAATCAATACTCTTAAAAGTGAGCATCTTTGTCTGGAATAACACCGGAAATTACTGGAGCCGGCTGTTAGCGTCTCTACAAACTCCACATTCAGGGACACCCATTTCGGCACTTGAAATCAGCCATGGAGGGTGTATGATCATGGAAATTAGCAAATGTTCCTAATTAGGGCGTTTTCTTCTTTTCTCTGAACAGCCTATTGGACATTTATTGGAAAAACACTGGCTACAATAATTTCCATTGGCAGATAGAATTAATAATAGCATCTGATAATAACGCAAGCATTTTCCTCCAGTTGCAACCCTGCAAATGTAAACATGCAGATGCCAAAGGACTTCTTTTGGTGAGGCTCCATCCTGAAAGAACCAGAGGGCAATGGTGACACTTGGAATCCGAGGCTGGGAGTATAGCTCAGTTGGCAGAGAGCTTGCCCAGCGTGCACAAAGCCCTAGGTTCAGACACAGGACACAAGGAGGACGAGGATGAGGAGAAAGAGAAGGGAGTCTGCGATCTGAAACCTCTAGATTTGTGCTTCCTTAGCCCCAGCTGCCATTTTTTTGAACCAGATGCTGAACAGCTAAATCATATTGTCTCATTTCATGTTTCCACCGGGTAGGCAGCTTATGCTATGATTATGTGAGTTTTAAAAATGGAGAAACTGCCCCGTGAGTGACCTGTCTGAGTTTACAAAGTGGGAGAGCCAAGGTGTGAATCATTCCAGGACTCATCCTTCTGAGCCCCTGGGCTGTATGACTTCAGGGTCTTTGAAGTGCACACTTCTCTTCCTACTCTGGATAGATATCCTCTACCAGAGTAGATAAGGCAGTAGGATAATAAGTGAAATAAAAAAATTATGCGAGTAAAATAAAAAATAATGTGAGTATGGCAGAGTGTGAAAAACACGAGAGAGGTCCGGTACACGTGGCATGTAAAGTTTTAATTGCACGGCTCTCCCGGGGATCAGGGCGAGGCACCGTGGGGCCCGCGCACCTGTCTGAAGCTAGAGGACGCGGGCTCTCCTTTTCAAGGTATGCATCTCGGGGGATGGGGGTTTTACTTGCGGGAACGCCCAATTCTCGAGGGGGTTTCGGCCCCTCCCTTGCCCTGCAGAGATCATGTGACACAAAGTCACACGAGTGCAGGACCCAACTTATCATAGGACAAGTCACCCAAATCAATGATTTGCTCCGGTGACCTCAGGCTTATCCTAAGGTATCAGAGATCCCTTTCCCCCAAGTACTAAGAGAGAAAGAGCTGGTTCGGAACAGGAGAAAGCCCAGGAGCAAGCCCTCTTGGAAAGTTTAACACACAGATTTTGACTTTCTACCTGTATATCAGGCATGGTTCAGGGTGCTGCGGATAGAGCAAAATCCAGTCTAGTCTCTGTACTACGTGGGACTTAAAGTCAACAATAACTTACTTTTATTGAGTACTTGCGGTATGCCTGCACTCTGCTAAGCACTCATACTCACTATCTCTCTTAACCCCTGAAACAAGATATTGGGATAAGAACATGAATAGCTGGTCCCCTTGGCAAGGCCCTTGGGCATTCTGTGGTCAGTTTGCAGGTATGCAAGATGGGGATAACATTGTAACTTGCTCACCAGGCTGTTGTGAGAATGAAATGAAGCGATAACAGGTGGACAAAGAGCTTAGCTTAGCGTTCAGTACCCGATAAGCCGCCTGTGCTGGCTGTCACTGTGAACGATTCTGTACAATCCAGAGGATGATTGCTGCCATTGTGTAGGTGTGGAAACTGAGGCTAAAGTCTCTCAAGGAACACTCATCACCTGGCTACTGTTCCACGCTGTCCTTGGAGTCCCAGGTTAGGAAACGGAAAGAACCAGGTGGGACAGGCTAGATGCTTCCAAGATGGAAGAGAAAAATGGGAAAGAGGGAAGTCATAGACAGAGACAGGAGTCTTGCTCTGGACTTCAGGATGTAGGGCGAGGCAGTTCAGGCAGACCCTAAATGTGAGTGCCCCCAGAAAAGCCAACTTCTCTACTCAGCCAGAATTCTGCTGGCCTCCAGGAAATCTCTCCTCACTCAGCCACTTCTGGTTGACCCCTGCCAACCTGCTGAGGAGGTAGAAGAGAAGTGGGCAGGTAGGGAAGAGGCCTTGGTTGAAAAACTTAATTTCCTGAGGGGCAACGAATGGTAACTAACTTCCAAGGCTCCTAAAAAGAGACCAGCCCTTCCAAGGTTCAGAGATAAGAATGACCAAAGCTTCACAAAACCATCTGTTTACTAATCAACAAAGCCAGGAGACATCCCTGGAGCAAGTCTGATACCTCTAATGAAAGAAGGAGACCCCTCAAGGACATGCAAATACCCTATGCAAAATTTAAGAACTGCCTCCCAGACTCCAAGTAACAGAGGACTTACCGAGATATATAAACCCCTAGACCAGTCACCAGGACTGAGTGGTTACCCACTCTGAGAACCCCTCCCCTTTGGGGAACTTTTCTCTCTCGTAGGTTGCGTTGGCTTTGAGAGAAGGTGGGGTGCAATTGAAGGCACTTGGCCCAGGCTACACTTGGGTAGTGACCTGAAGGCCTCCACTGGACATCAAGGCCAACCAGGGCTCCTAGAGGTGACCTGCACTTCTTTCCTGGAAGATCGCATAGACTTTGGGAGAAAGCAGCTTGCAACTGATGGCATTTGGCTTGGGATACCCTCAAGTATTGTCCTGAAGGCAGCTGCTGGGCACCAGAGTCCCGACATCCCTTAGGGGTGTTCTGCCACTTTTCCCTATTCCCTGCTGTTTCAAATAAACTTCTTGCTCCCCTTCCTGCTGTCTGCGGGTGTCATTCTTCGCTCACCGCAGACAAGAATCCGGTAAGGAAATGCCGTGTTTCTTCTCAAAAAACCCCGTTTCACTGCCATATTACCCCCAGCCCCCCAGGTGACTTTTTCTCAGTGTACATCCCATTGCTCTGAACCTTTCCAAAGCCTCACCTGGCCCAGCTCAGTAAATGTCAGGAGCTAATCTGGACAGGAGCCTGTATGTATGGTCAAGCACAGTCTACACATTAGATCTTTCACCACAAAGATTTCATAGGCACAAACACTTACTAGGAAACAGAGTGTCAGGGCCCTGCTGATATCTAAAAAGAAAGCTCATAGCCAGGCGTGGTGGCTCCTACCCGTAATCCCAGTAAGTGAGAGGCTGAAACAGGAGAATCACAGGTTCCAGGTCTGACTCCAACAAAAAACAATCAAATGAACACATAAATAGATAAATGGATAAATAAATAAATAGGTAAATAAACAAATAAGAAGCTCGTGTTTCTGCTCCATACCAAGAAAGCTGTTACAGCTTTTGAGTTCCTTAAAGGACCGTGAATAAGATGCCCACATTGCGTTGCTCGATGTCTTGGGAGCAAGCTTCCTAATAGATGAGTCTGCCCGTTGTCCCAGAGGGGAGGCACAACACCCGTTGCCTGGGCACAGGGCCATTAAGCTAACCATGGTAGATCACCTCGGTCATTTCCTCTCAACTCCTCCAGGCAGTGTTGCAGAAGGCAGCATTCCTAGAGAGCAAGGACTGGGTCAAAAGCATCCTCAAAGGTCCCATTAAAGCCAGGTGCATGCCTGTAATTTCAGAACTTGGGAGGCTGAGATGGAAGGATCGCAGATTTGAGGACAGCCCCAGCAATTTAGCAAGACTCTCAGAAACCTATTGAGAGTCTGTTTCAAAGTAAAATACAAGCAGGGCATGGTGGTGCATGCCTATAATTCGGATACTTGGTAATGCTGAGATAGAAGGATTGCAGGTTCAAGACCAGCCTCAGCAATGTAGAAAGACTCTTAAAAACCTAGTGATATCCTGTTTCAAAAACAAAAAAATAAAAAGGGCTGGGGGAGTAGAGGTAGAATTCTAGAGGTAGAATGCCCCTGAGTTCAATCTCTAGTACCACACACATACCCCCCTCAAATACTAGAAAGTGTTCATGAGAAACCCTGGCTGATAACAGTTACCTTGCAGGCAAATACCTCAGGGATTTCCACGCATGTGTTCTTTGTCTACCCTGACTCATGGTGAGGGGTCACAGCTGCTGCAACCTGTTTTTTCGTTTTGTTTTGTTTTTCCTGAAACTGACAATACAGTGCTGTCAGTTATGGCAATGCCCAGAAGAGCACGTCAAAGGGAAGAGAAGAAACAGGTGTGGTGGCACACCCTTATAATTCCAGTACTTTGGAGGTTGAGAAAGGAGGGTTGCAGGTTCGAAGACAGCCTCAGTAAGATAGTGAAACCCTCAGCAACATAGGGAGGGAGACCTTGTTTCAAAATAAATAAATAAGCCGGGTGTGATGGCGTATGCTTGTAATCTCAGCATTTGGGAGGCGGAGACAGGAGGATTGCGATTTGCAGACATCCTCATCTACTTAGCGAGGCCCTTTGCAACTCAGTGAGACCCTGTTTCAAAATAAAGAATACAGCCGAACGTGGTGGCGCACGCTTGTAATCCCCGTGCTTGGGAGGCGGAGACAGGAGGATGGCGCAGGTTCGAAGCCAGCCGCGCTAGCTTAAGAGACCCTGTTTCCAAATTTAAAAAAGTACAAAAATAGGTCTGGGAGTGTAGCCCGGAGGGGTAGAAGTGTTTCTAGGAACCCCAGTACCACACACACACACACACACACACACACACACACACACACACACAAAAGAGGGGGAGTAGCTTAGAGGTAGAATGCCCCTGGGTTCCATCCCAGTGCTGCAAAAAATAATAATAAAATAAAATAAATAAAAAATTAAAAGGGCTAGGGGTGTAGCTCAGAGGTAGACTGCCCCTTGGTTCAATTCCCAGTACGAAAGGGAGAAAAAAAGGAGGAAGAGATGACAAATTCAAGGGTAGCAAGAAAGACAGCATAAAAAAAAACAAAATGTAAAATATGGTTTGAAGCCGTAGGAAGAGGCCCTCAGCATTCAGCTTCTTATTTCATGGATGAAGAAGTACGTTGAGGGGGAGGGAGGCCGGCTCGCTCGGGGACCGTGGGTGGTGCGTAGCCTCATGGAACCTGGAGATCGTGTTCCTCCCTTGTGCTGCGTTGTGACCTTTATTTTTCTTTCCAGTTTTCTCCACTTATCCCTTTATAATTACTCTACTTAAGCAATATAGATTATTCATTTGGAACTAGAAGATCGTTTTCTCATTTCACTGAGTTTAAAAAGAGATGACAGGGCCCATTCTTAATGTCTAACAATCAAAACCAATTATGACTCTTTCTTTCCTCATGCAAAAAACACACTGCCCTTTTGGGAATGTAGTGTTTTCATTCTATGGCATCAGCGGGCCAGAGAGAACAATAATATGGCAACAAAAGCTCCGGAGAAGATGTATACTAAATATAATCGGGTAGGCCCAGTTATTCAGGAGTGTAGAAACAACGTCATGGATACAAAACAAAGAATAAAAATAGCTCGGAAGATGCTGAATTCACGGGCGTGAGTCAGGGCGCACTCCTGGGCGCTCGGCCCGTGACAGGACCTGCCCAAACAAATTCAACTTCCTTCTGTCCCCTGGAGGGCACTGGCAAGGCCCTGGATGCTTCCTTGGTCCTGAATCCAAATTCCCAAGATTGCCCAAGCTGTGCTTGGCTAAACCAAACAAATGTTCCCACTTTTTCTCTGTAGCACAGAAAAACGGAGTCAAGATCCACCCTAGGCTCCACTGATTACACCCTCATCCATCCAGTCACCCATTCGCCATCCCTGCCTCCTCCCACCCATCTGTCACACATCTATGGAGCTCCCATCGTGCAGGAAGATAATTAGTAAATCTGGAGGAAATGACTTCCTGATTGGAAATAACAGCCGAGTCTTGACTTTGGGGCTTTTCAATATCCCCGAGTATTTGTTTATGTGATGGGACAACCGATCTTGAAATTTAAGTGAGCGTGTGTATGTGTATCCAGCTGTGGAATGTATCTGGATTGTGGTACTCTTCTCTATGTCATTCTAGGTAGTAGAATTGGAGCAATGACTCAAGAAAAAGAAGTGGCTTCTGCAAGGAATCCTTCAGCCAGGCATCACGGTGCACATCTGTGATCTCAGTATTTGAGAGGCTGAGACAAGAAGACTGTGGATTCAAGACCAGTCTCAGCAATTTAGTGAGACCCTCAGCAACTTAGAGACCCTGTTTTAAAAATAAAAAAGGGTTGGGGTTATAGCTCAGAAGCAGAATGTCTCTGGGTTCAAGCCTTAGCATCCCCTAAAACAAACAAACAAACAAACAAGTAAATAAATAAAATCTTTAGCACGCTCAAGGTCCTGGGTTTGATCCTTTAGAGTTTGTGTTGAGAAAAATGGTTCAAAATTTAGAAATAAGCAAAGAAGCTCTTATGTATCCTCGTTTCAGTGTCGCACTAGAGAATTGTCTAGTAAGTTTACTTATGAATTTTCTAATGGAGTGGGAATTACCGTTTTGCTTGACTTACTATTTACTCTCTCTGCAGTGGGCTGAAGGTCTCTGTATGCCCCTCTAGCTGCATCTGTTGAAGCCTTAGCCCCCAGTGCGGCTATGTTTGGAGATAGGTCTCTATGGAAGTAAACGAGATTGTAAGAGAGGAGACCAGATCTGATAGCGTTAGGTCCTCATAAAAACAGACACCAGCTGGGCGTGGTGCCATAGGCCTGTAATCCCTCTACTTGGGAGACTGAGACTGGAGGATCACAGATTTGAGGCCACCCTGTTTCAAAACAAAAAAATAAAAGGGGCTCAGGGTATAGCTGGGAGGTAGAATGCCCCAGTGCCAAAAAGAAAAAAGAAAAAGAAAGAAAAGAAAGAAACAAAACAAAAGCAGACACTAGTTTGCACACACCAAAGAAAGGCCAGGTGAGGACATAGTAAGAAAGTGGCCATCTGAAAACCAGGCAGGGCCCCCTCACCAGAAATGGAATTAACCAGACACTCAGTCATCATCATCTCCTCTTCCTCCTCCTCCTCCTCCTCCTCCTCCTCCTCCTCCTCCTCCTCCTCCTCCTCCTCCTCCTCCTCTTCCTTCTCCTCCTCCTCTTCTTCCTCTTTGTGCTGGGGATTGAACCCAGAGGCATTCTACCTCTGAGCTACACCTTCAGCCTTATTTATTTATTTATTATTATTTTTTGTTTATTTATGGTAGTGGAGTTGAACCCAGGTGCAGTCTACCTCCAAACTACATGGCCAGCCCTATTTTATTTTTTATTTTTTGAAAGAGGGTCTCACTAAGTTGCTGAGGCTGTCTGCAAACCTGAGATCCTCTTGTCTCAACCTCTCAAGTACTGAGATTACAAGCGTGCACCACCATGCCCGGCTTTATTTATTTTGAAACAGGTTCTCACTAAGTTGCTGAAGGTCTCACTAAATTGCTAAAACTGGCCTTGAACATGCAATCCTCCTCTCCAGACTTCCAAGTACTGGGATTATAGGGTGAGACACCAAGTCTGGCTTGATCTTGCCTTCTAAAACTAAAAGAAAACAAGTGTTGCTGTTTAAGCCAGACAGTCTGTGGTACTTTGTTATGGCAGCTTGAGCTGACTTGCAAAACGTTGATAACTTCTTCGTAAGCTTTCCAGTAAAGATAAAAATTATTTCTGTTTGTAAATATAAGAGCATCAAAGATCAGTTTTCTTGACACGTAGAACATTTACCAATGTTGCTGATATTGGAATCTGAGTCTCAGCTTTGTAATATGCCATTGATATATTCCCCTGGTCAGATGCGGTGTCATGAATCTGCTACTCAGGAGGCTGAGGCAGGAAGATCTCCTCGGCCCAGGAGTTTGAGGACCATAATAACATCGTTATCTCTTAAAAAAGTAATAGGACACTTACAGGGCACTGCTGGACATAAAGTAAGCTCTCCATTAAATCACACTCAGTGTATTATGTAGGGAAAAAGTCATGGATATACTGAGTTTGTATAGTCTTTAAAAATGTGACTGGTCAACACAAAAGTCAGGACATTTCACATGTTTTGGGTTTTAATAATTTTGGAAAAAAAAAATCAGGGAACACCAGACTTAAATTCCCATGTGGCAACTAATGAATCTAAGTGTGTGGCATCTGCCCTCGGGGATGGGCAAGTATGGCCCCATTTGCCATCGGCCCCACCCAGGCCCCTTTGTTTCTCAGACAGCCTGCCTGGCCCCCGGAGGCTCCGGTCCTTGGTGTCAAGCATCATCCTCTTGTTCCTCAACTGAAATAACCTTTGGCACAGTTTCTAGAAGGCCCAGAACCAGGATCACACAATAGGATGCAAGGGGCGCCCAGAGGGAGGGAGCTTGAGGGCCTCGGGTTCACCCTGATGCTACAGGTGGTCTCCTAGAGTGTGCTCTCCTTCTCAGCTAGGAAGGGGATGCAGGAAGAGCCTGAGACACTTAGATGAAGATGAAGTGCATGGTAGGTCATCTTCCACAGGCTCTCTGAGCTTGTCACATCCTGCTGGGACATTCCTATGACCTGACAGTTGAAGCATTGTGGCTAAGCACTGGGCTAGCTGATACTTTTTTTTCCTTTTGGTAATAGGCATTGAACCCAGGGGTATCTACCTCTGAGCTACACTCCCCCAGCCCTTTTTTTTAAAAAAAAAATTTTTGAAACAGGGTCTTGCTAAATTGCTGAGGCAGCACCCTCTTGTCTCAGCCTCCCAAATATTGGGATTACAGGTGCATACCATCACACCGACACTAATAGTTAACTTTATTACAAAGCCCCCCCCCCCCATGCTGCCCACTGGATATAGACTCTTCTAAACCATCATTGAGGTTGGTATTAAGGTCTATAACTTGAAATTCCAAGGCTATAAAAAACAAAATTCAGCTGGGCTTGATGGGTCATGCCTGTAATTCCAGTACTTGCGAGGCTGAGACAAGAGGGTGGCAGGTTCAAGGACAGCCTTAGCAACGTATCGAGACTGTCAGCAACCTACGAAGACCATTTCAAAACAAAAAATAAAAAGGGCTGGGGGTGTAGCTCAGAGGTAGAATGCCCTGGGTTCAATTCAGAGTAGAAAAAAATTATTGTAGTGAAATATAAGCCAAACTACCCTTACAGTTTGAAGCAGAGATATTGAGTGATTCCTGGGTGTGGCCCTAGGCCCTGCTTTAAGCATGGTATTCACAGGGAAGGTTTGCAACCTGGCTCCCAGGGTTTCAGAGAAAGGCATTGAGAACATGTATTACATATTTGATGGAGGAGGAAACTGAATCCTTGAGAAATTAAAAAAAGGAAATCTATGTAAGTGCTTAAACATGATGCTATATTACGGGCGTGGTGGCGCACGCTTGTGATCCCTGCGCTTGGGAGGCCTCGGAGACAGGAGGATTACGCAGGTTTGAAGCCAGCTTTGCTGGCTTAAGAGACCCTGTTTCCAAATAAAAATAAAAATAAAAAACTGGGGACTGAACCCAGAGACATTCTACACCCCTGGTAATAAATAAATAAATAATTTATTTATTTAGAAACAAGGTTTCACTAAGTTGCTGAGACTGTCCTCCAACCAGAGATCCTCCTGTCTCAATCCCCCAAGTACTGGGATTCCAGGCATGCACCAACAAGCCTGGCTCTATATTTCCTCCTGACCTCCCATCAGACCGACCCTCCTGGATGGCCGCGGGCTGTTCGCGTCACCTCTCTGGACCTCAGGGGCCCTGTCTGTAGAAAGGCAGTGTTGCCGGCCGGGTGCTGGGCACTTGGTAGCCTTTGGTGGTGTTCTCTCAACAGCATCCTACAACATTAGTGCCCTTATTGTTATCCTTAATTTGCTGAAGAAGAAACTGAAACTCAGAGAATTTTTTAAAATCTGACCAAGGTCACCCAGAAGTCAGTGGAGAGTTGACACGGGAACCAGGTCTGTCTGTCATCCAGGGTTCTCATGGAGCCAGGAGTGGTGGCACGTGCCTGCTATCCCAGTCCTTGGGAGGCTGAGGTAGGAGAAGCGCAGGTTTGAGGCCAGCCCCAGCAGCTTAGTCCATACCCGTGACTGCTCACTAAGAGACCTTTCCTCTCAGCCACAGGCTTGAAACACTCTCTGCTGTGGGAATGAGCCGCACCCCCGGTGGCCAGCTGCAGGGGTTGGAGGATGACCACACAGCCCGGCCCTCAACGCTCCTGCGGTGACATCAGGGTTCCCAAGCACAGGCAGCCAGAGATTGCTATGATCTTTTTTGTGTCCCCCAAATGAGAGGCGGGCAATCGTCTAGCAGAGGAGGAAGGAAAGAGGAGGGACAGATCTCATTAGGAGGAGGCAGGGGCTGCTGGGCTCGGGCCTATGGCCTAAAAGCCCCTAAAGAAATGTTGCGCCTACTTGTGGAGATCTTTACAGCAGGAAGCAAGAGAGACGGACCACTGGGCGACATCCTGAAAATGCCTGCGAGAGCCCAAAGATGGGCATTTTTGAGCCCTCCCCTGGGAGACAGTAAACACCTTTTCAAAGGTGTCCTGACCTCTCTATCAGGCTGCTGATAGCCCAGGGAGGACTGAGAGAGGAAATGGGCTGGACACTTGCTTCATGTAGAGGAAATCTGCTAGGGATACAAGGGAGGGACAGGGAGAACTCTTGGGGGGAAAAAAAAATTAAAAAAAATATATGTAATGGAAATTAAACCCAGGGGCATTCTATCTCTGAGCTATACCTCTAACCCTTTTATTTGTTTATTTTATTTTGGAAACAGGGTCTCGTTATATTGCTGAGGCTATCTTCAAACCTGTGATCCTCCTGTCTCAGCCTTCCAAGTACTGGGATTACAGGTGTGCTCCAGCCTGCCTGGCTATTGGCAATTCTCTTTCTAATCTTGACCCCTCTGTCTAGGGGTAAGGCCCTTGACCTCACAGAAACAGTTTCCTTGTCTGGAAATTGGGGATAACAATTTCCAATTCTGCCTATCTCAAAAGACTAGGAAGAATTGAAGTAGTAATGGATGTGTTCGCTTTGCAACTATCACATACAATTATCATGTAAGCCTCGGGGTGCTGAGTGAGTTATGGCTGAGGATGAGGAAGAGAGATTGCAAGACATCAGCTCTGCAAAGAGACAAGGTTAAAAAATCCACAAGATTGAACAGTAGCATACCTTGACAGATGATGCTGGGCTTACACACAGGTTTCTAAAACATCTATTTTTCCTGCTTCAGGATAATTATGAATGCCTGGGGTTTAAGAACAACCAGGGGATTTTGTTTGTGTGTATCATTTAAAGGCATTTTGACGCCTTGAGATTGTGACCTGCACAAGAAATGCATCAGGAATAAGAACCAAGAGAAACAACAGAGAGCAGAAATAGATCTAGCACCAACTACTGAGAGTGAAATTCGAAGACTGATCTTAAATATGCTTCTTTACTATAAAATTCTTAACAGGAATACATTTGAAGGGAATCATAAATTTTAAGAAAGTCTAGCAGAAGTGAAAAGGAACCAAATGGAATGTCCATAAATAGAGCATATAGGAACTGAAATTAAACACGTCACAGTTTCATAGACAAGCTTGAGGGGCTGCTGTCACTGGAAGAAGGCAGAGGCAAGGTTTCAGCAGAAAAGAATGCAGGCAGGTGTGGCGGACCCTGGATGGTAGGCAGAAGGGGAATATTAAAAAATCTCTGGAGCCAGGCGGTGGCGCACGCTTGTAATCCCCACATTTGGGAGGCTGCGGTTCGCGGACAGCCTCAGCTACTTAGTGAGGCCCTCTGTAACTTAGTGAGACCCTGTTTCAAAAATAAAGAATAAAAATAGGGCAGGGGGCGTAGCTTGGAGGTCGAATGCCCCTGGGTTCCATCCCCGGAGTATTCCACCTCTGAGCTACACTCCAACCCTTTTTATTTATTTATTTATTTATTTTGGTTTGGAAACAGCATCATTTTGGTTGCTGACAGTCTTGTTATATTGCGGAGGCTGACCTGGGACCGGTGATTCTCCTGTCTTAGCCTCTTAAGTACTGGCATTGCAGGCCTATGCCACCATGCTGGTACTGACTTCTTTGACAGCCAGTGGCATAAGTTATTAGCACGAGGACCAGGTCCTCAGACAGCAAAAAGCCAAAACTTCTTTGGTAAAAGGGGAAAGGAATGGAAGAGGACTATTTTGAAGTCATTTAGAGGCAGGTCATTGTCTGTGCATCACAAAATCCAACTAGAACCACAATAAGAAAGAACAATTAGAAAGTTCCCGATTTATTTTTGAAAATCAGTTCTATAAATGAAGGCTATTTCTGTCCTCCAAGTTTAGCCAGGAATACATAGTACATACATACATACATATGTTACTCTTGTGATTTTTTAAGCCCCTTCTCCCAAATCATTTGTTTTTAGGTATCATTTATACATACATACATATGTTACTCTTGTGATTTTTTAAGCCCCTTCTCCCAAATCATTTGTTTTTAGGTATCATTTATGGGATTTATTTATTTGTTTTGTGGTGCCAGGGATGGAGCCCGGGGGTCTTGCACGGGCAGGCAAGTGCTCCACCACTGAGCTAAACCCCTACTCCCGTTTATTAGCTTTATTATGCCTGGGTACTAAACTAAGTACATTGCGTATTTCTGCTGGTAGCTTCTGCTCCTTTCCAACTCTTGTTCCCGGAGGCAGCAGGGACCCTTCCAGTGGCTTCTCCTACCTCAGGCAAGGAAGCATCCCTGAGGATCAACCTATCCAGATGGGGTCGGGCTTTGTGAAGCCGACCAGCGGGAGGTTATTTTTCTGCCTCCTCTGAGGCCCTTAACTTTCTTTGCTTGGAGACCGGTTTGTGATGGAGATTGTGACTGAGGGAGCTGCAGGGGCCGCCTCTGGCGCCCGCAGCCTGGGGCGCTGGGGTGCTGAGGTGCTGAGGTGGGAGAGGATTTGGCATCTGCCCCCACTTCCACCCTGGACATCCACCTCTGGCCCCAGAGCCCCACCGGCTTTCTTCCTCTCCCCCCGCCCGGCACAGGAAGGAGGTAGAAATAATTAACACCTAAGTGGAAACTCATTCACACGAACTGCCAACTCCTGCAGGAATTTGCATTTTAAAGCCTGGTCGCTAATTGCGGAATGCTGGGCTTTGTCTGCCCTGAAAGAAAGGGCCAGCCAGAGACCCAGTGAAGGCGAGTGGGGGTCTCAGGGTGCTTCAGGCCTTCTGCTTCCAAGCCGGGTGCAGATGAAAAGCAGAATTGGGGGCGGATGTCACCCAGAACAGTCCATTTCCTCTCCACAAGATTTCGGGACCAGAGCCCTGTTGTGGAGCTGCAGGGCGGAGCCGGGAGCCCAGGGCTAAGGAGGGACGCAGCCAGAGCTCAGAGAACTTCTCAATAACCTTATTAACACATTTTTTTGAATGGATAAAACATACACAATTATTTTTAAAGGTTCTATGATGAAAAGCAAGTGCACCCCCCCCCACGCCTTTGGCACTGGGGATTAAGTCCAGAGACATTCTATCTCTAAGCTATACCCCCAGCCCCATTTTATATTTTATTTAATTAATTAATTTTTTTGGTGATATTGGAGATTGAACCAAGGGGCATTCTACCTCCTGAGCTACATCCCCAAGCCCTTTTTTTGTTTGTTGAGACAAAGTCTTGCTAAGTTCCCGAGACTCTTGCTAAATTGCTGAGGCTGCCCTCCAACCTGTAATCTCCTGTCTCAGCCTCCCAAGTAGTGGGATTACAGGTGTGCACCACTACTCCAGCTTTATTTATTTAAAAAATTTGAAACAGGGTCTCGCTAAGCTGCCGAGGTCTTGAACCTGTGATCCTCCTGCCTCAGCTTCCCAAGTACTGGGAGCAAGTGTCCTCTTTATCCCTAGCTCCTGAGTCCCTCTTTCCACTTTCTCTGTGTGTGCAGATGTGAGGTACACACGCATGCAGGTGTGTACTAATGTGTTTGCATTGAAGGAGCATTGACATGCTCCTCCCCCCACAAACTTAGTAATATTTTCAGACCTACCATTTATTTGTCATGAGACCTTGTGAATGTCATGAATTGTCCTGTGCTCAATCTCCTCTGTGAAATGGGGGGTGGGGGTAATAGCCCCCCATGGCTGCGGTAGGAATTAGTGAATGTGTGTAAAGTCATCAGACTAGTGCCCAGCACGTGCAGGGAGCCTTGCAAAAGTGTTAGCTGTCATTTAAGGCCTGTAAGGGGTGTGTGTGTGTGTGTGTGAGATGAGAGAGAGAGGAAAAGAGAGGGAGAGGGAGAGAGAGAGGGAGGGAGGGAAGGGGGAGAGAGAGAGAGAGAGAGAGAGAGAGAGAGAGAGAGAGAGAGAGAGAGAGAGAGAGAGAAATTTAGTAAGAATAAAAGAGAAGCCAGGAGATGGCAAGTGCCTGTAATCCCAGCTACTCCAGAGTCTGAGGCAGCAGGAGGATCACAAATTCAAAAGCAGCGCGGTGGCACACATTTCTAATGTCAGCATTCAGGAGGTGGAGACCTGAGGATCACCGTTCTAGCACAGACTCAGTGAGACCCTGTTTCAAAATTAAAAGAATAAAAAATAGGGCTGGAGGTGTAGCTCGGAGGTACAATGCCTCTAGGTTCTATCCCCAGTACCGCAACAAAACAAAACAAAAATCAAAAAAACAAAGGCAGCTGGGCAACTTAGTGAGACTCTGTTTCAAAATGAAAATAAAATAAAAAGGACTGGGGCCAGGCATGGTGGGGCGTGCCCTGTAATCCCAGTACTTGATAGACTGAGACAGGAGGATTGTAGGTTGGTGGCCAGCCTCAGCAATTTAGCAAGACCTTCAGCAACTTAGACTCAGTTTCAAATTAAAAAATAAAATATGGCTGTGGGTATAACTTGGAGGTAGAATGCCCCTGAGGTCAATCTCCAGTATACATACATACATACACACATACATACATACATACATACAGAAAAGCAAAGGCTGGGATGTATCTCAGTGGTAGCACCCATGGATTCAATCCCTGACACCAAGATAAAGCAAAAAAAGGTATCACAATTCTGGAAACTGTGCTCATCTGATGGGACCGCAGTACCAGGAAGAGCAGCTTCTCACCGACTGCGCAGGCCATCACCTGCCTGGCTCAAAGCTTTCGACAAAGCTTTGAAAGCAGCTATTTTTGTCCCCAATGTGTAAACGAGGAAATCAAGACTTTGGTTAATTTGTAAAAGGAAAGCAGTAGAAGTAATGTCCGCCCTGTCCTTTGCTGCTGACCCCAGTGCAGCCACAGTCCCATCCAGGCTGTGTGCTCTATGTGAGTTCGGGCTGTCCTCCTCCTCTCTGAGCTTAAAACAGACAAAAAAAAGTAGGTGACTACTGTCCTCTAGCTTTATCCACTCCTCACGGACTGATCCTCCAGTGTGTGAGTTGAAGATGGTCCCTGAAACGGATTCTCTCCAGGGTAACACATGCTTTTATTTTTCAAATGGTGACATGCTGTCTTTCTTTTTCTTCTCCCTTTCTCTCTTTCTCTCTTCCTTCCTTCCTTCCTTCCTGTACTGGGGATGGAGCCCAGGGGAATTTTCCCTCCGAGCTACACCCCCAGCCCGATTTTTTATTCTTTATTTAGAAACAGGGTCTCACTGAGTTGCAAAGGGCCTCACTAAATAGCTGAGGCTGGCCGTGAACCAGGATCCTCCT
Organism: Muscardinus avellanarius; assembly: GCF_963383645.1. Classification (NCBI taxonomy): domain Eukaryota; kingdom Metazoa; phylum Chordata; class Mammalia; order Rodentia; family Gliridae; genus Muscardinus; species Muscardinus avellanarius. Next base: position 126,615,898 of record NC_137789.1, read on the forward strand.
GTCTCAGCCTCAGAAATGCTGGGATTTCAAGCGTGCGCCACTGTGCCTAGCTCCTCCTCCTCCTCCTCCTCCTCCTCCTCCTCCTCCTCCTCCTCCTCCTCCTCCTCCTCCTTCTCCTCTACTTCCTCCTCCTCCTCCTCCTTCTCCTCTACTTCCTCCTCCTCCTCCCTTCCCCCCTCCTCTTCCTCTTCCTCCTCCTCCCTTCCCCCCTCCTCCCCTTCGTCGTCGTTGTCGTCGTCGTCGTAGTCCTCCTCCTCCTCCTCCTCCTCCTCCTCCTCCTCCTCCTCCTCCTCCTCCTCCCCCCCTTCGTCCTCCTCCTCCTCTTCCTCCTCCCTCCCCCCTCCTCTCCTTCTTTTTGGAACATGTGGATGGAACCCAGGAACATTCTACCTCCAAGCTACACCCCCAGCTCTTTTAATTTATTTTGAAGCGGAGTCTCACTAAGTTACTGAGGGTCTCACTAAGCTGCTGAGCCTGGCCTCAAACCTTCCAGCATCCTGTCTCAGCCTCCCAAGTACTGGGATGTCAGGTGTGCGCCACTGCACCTGCTTCTCCCTTGCTTCTTAAATGCAGCACGAGAAACTCACTTTAATCCTTTTTTTCCCCATCTCTCCCAGAGTCATTGCCTCAGTATTGCTCTCGAATTTTGTGCCTTGGACCAACCAACCTCCCTGCCCCAGGGCAGTCGCTGTGGTCACTCTAGTCTGCAATCTTTTCACTGTCTTTTGAAAATGCTTCTGAGAGCCAGTCTTCCCTGAACTGTCCATAAAGCCAGAACTGAGGGGGTCACAGGAGAGCGGACCCAAAGGTGCACAGAGTGGCAATGGTTGAGAGGTGTTACTATAATTATTATTATTATTAATTATTATTATTGTTATTATTATTACTATATTTAGGTACTGTGGATTGGACCGGGGGCATTCTATCTTGGAGCTATACTCCCATCCCTCTTTATTTTGAAATAGGAGGGTCTCTCTAAGTTGCTGAGGGTCCTGCTAAGTTGCTGAGCCGTCTGTCTCAGCCTCCCAAGTACTGGGATAACAGGCACGGTGCCCTGAGAGGCGTCTCCCCCCACCCCCAGCTGTGTTATGTCTTCTGGGCTCTGATGGTTGGAATTTCAGGAAGCCCAAGGCTATGCTGAGTGCTAACCGTTCATTCCTGGTTAAGGGCTGGGTGGCTTTAGCAAGACACACCTCAAATGAATGTTGGTGACTAGTGTTGGGATGGCCTCGGGTCTGGGTCTGTGCTTCCCTGACCCTGGAAGTTGTGGTCACCTGTGCCTCTGGCTATTTCTGGGAGGGTTGACAGTGGGTTTCTTGGCTGGCTTTGCCATTGCTGAATATGACCTGACCTCTTCCCATTAAAGAGCTGGCTGGGGTGGGGGGACAAAAATAGCAAAGATGCTGGGCATGGCGACGCACACCTGTAATCTCAGTACTTGGGAGGCAGAGACAGGAGGATCGCAGGTTCGAGACCAGCCTTAGCAACTTTAGAGAGACCTCGTTTCAACATTAAAAAATAAAAAGGACTGGGGGTGCAAACCTGGGTTTAATCTCCAGTTACAACAACAACGACAAAATAGCAATGATGATCTCACACAAGCGCACAACTAAATGTCCACAGGTGGAATTTCTGATGAAAATAACGCATAGGAAAGAGAATGTAATGAGCTGGGGGGTCCACTGTAAGTTCTGCCTCTCTACCCTGGTTGATTTGTCCTGTGAACTACATGTTCACAGGCCTCTGCCTCTTTTTCTATTGAGTTCTACACATAGATCTTGCTAAATGGTGTGAGCTCTTTGTAAAACAGGGAACTAATCTTTTACCAGTCATTGGCTATAGGCTACAGTTCCCCACTGCTATTTATTTGTCTTATTTTGTACATAGCATTTTCTCTCTCTCTCTCTCTTTCTTTCTTTCTCTTTCTTTTGCCACATAGAAACTACATTTTTTTATGGAGTCAAGCTTTTGGCTTCAGGGTTTTATAGTCTGTTGTTTAGAAAGTTTTTCCTCCACTTTTAGGTGATAAATTGGACATTTTTGAGACCTATTATAATTTCATTTAAAAAAATTTTAATAGTCAATGCAATTAAAATTTATTTTGATGTTAAAGATTAAAGTAGGGGTCCACCTTTATTTTTTTTCCAATTTATTGTCAATGGTCCTCAAATGATGTCTTTTCCTCACTAAATGCCACTTTTATCACAAACTCTATATTTGCATGTGTATTATGTATTTCATATTTATTTATTTATTTGATACTGAGGATTGAACCCTGGGGTATTCTACTCTGATATTATTTTAGCTGGGCATGGGTGGTACATGTCTGTAATCCTAGTACTTGGGAGGCTGAAACAGGAGGATCTCAGGTTCAAGACCAGCCTCAGCAACATAGCAAGACCCTGCTTCAAATTCAAAAATAAAATGGGGCTAAGGTTATAGCTCAAAAGTAGAATGCCCCTGGGTTCAACCCCCCAGTACCATAATAATAATAATAATAATAATAATAATAGTAATAATAATAAATTTTTTTGAAAGAGGGTCTCACTGTTGCTGGCTGGCCTCAGACCTTTGGTCCTCTTGTGCACCACAGCCCCTGTTTGTATTGCCTATTTCAGTCTACTTCGTTCTCTCCTAATGGATTGCATTTCTTGTTTTCTCTACACCATAAGCTTTTAAACATGTGGCTATTTCATTGGGTATTTTGGTGTTTAGCAGGAAAAGTCCTTCTTGTTGTTCTTCTTTGTACTTTTTCTATCCATTTTCACAGATAAATTTTAATATCTTGTGTGTGTGTGTGTGTGTGTGTGTGTGTGTGTGTGTGTGTGCAGTACTGGGGATGGAACCCAGAGCCATTTTACCTCCGAGCTACAGCCCCTGCCCTATTTTTTATTCTTTATTTTGAAACAGGGTCTCACTGAGTTGCAAAGGGCCTCACTAAGTAGCTGCGGCTGTCTGCGAACCGCAATCCTCCTGTCTCAGCCTCCCCAATGCTGGAATTACAAGCGTGCAGCACCATTTTATCAAGCCCCCAAGTTTCTTGATATTTTAATTGAAAATGCATCAAGCTGTAGAAAACTTAGGAGGGAAATACCCAAAAGAAGGTCATATTTCCCCCACTGACTACATCTTTATTTTATGAACCATTAGAGCTTTGCATTTTTTAAACTTCTGGATCCTACAAACTCCTTATTGGATTTATTCCTAGGAATTTTTACCTTTTCAACTCCTCCAGAAAATCAATATATGGTTCTCATGTTTTGTTTGGTTTTGTTTTTGCCTTGTGGCTGTGGGGATAGAACCTAGGGAGGGCCTCGCCTCATTCTGGTCAGCCTTACTTTTTATTCTAACTGGCTGTAGGATTTTAGGCAAATCACTCCTTGATGTCCTCTCCTGTAAAGGGGGGAAGGGCAGGGCACTGTGGTTCAGGGTAAGCCTGTAATCTCAGGATTTGAGAGGCTGAGACAGAAGAATCACAGGTTTGAGGCCAGCCTCAGCAACTTAGTGACACCCTGCTTCAAAATAAAAAGAACTGAGAGTATAGCTCAGAAAAGTATTGTTAAGTTGGGTCCTGCACTCATGTGACTTTGTGTCACATGACCTCTGCAGGGCAAGGGAGGGGCTGAAAACCCCGCGAGAATTGGGCATTCCCGCGAGTAAACCCCCATCTCGCGAGATGCATGCCTTTAAAAGGAGAGCCCGCGTCCTCAAGCTTCGGACAGGCGCGCGGGCCCCACGGTGCCTCGCCCTGATCCCCGGGAGAGCCGTGCCATTAAAACTTTACATGCCACGTGTACCGGACCTCTCTCGTGTTTTTCACACTCCGCCGTACGCACATTATTTTTATTTTACTCGCATTTAATTTTTTATTTTACTTATCATTTGGTGCCGAACCGGGAGAACTCTTGGGTCCCTCCCCATTTTTTTTCCTTTTTTTTTTTTCTGTTTTCTCGTTTTATTTTTACTCTCTTTTTGAGCCCCGGACTCTCCGACCCGCCAGCAGCTGACTGTGAGGTCCCACACCAGCGCTCCGCTTGCAGGCGTTGCTCCCACCACTGCCGCTGCTGCTGCCCCGTGCCTGCCCGGACCGTAAGCCATCTTTCCAGCCCCGAGCTCTGCTGAGAGCTCACGGCCATCTTTTCAGCCCCGCGCTCTGCTGAGAGCTCAAGGCCGTCTTTCTGGCCCCGCGCTCTCCGGGAGAGCTGGCGGCCTTCTTCCCGCCCCGGGCTCTGCTGAGAGCTCGCGGCCATCTTTCCAGCCACGAGCTCTGCTGAGAGCTCGCGGCCATCTTTCCAGCCACGAGCTCTGCTGAGAGCTCACGGCCATCTTTTCGGCCCCAAGCTCTGCTGAGAGCCGGTGGCCATCTTTTCCTGCCCATGTGCTCTCTTCCGGAGCGCCGGCGGCCATCTTCCGCGGCCACCACCGCCGGGGCGTGCAGGCTCCACCGGCCGCCAGGCTGCTAGTTCCACCCGCCCGGAGCCAGGCTCCTTGGGTGATGCTGGCACCTGTTCTACTTGCTGACCTCCTGCACGGGCCAGGACCTCTGCCTGCTGCTTGGACCTCCTAAAACCACCGTTCCCGCCTGCCCACGCCGCCCGCCGCTGGAATGGGACCATGCAGCCCGCGGACTGCGCCACACTGCGTGCCTATGTCTTCTCCGCGCCTGGCGTTGCTTAGACCCGCCTGCTGGGGCCGCCTGCCTCCTCCATCTAGGTGGCCGCCACTCTGCTAAACAGCCCCCAGCCCGCCAAGTCCAGCCCGCGCTCCAGCTGGTTCCTCCACTCGGACTCGCGCCCTGGCGCCCATCACCCTGTGCCTGCCCACCCCCGCTGCCTGGGCCTGGCCATTCCGGTAAGCAGCCACATGGGATTACTGGGGGGGGGGGTCGCCAGCTTTGGCCCGCCATCTTGCACACGTGGAATCACTGGAGGGCCGCCATCTTGGCCCCACCATCTTTAACCCCTCCCACCTCATGGCCTCACTGGAGGCCTCGCCATCCTTAACCCCTCCCACCTCATGGCCTCACTGGAGGCCTCGCCATCTTTAACCCCTCCCACCTCATGGCCTCACTGGAGGCCTCGCCATCCTTAACCCCTCCCACCTCATGGCCTCACTGGAGGCCTCGCCATCCTTAACCCCTCCCACCTCATGGCCTCACTGGAGGCCTCGCCATCCTTAACCCCTCCCACCTCATGGCCTCACTGGAGGCCTCACCATCTTTAACCCCTCCCACCTCATGGCCTCACTGGAGGCCTCACAATCTTTAATCCCTCCCACTTTCCACTCCTAACCAATCCTAGGAGTCGGCGGCCATCTTTCTGGCCCGAGCCAGGCAGCTTGGCACTTGCTCTGCCTGCCAACCGCCTGCGCGGGCCAGGACCTCTGCCTGCCGCTTGTACCTCCTAAAGCACCTTTCCAGCTTGGTTCTCCGGTCACCGCCGGGACATCTGGCCGGTTTGCCCCACCCGCCCCGAGCCAGGCTCACTGGCGGTGCTCCTCGGGGCCCAGCCTCAGCGTCTGGCGTGTGCCTGGAAGCCATTTTGTCTCCACGCCGCGGGCCCGGCAAGCCATGCCGCCTGCGCACCCCCACTGATCCCACCTGCGCTAGCCGCCAGTGCCGTCCACACCAGCCACCGGCATCCACGCGCCCCAGCTCCACCACGCTCCCAGCAGCTTCTCAGCGCTTCTGTCGCAGCCAGCGCTGGCTGGCAACACTTCACTCCGGTAAACTGCCTCCTTCCCTTGGTTAGCGGGTTCCGGACTTGGGTCTTCCGGTCCACTGGGACCTAAAAATCCAAGCGCTTGGTGACCCATTGTCCCCCGGTCCACTGGGACCACGCTGCGGATGACCAGGTCATCCTCCGGTTTTGAGAAGGAATGAAGACGTTCTTCCCTATCTCTTAACCTCTGTTTCCGAACGATTGAGCAGGGAAATCGGGGACGCCCATTTCCTGTTCTTCGTTTCCGCCCGCGAACCAATTATGGGGAGTCGAACCTTTATACTAGCAGATGCCCTGAGAGCCTGTCTGCCTTGATACGAGTTGGGAAATAGGTTGCGGTGGCCCAGGAATAGTTAGGAACTTTTATAAGCGGTCTGGTATCCTTCCAAATGCTCTCCCCCATCAGCTTCCATTTATTTTCCCGCCAGCTGCCATTTTGTGATGGCGCGTAGTCACTGCCTGGTGATGTCACAGTCGCCATCTTGGCCCGCGCCAGACTGCAATTTTGCTGGGCGGCCCGCGTGGGCGCGCCCTAGGTGCTGTGGGAAACGCCGGGGCTGGGGCGACACCCTCTGCCCGTGGGGAGTATGCGTTGCCATTCTTGCCAGACACCAGCCCCTGGAAGTGCTCTTTGTGAGTATAGGTCCGTCACAGCTGACAGAACCTTAACATAGTATCTAAGTTTTAATTCCAGAGAGAAACAGGCGGAAATGGAGCATACACTCCGACTTTGCCAAAAAGCAGATCCCTGGTAGCTGCCCTTCAGCTGGCAGTGGCGGCTCAGCCCTCTGGAGCGCCACCTAGGTGTGGAGGACTGCAACAACAACTACTTCCAGGAGCCTGCCTGAAGTGGGGCGAAGCCACGCCCACCAATCAGACTGTGCCCGGCGTGTGGCCAGGAGGGCCACTGGAACAGTGCCCTAGGAAAACGTTGAGCCCCAGGTGCCTCAACACAGGGGGAGCACCTTTCCAGACCAGGCCCTGCCGCTGGCTCTACTCAGCCTGGCTGAAGACTGACGGCTCCTGGATCCCTCAACCTCCATCCTCTTTGCCAGCTCAGGCCCTTGCCTGTTCAAGCCTCCTCAAGCGCACATCACTAAGCTGTCCAGGGTAACCTCCAATTCGCACTGCAGCTATGCACCCACCTGCACCCCCTTCTGGGGGACTGAACTCCCGACTCCTCCCGGCCTGGGGCCCCTGACGACGCCCCTTGACAGCAGGAAGAAGCTAGAGGGTCCAATCGTCATCCATTATCCCTACCATCAAAAGGCCGGAATGTTAAGTTGGGTCCTGCACTCATGTGACTTTGTGTCACATGACCTCTGCAGGGCAAGGGAGGGGCTGAAAACCCCGCGAGAATTGGGCATTCCCGCGAGTAAACCCCCATCTCGCGAGATGCATGCCTTTAAAAGGAGAGCCCGCGTCCTCAAGCTTCGGACAGGCGCGCGGGCCCCACGGTGCCTCGCCCTGATCCCCGGGAGAGCCGTGCCATTAAAACTTTACATGCCACGTGTACCGGACCTCTCTCGTGTTTTTCACACTCCGCCGTACGCACATTATTTTTATTTTACTCGCATTTAATTTTTTATTTTACTTATCAAGTATGTCTCTGGGTTCAATGCCAGGAGGAGGAGGAGGAGGAGGAGGAGGAGGAGGAGGAGGAGGAGGAGGAGGAGGAGGAGAAGAAGAAGGAGAAGGAGGAGGAGGAGAAGAAGGAGAAGGAGAAGAAGGAGAAGAAGGAGAAGGAGAAGAAGAAGAAGAGGAGCCATTCTTAAAATGGTGCCATCTAAACCAGCTGGGCTTTGTGAAGTGGTCCTTAGTTATGTGCAAATTGTTGCTATTTTCAAGGGCAGTTTTGCCTTTATTGCATTTTCATGAGAAAGACCCAGGGTCAGCTCAGTTTCTCTGGTCCCAGCTGTGCAAACAAATACCTGGGTCAACCCTAATTGGAGCCCCGTGTGGGTCCCCGGCCCCCTCCCAGCGGCTCACCGGGTGCGCCCCACTCTCCCTGCAGGCTGGATACCCAGCAGGCCGGGCAGCAGCTTCCTCCCACACCGGCCATTGGGCACCTACCATGCCAGGCCCCCTGCTCCCCTGGAGAGGGCGGCTGTGCATCTGATTAGGGTGGACGACCACTTTTGATCAGTTAGACCTCCGAGGTGTAATTTGTGTTTTGGGCTTGATCGTGAGATAGTTTTGGCCTTAGCCAAAGAAAGCGAAAGACATTTTCTCCAGGGTGCAACGGAGACACCGCCGGGCTTGTGGTGAGATGCTAAGCCGCGGTGCTGGGAGAGGATGCTCAGACCACTGCTTAGAGAGACCGAGGACGTGAGGGCTGACCAGCCTGGGTCGCCAGTTCAACCTCCCAGCCAGGGCGGAATCTCTCCGGGCTTTCCCGGCTGCCCTGCGCCCCGCTGGGGTGCCGGCTCTCACTCCCGGCTAATTCCAGCAGAGACACATTCACCGTTTAGCCTAATTGTTTCTTTAATTGAAAGCTAGCAGATAAGCAAGGGCTCTTTTCCCATGCAAAAAAAGCTTAAGCTAGAAGAAGCCAGCGAAGGCCTGAGGAAACAAGGGCCAGCTTGAGCCGGCTTGAGGGCTCCGGGCCAGGGGACTTCGCATCAGAATGCATTCGCATTAATTTGGCCGGTGGGGGTGCTCGGTTACCCAAACACTTTAATAGGATTGAAGTAGGCTAATTTTGGGGCCTCTGATGGGTGAGAATGGACCGGCTAAGCCCTTCTTTCTTTAAGAAAACAGCTCCTACACTTGTACAGGCCAAAATAATTAAGTAATTAGCAAAGGCATTTGTCAAAATGCCCAGTGGGGCTGACGAAAATGACAGCTTTGAGCAGGCCGGAGAGCTTGCAAAATAGCATTTCTCTAAGCTTGGGGCCGGGTCAGGCCCGGGGCCTTAGCAGAAGGCCTGCCGGGACTCCAGGGTCCCAGCCCAACCTTCGGGGTTCAAGTTCACTTCCCTGTGGCAAAAGCCAAGCTCCTATTTCTAAGGAGGCATTCTTAAAAGGCCCTGGAAACTTCAAAGGGTTCTCACTCCCTAGCCAGTAAGGGAAAACTCGGGAGTCATTTTCCTTTTCAAAGGATTGAAACCGTTAAGCAGCCAAGACCATGGTGGAAAAAGCATTTGTGGTTCGTTGAAATTAAAAGCCGGGAAATAGCTGGAGGTCACAAGACAGCCAACGGAGACTTATATTTTGTACCTACTGTGTGCGAATTTTTGGGTTTTCTTGGGGCCATAGCATTTCTACCCTGAGTGTGTGTGTGTGTGTGTGTGTGTGTGTGTGTGTGTGTGTGTTGCTAAGGACTGAACCTAGGGCCATTCTAACTCCAAGCTACAACCCCAGCTATCTATCTTTATTTATTTTTTTAAATTTTGAGACAGAGTCTCACTAAGTTGTTGAGGGAGTCGCTAAGTTGCTAAGGCTGGCCTCGATCCTGTCTGGGCCTCTCAAGTATGTGCCAACATGCCAGCTCTACAGTGATTTTTGCTGCGGGGTGGATTAAAGGCTGGCAAATCAAGAGATTGTTGCGGTACAAGATAGAAAAGCAATACCTGATGATGACATCCAGCATGTGCCCTTCAGTGTGTCGGGCACACAGAGGTGACTGTTCCTGTGTCCTCTGCCACTCTCATGTGAGTAGAGGGTGGAAACCTTCCCCACCCAGTTTCTGGATCACAGTCAACACTCTCATAACGTGACAGGTCAGCGAGAGAAAAGCCCCCCGCCCAGTGTTTTCATTTACGTGACAGTGGAGTCTTCAGAAGTGAAGACCCAAAGACTCAGGGAAGCCGGGCATGGTGGCGCACGCCTGTAATCCCCGCACTTGGGAGGCGGAGACAGGAGGATGGCACAGGTTCAAAGCCAGCCGCGCTGGCTTAAGAGACCCTGTTTCCAAATAAAAGGTATAAAATAGGTCTGGGAGAACCCCAGTACCACCAAAAACAAAACAAAACAAAACAAAACAAAACAAAAAAACAGACTCAGGGAAAAATGTTTTATGTTTGATTTTGATGACAACTGTGTAGAAATATGATTGGACAAAAGGGGCCTGACCTATAAGTGATAGACTGAGGAGGACCGCAGCAGGCCCTGTTTGGATTCTTCCTGGCCTCTCTGGGTGGTGGTCCCTCCTGGTAAAGGGCAGGACCCTTCCAGAATAGGGAAGGATCTTCTTATGACCTACTAATCAGACGACATAGGCTGAAGAATTTTTTTTTTTTTTTTTTTTTTTTTTTATGGCCAGCTCCTGCATAGAAAGGTAGGGGAAAGGTAGAATGATACTTCTAGTTTTACGGATGGTTTTGGGGGACAGGGGCTCTAGTTTCTATGACATGCTTTGGGGAAGAGAAATTCTGGGTTTTGTGACCTGCCTCTGGGGAGAAAGGGAGCAGGAGAAAGAAAGGCAGGAAGTTAGAGGTCTCGCTCCTGGACCCCTTTCCTTCGGTCCTCAGTACTTAGCATGCCAAAGCTCCACACTCAGGATTATTGTTTTCTGAACTCCGACATTGCCATTTGTTTTGTTTCTTTAACAGATAGGGAAACTGAGGCTCCGCAAAGTCAGGAAACTTGGAAGTGAGAGACAGTGTAGAGGCGAGGTCAAGAGCCCTTCAGTTAAAGATGACCCAGGTTTGACTGTATATTCTACTTGCACAGGTTGTTAGGAATAAGAACTAAAGGAAGACATTCAGAAACTAGGAGCTGCAGGGGGCTCTAGAAGGGGGTTCAGTGGGGTGAAAGGAAGCTCAGACATTGGGAAAACTGGAGGAAGATTGCATCTTTCCAAGACAGTCACAGGGAAGAAGATAGCGGTAATGGTTTACTAGGAGAAGTGTTCTGGACTGGGGGAGACCTGAGCCGGTTTGCAGGCTGAGGGCAGTGTGTTGCAGAGAGGGAAATTTGAAGACTCTCAAAGGAGAGAGAATGTCTGGGGGAAGACAGGTCCCTTCCTGGAGGAGGTGCCACTCAAGAGTAGACTTGAGGGACAGGGAGAAGATTGACTGGCCCTGAGAAGGAAGAAACGGTGAAGGAGAGGTGTGTAAAGATATATGGTGTCTGAAGCTAGGGAGGAGAGGGTTGCTTGAGAGGAGAGCTGGGAGGTCACAGGCGGAGGGGATGCCGCTGGCATTTGTCCTGGACAAGATCCCGAGGGCCGGGTGAGGGGTGCTGGAGTGGGGAAAAGGACAATTTAAGGTCACGATGCAGGAGGTGAGCAGGCTGTGCAGGGGACAAAGGTTGGGGGGGGGTCAGGAGCTTGGAGTTTCAAGCCTGAAAGAGGAGCCTTTCTGTGGAGTATGGGCTGGGCTGGGAGGTCCCCATGAGAGGCAAGATGGAACACTGTGGGATTTTGGAAGGCCAAGGTCAAGGGGTCAGGTGATGGCAGACGTAGCCCGGTCCTCAGGTCCCCCAGAATCAAAGCCACTAATAGGCCGGGCATGGCGGCGCACGCTTGTAATCCCCACGCTTGGGAGGCGGAGACAGGAGGATCGTGCAGGTTTAAAGCCGGCCTCGCTGGCTTAAGAGACCCTGTTTCCAAATAAAAATATAAAAAATAGGTGTCTGGGAGTATAGCCTGGAGGTAGAAGGGTTTCCCCCAGTACCACCACTAACGGAGAGGATGAGGACAAGGGGGGGAGCTGAGGGAGAGGTCGCAGGAACTTCCCGTGGAAGGTGGGGACCGTGGCAGTGGCCTAATGGTTTGGAGGATAACGTCTTCGCCTCTTCTCTTCAGAGGCAGTGAGAAATGTTGGAGCTTCAAGGGTCAGTGTTATAGACTAAATGTTTGTGTTCCCTCAAATCCACATGTTGAAAATGAACACTGCTCCTCAGTATCTTTCCAAAAGAATTAAAGCCAGAATACCAGAGTGATGGATGCATACCCATGTTTATAGCAACACAATTCACAACAGTCAAACTATGGGGCCAATCGAACTATCCATCGGGAGATGGATAGATAAAGAAAATGTGGTCTATCACACAATGGAATTTTTACTCAGCCATGAAGAAGAATAAAGTTATTTCATTGGCAAGAAAATGGAAAGAACTGCAGAACACTGTGCTATGTGACATCAGCCGGTCTCAGAAAGTCAAGGGTCATGGTTTTTTTTTTTTTTTTTTTTTGCTCTTATGTGGAAGCTAGGGAGAAAATAGGAAACAAAATCAATGAGAGACCAGTAAAATAGTAGAAGGGGATTGGGGGAGAGGGAGGGGAGGGAGAAGGGGAGAATTTGATGAAGAAAATTGTTCAAATAATGCTATCCATACAGGAAGATTTCACTACAACCTCACTAACGTGTATGGGGGAGGGGAGCGGGGTGGGATCCAGAGGGAATCACAAATGCTGCGTGCATGGATGTCTGTATCACTCAGTATGATGTAGAGTTACAAAGCACAATAGCCAGTCCCTGGTGTGAGCGTATTTGTAGGTAGGGTCTTTGGAAGGGTTCTGCCCTCCTAAATGAGATTAGTGTCCTTATGAAAGAGGCGCTAGAGAGTGCTAGCCCCTTTCTGCCACGTGAGAACATAACAAAGAGATGGGTGCCTAGGAACCAGGAAGCCGGCCCTCACCAGACGCCCGCTGAACCTGCCAGCACCTCGGTTGTGGGTGTCTCTGCCTCCAGAACTCTGAGAACTGGAGGCCCATTGCTCACAAGCCACCCCGTTTAGGGTGTTTTGTTATAGCAGCTAGAAAGAACCGAGACAGTCAGATGAGGCTGGTTTCCAATCCTGGCTTTCAATTTGTGTGACTCTGGAGAAGTCACTTGATAGATCTCTAAGTTTTGTTTTTCTTTTCTTGTGTGTACATGAGAGGATTGAAAAAGGTAATGACTGATAAGTCTCTGGAACAACCCTCACACGCAGTGGGTGGGCTGTCAGTTGCAGCTTTAAGAGGTGTCTCAGCTGAGAGAGACCTCAGGTCATCCCGTCCTCTAGACAAGGAAAGGGAGACCCAGAATGGCCACAGAGGAGATGACAGAGTCCATGAGGTCACCAGTGAGCGAGGACTCCCGTGGAAGCCACACGGGGGGGGGGGGGTCGGGTGCAGGGTGGGGTAGGTTCAGGACAGAGGAGACCCCGGATTCCAGAATCTGCAAGGTTCTCAGGCAGGCCTGGCACTGGGGTCAGACTGGATTGTCTGCAGATGTGTGGTGGGGGAGGGTAAGGCCTATCTCTTTCCAGGGTGACTAGTCCACCCGGAGACCCGGAGACACGAGCTGTCTGCAGGCGAAGGTACTTCGCTCCAGATCCTAGCCATTGCCCTCCCTCTCGGTGGGTGAGATCCCGGGCCTGGTTCCATCTCCAGCCTCTACCTGGGACAGAGGAGTTGGCCAGGAGTCGTCTGTGTGGACATCCCTTTGCTGTTTGGTTATAGTGCTTCCCTTTGCCTGCCCTGTGTCTGCTGGAGACTGCTTCATAGACACAGGACCAGGGAATGAGCAAACCCGCCTTGGTTCTGGCCAGGATGGGGCTCTAGCTGCCTTTGCAAGCTGGATGGCTGCATGGATGTTACGGAACCGGGAGTTTGACAAACAAAGCTTTTTGTTTGTTTGTTTTCTTTTTGGTACTAGGGTTTGAATCTACCTTCGAGCTACAACCTCAGCTCTTTTTATTTTTGAAAACAGGGTCTTTACCTAAGTTGCTGAGTCTGGCTGGCCTTGAACCTGTAATCGTCTTGCCTCAGCCTCCCGAGTACTAGGTTTACAGATGTGCACCACCATGCCAGGTTGACAAATAAGAGTTTAAATGTCACCTTTACCACTTATGATTGGTGACTTTCTCCAATTCACTGAATTTCACTGAACCTGAAATTCCTCAGCTATAAAATTATAAAATAAGGAGAATAACATTTCTTTCATTTTAGGATCTCTTGGATGATTTGGCAACATTCTTTTTTTTTTTTTTTTTTTAGGTACGGGGGATGGAACCCAGGGGCATTCTACCTCTGAGCTACACCCCCAGCCTTATTTTTTATTCTTTATTTTAAAACAGGGTCGCACTGAGTTGCAAAGGGCCTCACTAAGTAGCTGAGGCTGTCTGCGAACCGCCATCCTCCTGTCTCAGCCTCCCAAATGCTATGATTACAAGTGTGTGCCACCACACTCGGCTGCCATAACATCCTTTTTTATTTTTATTTTTTTTGCGGGTCTGGGGATGGAACCCAGGGACATTTGACCTCCAAGTTACACCCCCTGCCCTATTTTTTATTCTTTATTTTGAAACCGGGTCTCACTGAGTTGCAAAGGGTCTCACTAAATAGCTGAGGCTGTCTGTGAACCACAATCCTCCGGTCTTAGCCTCCCAAATGCTGGAATTACAAGTGTGCGCCACCAGGCCCGGCTCCTGCCATAACATTCTTAATACCAAGCCTGCCTGGTGCTCTGGGTCATGATGGCTTTTTTTTTTTTTTTTTGGTGGTGGTACTGGGGTTCCTGTAAACCCCTTCTATCTCTGGGCTACACTCCCAGACCTATTTTACACTTTTTAAAACTTGGAAACAGGGTCTCTTAGGCCAGCACGGCTGGCTTCGAACCTGTGCTATCCTCCTGTGTCTGCCTCCCAAGCGCAGGGATTACAAGCGTGCGCCACCACGCCCGGCTCTAATGATGGCTATTTTGTTATTGTCATCCTGGCACTAGATGCAGCCACACACACAGATTTACCTTCTTTCCGTTTATTTAAAAAGGAATGCCTTTCCATTCTAGAAAGTACCGCGAGGAAGCTAAAGGTCAGAAAAGGATGACCCTCTGCTTCCCACCTCTGGGTCCTATGAGTGCTCCCTTGCTCTGGAGCCTCGGTGACAGAGCCGAGGAAACCCTTCCCTGACTCCAGCCCAGGAAGCCTGTGGCTCGGGGCATCGGGCCTGGTGGGGCGGGCAGGTCAAAGCTTGCTACAACCAGACCTAGCGTTTTGGGGTGCTCACCGCCAGCAGGAGAAGCCCTCTGCGTGGAAATTACTTTAATTTGCTGTTGACAAAAGGCAAATTGCTGGCATTTTTTTGCTTGGAGCCTGGAATGTAACCTTGCACGGCTGCCCCAGACTTTCCAGGTGGTGGCTTCCATCAGCTGGCCCAGACTTCTAGCTTAAAGGAAGAGGAAGAAAGGCACTTAAGTAGTTTTACAGGGGGCAAAATCCTCAATCATGATTTCACTCCACCAAGTTCTATCAAAGCGAATCCTGCTGCCTGTCAGCACAGGACGCTGAGTCAGTGTGGGCGTCCTGCCCCGTGCTCTGCCACCCTCAACGGTGCGTTATCACGTTTAGTTGTGGACTTTGGCGTGAACTGCTTCTCTGAGTTGTCTATGACTGGCTGCGAGGTCAGAGAGCAGCGAACAGGCCCCCCTCTCTGTCTTCTTTCTTTGCAGGAGAAAAGCAGCAGTTCTCTATATTTTGTAGGAGGCATGAATGAATGAATGAATGAACGAATGAATGAATTTCCAGATCAGAGTTGTGTGTGTGTGTGTCTTTCTAGCCAGACTTCCAGAAAATTTCAGAAGGAAGGGCATCTTTTAGATGATGCAGTGCCAGTCATCTTTCACTTAAAATATGTCGCAGAGATGCCTGTCTGGGGTGGGGTTCCACGGAATGCAGACTGAATGGAATGCCTTTTAGGCCCAGTGGGAACCTGTGTCCGCTGCTGCCACCCAGTGGACAATATTTGAAATACAGGAGACGCGACACCGTTTCTTCCAATGAAACCTTGGCTGAGGATGTACTGGAAGATTTCTCTTTGCAATGCTTCAGGTCATGTTTGCAGAGTCATCCTTAACCTACTTCTGTTCTGTTGTTCAGGAAATAATGATAATAATAACTCACATTTGTTGATAAGAACTGGAATTTGACTCCAGCCGAATTGGGCCCAACTCTTGGCCATTATGTGACTCCCTTCCTTCCTTCCTTCCTTCCTTCCTTCCTTCCTTCCTTCCTTCCTTCCTTCCTTCCTTTTCCTCTTTTTTGTGGGCCTGGGGATAGAACCCAGGGCCATTCCACCTCCAAGCTATACTCCTGCCCTATTTTTTATTCTTTATTTTGAAACAGGGTCTCACTGAGTTGCAAAGGGCCTCACTAAGTAGCTGAGGCTGGCCTCAAACCAGATCCTCCTGTCTCAACCTCCCAAATGCTGGGATTACAAGCATGCTCCACCATGCCTGGCATCTATCTATATCTATCTATCTATCTATCTATCTATCTATCTTTCTTTCTTTCTTTCTTTCTTTCTTTCTTTCCCTTCCTTCCTTCTTTTTCCTCTTTTTTGTGGGTCTGGGGATAGAACCCAGGGCCATTCTACCTCCAAGCTATACTCCTGCCCTATTTTTTATTCTTTATTTTGAAACAGGGTCTCACTGAGTTGCAATGGGCCTCACTAAGTAGCTGAGGCTGGCCTCAAACCAGATCCTCCTGTCTCAGCCTCCCAAATGCTGGGATTACAAGCATGCTCCATGCCTGGCTTCTTTCTTTCTTTCTTTCTTTCTTTCTTTCTTTCTTTCTTTCTTTCTTCCTTTCTTTCTTTCTTTTCCTTCCTTCCTTCCTTCCTTCCTTCCTTCCTTCCTTCCTTCCTTCCTTCCTTCCTTCCTTTCTTCCCATACACTGGCCTCCAAACTGTGATCTTCCTGTCTCAGCCTCCCAAGCACTGGGATTGTAGGTGTGCTTTACCACACACAGAACACTCTCCCCTTCTTTGTGTTTTCTCCTCTTTCCCTTCCGGCCCCTGTTGTGACAGCACACTGTGTTTTAGTTAGCTTTCCTGTTGCTGTGACCAAAACACCCGATAAGAACGACTTAGAGAGGGAAGGTCTACCTGGGCTCAGGGTCTCAGTGGTTCCGTCCACAGGGCTGGCTCTGAAGCGTAAATGGTGGCCACAGGGTGCCTGGAGGACAGTCACATCATGGAGGTTGGAAGGAGGGCAAGAGCGGAGCCCAAGAGCAAGCTGGCCATGGACAGATTGGTCCTCAAGACCACGCCCCAATGCCCCTGCCTACATCACCACCCCAAATTCCATCACAGTACTAACCCATCAATGCATTTATTCCCTGATGACCTTAAATCCCTTAGGATTGACTTATTTCACCGCTTACTTTTGAATTGCCAATATACAAGCCTTTCCAGGGGGCATTCCGTATCCAAACCATAACATGTTGGTACCTGCAATCACAGCACGTCTCAGTGATTTGATTCCCCAACCAGAGAGACAGCTCCCTGAGGGCTGGCCAAAGCTGGTGGGCACAGAGATTTTTTTGTTCATGCTTCTTTTGTTGATGGAAGATTTCCTTCCCTCCTCCTCCTCCTCCTCCTCCTCCTCCTCCTCCTCCTCCTTTTCTTCTTTTGTATTGGGAATTGAACCCAGGGGCATTCTACCTCTAAGCTCCACCCCTAGCCCTATTTTATTTATTTTGAAATAGGGCCTTCCTAAATTGCCAAAGCTGGCCTTGAACTAAAACCCTCCTGTCTCAGTTTCCTAAGTATTGGGATTACAGGCATGCACCATCACACCTATCCATCCTCCCTCGTCCCTCCCTCCCTCCCTCCCTTCCTTTCTTCCTTCCTTCCTTCCTTCCTTCCTTCCTTCCTTCCTTCCTTCCTTCCTTCCTTCTCTTCTGTTCACTGGGCATCAAACCCAGGGCCTCGTTGCTACCAGGCAAGCCTCTACCACTAAGCTCCATCTCCAGCTCCCGACCAGCTTTCCCTGTGTCCCCAGGATTGGCATCTTCGTTCAGCTGTCAGGAGTGTTGCTGAGGAAGGAGCATCACTGTTATTCCTATTTTTACGTCATCATGCTGTGGGGCAGTGCCAGGCTCGTGGGTGGCAGGAGGGCTTGGGACCAGGTCTGGAGTGAGAAGGGTCCCAGTGATGGAAACTCACGTGAAATCCAACCTGTGCAACAGGTATGAGCGGCCGCCAGAGACGCAGCTTCCGTGTGGAGGGGCTGGCGTGCCTCCAGCACGCCCCTGGATGCCATCCCTCTCTGCAAGCAGGGCTCACGGGGATGGCCCCAGCAGCAGCAGGACTCCGAGGCCAGACCTCCCCAGAGGGCAAGGCTTTGATCTGTCTACCACCCAGCTCGTGCTCCAAAGTCTGGTAGAAACCAATAATATTTGGGAAAGAATTTAGAAGTCATATTCTTCATAGTAGGTACATATGTCAGCCGTATCAACATTATCCTTCAAAGGACTGTGAGTTTGGCTTAGGCTCTGATTTTTATTAAAGTTGTTATAAGAAGAACGTCTGTACTCCACAAATAATAATAATAATAACAATACCAGTGAACACTGTGGATTTAGCAAATGTAGGGACTATACTCAGATCTGGAGGACACATTTTTATCTTTTTTTTTTTTTGGTAGAAGAAATAACTTTTTTTTGAGAGAGGGGAAAAAAATGACCTGTATGTTTTTTATTTTTACTAAGCAGGGTAAAGACCATATGATATGGTCTTTACCATATGATAGCTTTCTCTTCACTTTATTTTTTTCTGAAAGTTCCAAGCCACTTTTATTTTGGCACTGGGGATTGAACTCAGGGGCATTCTACCTTTGAGCTATACCCTCAGCTCTGTTTTATCATTTATTTTGAAATAGGGCCTCATTAAGTTGTGGAGGGTCTCACTAAGTTGCTAAGCCTGCCCTAGAACCTGTGATCCTTCTGCCTCAGCCTCCCAAGTACTGGCATTACAAGTGTGTGCCACCATGCCTGGCTATCCCAATCCTTTTTATTTTTTATTTAGAAGCAGGGTCTCACTAAGTTGCTGAAGGTCTCACTAAGTTGCTAAAGCTGGCCTCAAAATTGAGATCTTCCTATCTCAGCCTCCCAAATGCTAAATACTGGGATTATAGGCCTACACCCCCACACTGGATCCTCCTGTCTCAGCCTCCCAAGTACTAGGCTTACAGGCATGGACCACCATGCCTGCATGGCTCCATGCCACTTCTTAAGCCTGAATCTGAGTGACTACATTGACTCTTTTTTTTTTTTTTTTTTGGTGGTACTGGGGTTCCTGGAAGCCCTTCTACCTCCGGGCTACACTCCCAGACCTATTTTTGCATTTTTATTTGGAAACAGGGTCTCCTAAGCCAGCACGCGGGGCTGGCTTCGAACCTGCGCGATCCTCCTGTCTCTGCCTCCCAAGCGCGGGGATTACAAGCGTGCGCCACCACACCCGGCTTACATTGACTCTTAAAATGGACATTTTTTTTCTTTACTGGGTTCCTGAGTGTCAAGAGAAAAAAAAAAGATGGAATTTTAAACAACAATTTAAAAATGATTTTCCCCTATGCGGTAGAAAAATGTTTATGAAATACAATTTTTAGGAGAGGAAAGAAAAGTAAGATATAAAACCAGAGAGTTATAAAGGCAAAGTCAGGGAAGTTCTGGGGCGGGAGCCCAGTCTTATGTCTTTGGAAAATAAAAAGTAGGAGGAAGGGCCAGGCGTGGCTGCGCACGCGTGTAATTTCAGCATTTGGGAGGCTGAGACAGGAGGATTGTGGTTCGCGGACAGCCTCAGCTACTACTTAGTGAGGCCCTTTGGAATTCAGTGAGACCTTGTTTCAAAATAAGGAATAAAAAATAGGGCTGGGGGTGTAGCTTAGATGTAGAGTGCCCCTGGGTTTCGTTCCCAGTACCACACACACACACACACACACACACACACACACACAAAGTAGGAAGGACTATAAAATGTTATAATAGTTATTTTATGATAGTGCCATTATGAATATTTTTAATTTTCTTTTTTATATTTTCTGTTTATTTTCCAAAAACTTCTATAATCTCAAAGATGAGAGAGAGAGAGGGAGGGAGGGAGAGAGAAAAAGAGAGAGAGAGAGAGAGAGAGAGAGAGAGAGAGAGAGAGAGAGAGAGAGAGAGAGAGACTTTTAGCAATGTGGATATAGAGAGGGAAGGGAGACGCTTGTGTTTCCTGAGTACAACATTCCTTCTAGCTTTTCACAGGCGGCCTGAGCAGGTGTGTGCCAGGCATGGAAATTCAGCGAACACAGTGGCATCAGCAAGTCAAGGCAGTTGGTTTGAATTCTGGGAGCCCCCTCCCACTTCACAGAGACAAACCTGGCCTAGGACTGATCAATATATCTGAATGGAAATTACAGCAGAATTAAAAACATAACCTCCTGGGGAGAAAAGGATCCTCAGTCAGCAATTTAATCCCATCTTTACATTTTGGGTCCCTTCATTTGACTTTGTTAACGTGTCAGTTTGACCTGAACCATCGAGCAGGATGTCACCCTGTACAGTTAACAAAGCAGAGTGGCCCTAGAGTCAAATTATCCAGGTCCAAATCCTGGCTCCTCCACTAACTTGCTGTGGAATTTTGGGCCAGTTACTTCACTTCTCTGAGCCTTCTTCTTTTGTGAAATAGAGAAAGTAGATTAAATAAAACCATGCACACAAAGTGGTGAGATGCTGTACCCCAGGGCTCCGATCCATTCCCATCCTCCGGCTGCCCTCTCTTCTTTTCTACTGGGTGCCAGGCTGGTTTGGCCAGGGGTGGTCCTGCAGAGACAAGGGCAGAAGGAAGGGAGAGACAGGACCCTGCTTCACCTCTTCCTCTGCTTTGTGGAATGTGCAGGCAATGCCTGCCTGGCCTGGGGAATGGGCCAGGGCTGCAGCTGAAAGAGCTCCCAGCCTGGGTGCTGGCTTCCTCTTGGCTCTCTGTCTTGGGTCGAGACCACTAGTCTGGTGCCCTTGACAGCAACTTGGACCTGAGTCCTACACACGGGACCCCGAGAAGCTGGACAGCAAACGTCCATGGAGCAAGACAGTGGTCAGTGGGGACCTGGCCGGCATGTGACACCAGCCAATCGCTGCATTAATTATTGACAACCCTTTCAATATGGCAAAAGAAGATCAAAATAGATTTGAGAATAGAATTTTTCTTTTTTTATTTATTTGTAGCACTGGGGATTGAACGCAAGGGATGCTGTACCACCTAGTAACATCCCCAGCCCTTCTTATTTTATTTTATTTTTTGGGTACTAGGGACTGAACCCAGGGGATTTTTACCTCTGAGCTATCTCCTCAGCCCTTTTTATTTGTTTTTTTTTTGTTTTGTTTTGTTTTGTTTTGAAACAGGATCTCACTAGGTTGCTGGAGCTGGTTTTGAGCCTGTGATCCTCCTGTCCGCAGCCTCCCAAGTACTAGGATAACAGGTGTGTGGCACATATTTTATTTTATTTTGAATCAGGGTGGACTCAAATTTGCAAGAATCCTCTTGCCTGGTCCTCCAGAGTAGCTGGGATTCTTTTGCAAATCTTCAATGACTTTATCTTCACAATCTATGAAGGTTCTATGAAGGTTATTGCCCCAACCTTCCACGTAAGGAAACCTTGTAGAACCATAAAAGGATGTGGGGGACGGACAAGATCACGCAATCCAGTGCTTACTTTCATAAATGAGGGAAGGGAGGCTCCCAGAGGAGATGCTGGAGTCCCAGGCTTCCCTCGTGACCCGGCTGGGGTGAGCGCACAGGCTTCCAGACGTCTGGAGTCCCCTGGCCCCCGCTCTTGCTGCGCTAAGATGGGACTGCATCCATTCATCTCCTTTATCCCGCTGACCCAGGTGAGACCTCATCTGAGAGGCTTTGTGCCGCGTCCGAACGCAGCTGGACACGCCGGGCCCTCCTTCTGATAATTACCAGGGCACGACTTCACTGAAATATGACTGGAGAGGATTACGGGTTTGGCTCTAGGGTTCTGGGAAAATGCATGGAAGTAGTACATTAATACTAGTCAAGGACTGAAAGAGCCTTTTTAAGAAGTTGAGATAAATCTTGGCAACACCGGGTTACCCTGAGAAGCATTCAGTGCATTGTGAGGGAGTCTCTCAAAAAAAAAAAAAAATCAAGATTTCTTTTTTTAACTTGGTCAGTCGAATCAAATAGTAAAAACGTGGGGTCTGCATCTCCTGGGAGCTTGCAGCCCCAGGCTGAGTGAGCCGCACACGTGCTGGCCTGGGCTTTCCATTATGTCCCTTAGCTCCTTATTAGTCCCCGTTACACGTTTCTCTTGAACTTCATGAACTCCAGCGTTTCTTCTCTCGGATGTCTACCCAAGGGGAAAGTCATCTCCCTTTGATCTTCCCGGGACCTCATCGTGTTTAACCTAGGGGAGATTAGGGAGTTTTTATTCAACACTGAACAAACACTGAACTCAGCTGCAAAGATGGTGGGCGCTTAATCTATTTACAACATCGACTCTATTATGAACTCATTCCACCTCGAGCAGACTGTAAAAAGCATTCTTCTTCCTGGAATTCCCATCTGCCTTTGGAGGCTGCGTGCTTATGGCAATATCCTCAACAAAGAATCTATTTTGCGTGAAAATTTTAAGCCGTAGAGCGTGCAAAATTTAAGCTGTAGAGTTGTTTTTTTTTTTTTTTTTTTTGGTGGTGCTGAGGATTGAACCCAGGGGCGTTCTACTTCTGAGCTACACACCCAGCCCTATTTGATCTTTTATTTTGAAACAGGGTCTCGCTAAGTTGCTGAGGCTGGCCTTGTACCTGTGATCTTAACTGTCTCAGACTCCCAAGTACTGGGGTTATAGGCGTGCACCTCCATGCCTGGTTGGTAGAGGGGTTTTAGGCTTTGAAATCACTCCCTGTTGGTTCTCCATATGGTAGGCAAGTGATACTTTGTGCTAGCCTCTGGGTTTCCCTAAAGAGAACGGGGAGTTTCTGGAAAGCACGCTCACCTTTTAGCATTTGTAGTAACATCTGCTCCCCTGGTGAAACGATTGCCTCTGGTCCTTGGAAAAACAACCTCCTGGGCCAGAGTGGACTCAGAGGGGCAAAGAGCTGCCACTCGGCCGGCACCTGGAAACTCAAACAGCTCTGCTCCCCTCTGCTCCCAAATGGGTTTCCAAAATGGGTTTCAGAACTCCGTCCCCCTTTTAAATAGCTCTTTAAAGCAAACATGCAGGTCTAATTGTGACCACTTTCCCCCCCCCTGTAGCCTTAAAATGAGAAAGGAAGAACAAAACAAAATCAAGAGTTAGCCTGTCAGAATTTTCAGTTCCCTGTCACCCCGTGGCATTGATGGAGATTTATTTTCCTAACGAAGGCCACCATGTTAATGGTGGCACTTGTTACATTCAGTTAGGACTGAGCATTATTTAATTCACAGAGAAGCGACAATCTGACTGGGCTGTGATTAGTTCCAGCTTTTAGCTATCATTTATAGGTCACCAGGCGGCTAACAACCTCAATTGAGGGGCCATTATCTTTTGACAAGATGAAGCTTTTTCTGGGGGAGGGAGGGAGGGGAGGTGTATCCAGGGAGCTTGGCTCAGTCCTCTCCTCTCCATGGGAATGATTTCATTTCTCACTGGGCTTTGCTGCTGTTTACAGGAAGAAACCATAAGTGGATTCAGGAGTGGTGGAGGCAATCAAGGAGAGGCTCTCTTTGCAGCCATTCCTGTGTCCACTGAACAGCTGTTCCGTGAAGGAGGTTCTGTGGCGAGCATGCGGGGAAAGCAAGCTAGTATTCAGCCTGCAGTGACTGACATGGCCACTCTCAATTTTTTTTTTTTTTTTTGTGTGTGTGATATTGAAGATTGAACCCAGGGGCATTCTACCTCTGAGCTACACCCTTAGCCTTCCTCCTTTTGGAAACAGGGTCTCAATAAGTTGCAGAGGGCC
Source organism: Muscardinus avellanarius (assembly GCF_963383645.1). Classification (NCBI taxonomy): domain Eukaryota; kingdom Metazoa; phylum Chordata; class Mammalia; order Rodentia; family Gliridae; genus Muscardinus; species Muscardinus avellanarius. Next base: position 126,639,275 of record NC_137789.1, read on the forward strand.
TCACTAAGTTGTTGAGGCTGGCTGCAAACCGGCGATCCTCCTGTCTCAGCCTCCCAAGTACTGGATTGAAGGCATGTACCAGCACACCCAGCTTGAGCTTGTGGTTTTATTTATTTTTTATTTTTTTGGTGGTACTGGGGGTGGAACCCAGGGGCTTTCTACCTCCGGGCTATACTCCCAGACCTATTTTCTATTTTATTTGGAAACAGGGTCTCACTAAATTGCTGAGAGCCTCACTAAGTAGCTGAGGCTGGCTTCGAACCTGTGCTATCTTCCTGTCTCAGCCTCCCAAGTGCGGGGATTACAAGCGTGCGCCACCACGCCCGGTGAGCTTGTGGTTTTATAGGAAAAAACTTATGAACCTCCAGTGTTGACTAAAATTTACAAATGATTAAATGTGCACAAGTAGAAACTTTGCATGAACACTCTGTCCTATATTATTTTAATGTGTTTTCTTATACATATACGCAGGCATTGGAGTCCTTGCTTTAGATATATTTGCATTATGTTTTTCTCTTTTTGCTTCTCATTTACCAGCATTTTCCTATGCTAGTAACAAAACCAAAATTTGTTTCTTCATTCATTTTTTTCTTTTTTTTGCGGTATTGGGAATAGAACCCAGGCGCATTCTACCTCCGAACTACACTCCCAGCCCTATTTTATTTTTATTTTTTTTAGTCTTTTTAGTTTTGAAACAGGGTCTCATTGAGTTGTGGAAGCCCTCACTAAGTATCTGAGGCTGTCTACGAACCGTGATCTTCCCATCTCAGCCTCCTGAATGCTGGGATTACAAGCGTGCGCCACCACGCCCGGCTGTTTTGTCATTCTTTCTCCAATATGTGGGATTGTATCAAATGTTCAATCATAGTCATTCTCCAATATGTAGGCATTTAAGTTGTTTATTATTTATGCCACTATAAAGCACATTATCACATATATTTTAGTACACGGACCTTTGGATGTCTTTTTGATTATTTCCTTGGAGTTAATACTTGGTAGAGAAGTTATTGAGCTAAAGATTCAAATAATTTAAATATATATATTTTAAAAAAAAATATATATATGTATATACACACAGAAAGGCTGTACTAATATGTTTCCCTCTGAGATTGAAGGATCGCTTTGGGGTCCAAAAGGCATCAAGGTGAAAATGGCATTTGAAAGGAACGGCAAGGTATGCAGGTGGGGTGGCCCCCCATGTGGATGGATGTCTTGTGCATCCTCACGGGGAGGAGGATACAAAGTGTGTGGGGCATGCTCTCTGACGTGCCAGTGCAGCCAGAGCTGTGCTTATTAATATTTTTATGATTGAGCACGCTTTGACTGCTATGTTTTTGGCAGAATATTGAAGGGAATTAAAATATCAAAAACATGGGTTAGAAGTGTAGCTCAGTGGCAGAGCACTTGCCTAGCATGCACAAGGCCGTGGGTTTGATCCCCGTCATGGAAGAAGGAGGACGAGGAAGAACTTTGTCTAAATGCCGAAAAGCATTGCCATTTTGGCATCTTTAAGTCTTAGGTTGCTGTTTGAATAGAAGTTTATTTTGATCTTACATATATTCACAGGACATTGTTCTCATATGTTCTAGAAAATGTGCCGGCTGTCGTCCGTGTTGGCTTAGAGTTACATCGTCGCGCTCCTCCCGTCACTCATTATTTGACCTTCTTACCTCCATGTTCTTAACAGACCGCCTACAGGTGGTGCAGTCTTGTGGTTAAGAGATGTTAAAAAAGAAAAATCCACACTGCCTGGGTTCAAATTCCAGCTTTATCATCAATTGGTTGTGTGGCCTTAGACAAGTGACTTAATCTCTTGGTTCCTCAGTTTCTTTGATAGTAAAACGAGGCTAATAATGTTACCTAAGTGTGAAGGGTCACCTGGGCGATCCAATGAGATAATATATCAAGCAAGTAATTCCCAGTACTTGGGAGGCTGAGACAGGAGGATTTCAGGTTGGAGAACAGCTTCAGCGAGTGATGAAACTCTCAGCAACCTAGTAACACCTTGTTTCAAATTAAAAGTAAAAGTAATTGGGGGTGTAGCTCGGAGGTAGAATGCCTCTGGGTTCGATCCTCAGTATAAACAATTTTTTAAAAAGTAAAAATTAAGCACTTATACCAATGCCATGCTCTGAATATATAAACTTCAGTAGGTGCTAGCTTCTATTATTTATTATGTTAGGTTTAGTTGGCTCCACTGAATGGAATTTGGCAACACACTTAGGAAGGATTCATGGACAAATGGTATGCTGGAGTATTCTGTACACTAGGACCAGGGGCTAGAGCTGCCCCATCCCAACTTGACTCATGGATAAAACGAACAGCTGTGTGCAAAAGGTGAAATATTTTTATTTGCATTGATCACAGAGATGGGATAGAGTCTCATGGTGTTTATCCATATAAAATATCATAATGCTTGCAGGCATAAATAAAAATCACTCTCTTCTGTGTTTGTGATACACAGTTTTTTTTTTCTTGATTACAAATAAGTATATGATGTCAAGACACAGAAAACTTAAATTCCATTTAAGCACTTTTCAAAACTTGAATCCCAGAAGATACATGAAAAGACAATTTTTAAATGGAACCAGCCACCTTGGTAAAAAAAAAAAAAGGTTTAGAAAATAAAACTTTTAATACTTCAGAGGATAACAAGATAAACATGTTGCTTGTTGACCTTGCTGTTCCAGGATGGAGGTCTTCTGGAGACAGATGAGCCCAGAAGTGAAGTGGTGTAACACGCCCTGGACTGTCGTCTCTGGCTCAAACAGCCTCACTTGGATCTGGTCCATAAACAGAGGCAGGATGCCCACATCGCTGGACGACGCCTTTGCTTCTGTTATACATTTGGCTTCACAATCTTCATTGACAAATAGTTCTGAAAAGGAGATGGAAACCACGTATTAAATAAGCATGTTTAATTGGGCTTCTCAGTCTTGGCACTCTTTATTTTATTTTTGGTACTGAGGCTTGAACCCAGGAGCATTCTACCTCTCTGCTGCACCTTTAGCTTTTTGTTCTTTGGTGGAACCAGAGATTGAACCCAGGGGCATTCTACCTTCAAGCTACTCTGGCAGCCTTATTTTTTTATTTTTTATTTTGAAACAGGATCTCCTTAAGTTGTGGAGGGCCTCGCTAAGTTGCTGAGGTTGGCCGTGGACTTTTGATCCTATTGTTTTGGCCTCCAAGTACTTGGATTACAGGCATGCACCACCATGCCTAGATTTCCCCAACCCTTTTTAAAAAATTATTTATTTATTTATTTATTTTATTTTGAAACAGGGTGTTGCTAAATTGCCAAGGCATACCTCAAAGCTGAGATCCTCTGGTCTCAGCCTTCCAAGTACTAGGATTCTAGGTGTGCACCACCATGCCAGGCTCAATCTTGGCAGTATTAACATTGAGGACCAGGTGTATTTTGCAGTGGGGTTACTCGTGTACGGCAGGATGCTCAGCAGTCTCCCTGGCCTCTCTACCAAATGCCAGAAAATCCCACCCCAAGTGTGACAATCCAAATGTGTCTTGACTTTGCCAACCATCCTTTGGGAGACAATACCCCAACCCCAGTTGATTGGCTCCCATCAATAGAATCTAAGTCAAGGAAAAGAAACAACTACATAGAGTTTTTAACTGGTTGAGGCAGACTGGACTCTCACTGGGAAACATGACCTACAGTCCAGACAGTGATTAAGGCCTGAGGTGCTTTCTCCTAGAGTTCCTGAAGCTGGTATTTTTCTTTTTCAGACTATAAAATCCCATCTGTACTATGCGAAATTCTGAAGAATGTAATTTTAACAGCCTGACACATTGCATTCAACTCTCCAAAGCAGAAGGGTTGGGACACCACAGCGGCTAAGTGGGTCATTCTGCGGAGCAACAGTCCAGGCAAATCCCTTTCAAAACTGGTTTCACACACCCGGACCCAAGCCCTGCTGCCTACCGGTAAGGAGTAGAGGAGCACAGCCAGGAAGAGCAGCAGGACGAGCAGAACCAGCAGGCCGATGATGACCCACTTAAACCGGCGCCACACGATGAACCGCATGGTCTTGCAGGGGTTGGTGAACCAGAGGAAGGAGGTTTCCGGTCGGCTGGAATCCAAAGAAATGGTATTATCCACCCAACTTGGGAAGAACAAGTACCGCACCTCAGAGCTTAGCACAGTTCAAGGAAATAACTGATGACGTTTATAAAGCCAGGAAAAGATGCCATTCCCTGTCGAGGCTGAGAAAGACCCGGGTACCCATTTGGCTCCCGGCCAGGATGCTGAGGAACCTCGCTTCAGTTCTGGGGGGAAGGAGAGTGGTGTGCATGTAGGTCACGATCGCTATTTACTACCTTACGATGTGAGACTGCAAGACTGTAATGTACCCATAAAAGTTAAAAATAAGTAAAATAGCTCATTTAGCAGGAAAAAAACAAAAACAAAAAAGTGAAGCCAGATCACCCAGCTCTCCCTACCCCTAGGCTTCCTACCACACACAAAATGAGGACCACGGCTAATCCATCCCATTAAGCTTGTTGGAAGGAGGAGCTTTTAGACTGCAGGTGTTTGGGGGTCAGACAACATGGAGAACAAAGGGGGCCTCTCACTTGGGCGGGTCGAGCTTGGGGTTCATGTTGGGTTCATCCCGTCCCTTCCCAGCCGGCCTCTCGTCAGCCTCTTTCTCGTTGAGGACCTCCAGGGTCATCTCGACTTTCCCCTGCAGTAGAGCAGAGCAGGTTAAACACATGACATCACGTTTCACAAATATTTTCACTTGGACCCAAGGAGTATTCCCTGAGCGCCAATTTTTATTCTTGTAAAACAATCCTTAGATTGCCTGAAATTTCCCTCCAGAGGCTTCACATTTCCCCTTCCTCGTGGTCTGAACTGACTCCAGGTGGGAAAGCCGGAGGATGAATTGCTCTCCCTCCTGCCTGCTGTTCATTCCCGGCATCCTGGTCCTCACAGCACTGTCCCGACAGCCTCCTCGTCTTCTCACACACCTTCCTCTGGAACTCCACACGCACCCAGTCTAATCCGAGTCTGCCAAGAACACCATCTAACATTTATGGATAACATTTATGGAGTGTTAACTGTAGGCTCCAGGACACCAGAACCACGATTCTTCCTTCTTACCACTGCATCCCAACTGTGTACAGCCATGTGGGCGCATAGTGGGTACTTGCTGTGTATTAGCTAAGTTGATGAATAGATGAGTGGATGAAGGAATGCCATCTCCCTGCTGACAGATTCCTGAGTGATGCCCTGGTACTGATTAGGTCCTCCATGTGGGTAATCTTAGGTAAAGTCATGGCAGTCCTCTAAAGGTACTGTTCTAGTTCTCGTGTGTGGACAAGGACACGGAGGTTAAAAAAGGCATAAGAAGTGTGCCCACTTTTATGGCCTGTCTTTACTAAGGTTACAGCAGACTTTCTAGAACCTAGGAAAGCCCACGAGGTCCCCAACAGTTTGAGAAGTGATGCTGATGCACACTTAGGAGGAGGAATGCAGGTGGCCCATGTGCTGACCAGCCAAAGGCAGCAAGTGGCTCCATCTACCCAAACCGGAGCTGTAATGTCTACCTCCCAGGCTTCCTGGGGAATTAAACAAGACTGTGCAAACTATACTCTAGTGACAGACGTGATCGGTCAGTGGTTTCCTGGGGCTGGGGTGAGGGGACCCAGAGACTGCACAGACACAGGACACGTGGGGTGGCGGAAGGTTTAGGCTCCTGATTATGATTGTGATTCCATGGGTGCAGACCTGTGTCAGAACCCATTGGGTTGTGCATTTTTCTTTTGGTGCTGGGGATGGAACCCAGGGGCATTCTGCTTCTGAGCTACACTCCCAGCCCTATCTTATTCTTTTTTTTTTTTTTTTTTGAAACAGGGTCTCACTAAGTTGCTGAAGCTGGCTGTGAACTTGCCATCATCCTGTCTCAGCTTCCCAAGCAGTGGGATTGCAGGTGTACACCGCCACAACTGGAAAACTGTGCACTTTGAATGGGTGCAGTTTAAGAAAATCATACATTAAAGTTTTTAAAAATGAGACCATGAATGGAAAGCACTAAACGTGTTGCCTACTTTGTAATTACTGATCACATATGTTAGATGTAGCCGGGCGTGGTGGCGCACGCTAGCAATCCCCGCACTTGGGAGGCTGAGACAGGAGGATTGCACAGGTTCAAAGCCAGCCTCAGCTACTTAGGCTCTTGGCAACTTAGTGAGACCCTGTTTCCAAATAAAATATATAAAAAATTAGGTCTGGGAGTATAGGTTGGAGGTAGAAAGCCTCTGGGTTCCACCCCCAGTAACACACACACACACACACACACACACACACACACACACACACACACAGTTATATGTAATGAATTAGGTAGTCTTTTGTGACATAGCATGATAGCCTACACTACTGTTTCTTTATCAAAAGATGTCTTTCCTTTTTTTTTTTTTTTGGTATTGGAGATCAAATCTGGGGAATCCTACAAGTGAGGTATACACACAGCCCTTTACATTTTTTACCTTTTTTGTGGTACTGGGTATGGAACCCAGGGACATTCTACCTCCAAGCTACATCTCCAGCCCTATTTTTTTATTCTTTATTTTGAAACAGGGTCTCACTGAGTTGCAAAGGGTCTCACTAAGTAGTAGCTGAGGCTGTCTGCGAACCACAATCCCTGTCTCAGCCTCCAAAATGCTGGCATTACAAGCATGAGCCACCACGTCCGGCCCCCTATATTTTTTTTTACTTTTGAGACAAGGTCTTGCCAAGTTGCCCAGACTAGCCTAGAACTCACAATCTTCCTGCCTTGGCTTCCCTAGCAGCTGAAATTACGGGTGTGCACCACTGTGCCTGGCTCAAAATACATCTTGAGTTCCCCAGTCATTCTTGTAATTCATGGCCTTCTTGTTTAGCATTTCCAGCTTTTTCTACTTTTTCTTTAAAGATAAGAAAAGCTCAAATCTGAAGATCCTTTTTCTATACTATGTAGTACCAGGAGCTCAGCATAAATTAACCTTCCTGGCGAAGGAGGATGCTAAGAAAATCCAATGTACCCAGGTAGGCCCCTGCCTTTTTAAAATAAATTTATTTATTTATTTATTTATTTATTTATTTATTTATTACCATTTCAACTTCTTCACCTTCCCCAAACTCCAAACACACACCCACACAATGTCTCTTGCCTTTTCTTAGAATCCAAGGCACAAACTGTTTCTAACCAACCTAACACTTTCCTATCTCATGTGGAGTAAATCTACTGATAAAGGGCAAACCCTAAATGATTAAGGGAATGAGTGATCCCCAGCCAGGAAATACTCATACAGCCATCAAGCGGGCGCCATCTTTCTCTGCGTAGCATGGCCACCACCCTCTCATGGACTTCTGTTCGAAGAGTGAGGCGGTCTTAGCTTTCAGAGGGTCCATGGCTTTGAGGTCCGGAATCATGTCCAAATTGCATTTCTCTGATGATTTCGCTGGAATGATCGTGTGATGCAAATCAAGTTCCAGGAAACCTAGCCAAGGAGACAACATTGAATCCAAGCAAGCTTCAAGTGAATGGACCATTGTTCCCAAGTGGACAGAATGTTCTTGTCAGAAGAGAAGCAGACAGTGATTTTAAACAGGTGATGGGTAAGCAGCTGGAGAAAGATACTGAGATCCACTCCTAAATTCTTTCCAGATAGGATGGAAAAACGGCAGAAGAATGATCTGCCCATTGCTCAGCATCTTCCAGAGGACTACATGTTTTCTTTCTCCAAGACGTGAGCATAAACAGTGTTCTTCTATAAACTCAAAGCAATTAAACACCTATTGACAAAATTTCCACTGAACTCAGGGGGGCCCTGTATTGGGAATTCACTCATTTCGATTCTGATCAGACCTGAACAAGGTCACTTGGCTTTGGGTAAAAATGACTAGTGCTTGGAACCTGGGAAGCTCCATGGAACATTTGTGTTCAAGTCTCTTAGCCTCAGGAATGAGAGCTTGAAGGAGCATAAGTCAACAGAAAATCCTCCCCAGGAACTGAGAATCCTGGCCAGGATCAGGTGTCTGGAGAAGCACACGTTCTCTTTCTGTAATGGGAGGCAAAACCTCTTTTGATTTTTTTTTATTTTTTATTATTGGGGATTGAATTTCTGAGCACATCCACAGCCCTAAGTTGCTACGGGTCTCACTAAGTTGCCAAGAATGGCCTCCTATCTGTGATCCTCCGGTCTTAGCCTTCCAAGTACTGGGATTGCAAGGTGTGTGCCACCATGCCCAGCTGCATTAATTCTTTAGTGAAAAGTGTCTTTTAGGCTTGGAAACTCCTGTGAGCCCTTTCCTTAAGGAAATGGTGTCTGTGGTGTGAGGCCAAGTCTGTGAGCTCATAGGGCTGAAGTCTGATCAAGTGTGGCAGCAACAGGGATGCTGTGGTGGATGCTCTTTAAGCCGCCAGGCTGAGCGCGGCCCTTCCTCGGATCATGCATCCATAGACCCCACGTCACCTCACTCAGCCTTTTTTGGAGTCTCTGCCTGATTTCTTCTTGTCTGTCATTTTGGTGACTGGTTCACTAGCCATTTTAAAGACGTTCTCCTTATTTGTTTCCAGATTATTTCAACTTCTGAAATTTTAAGGGGAAACTCTACTCTCCTAGAATTTTCTACCCATCTGCTCTATAAGTTAGCATACTCATTTGTTTGTTTCACTCTCGTGAAGCACTGACCAGGGTAAATAATTGTGGCCAGATGTGGTGGCGCACACCTGTAATCCTAGCACTTGGGAGGCTAAGACAAGAGGATCGCAGGGAGACCAGCCTCAGCCTCAGCAATGTGGTGAGACCCTGTTTCAAAATAAAAAAAAAATTAAAAAGGCTAGGGATGTAGTTTAGTGGTAGAATACCCCATGGGTTCAATCTCTAGTACCCCCTCTTCCCTCAAAAAAAAAAAAAAAAAAAAAAAAAGAGAAAAAAAAGAGATTTGTGTTAGGTGCTGGGAGGGGTAAAGGGATGAGCACAACATAACCAGGTGAACTCGTCAGGGGCTTCTGCAACAGCAACCAAGAGAAAATGAGTGTTGACTGCAAGTGACGAGCTCACAGAAATGAGAAAGGAAGTAGAGCAGATGATACTGTGAGGACCGCTGGCTCCCAGGGGTGGGGAATAGAGAAGCAGGCGCAGAGGCCTTTGGGGGCTTTCACCCAAGGAAGCAATCCTGAGTTTGATTTGAGTCAGGATAAACTGGCGCCAGTTAACAGAGGGTGAGAGGTCACACTGGGATGAGCCGCTGCAGTGGTTTCTCAGGACTCTGAGCGGCGCGGCGAGGGGTCAGGCTCCCCATCCTGTTTTGGAAGCCGTACCATGCTGAGAGGGAAAGTTGAAGCTTCGCCTGCACTGAGGTTGGTTTACGCCCAAACCACTGGGGTTGGGAAGGCAGCCACCGGAAATGTCAGGGAAGGCCTGTATACATGTACGTATGTATGAATGTATTTTACTGGAGATTTAACTCATGGGAGTTCTACCTCCAAGCCATATCCCAGCCATTTTTATTTTTCAGTTTTGAAAGAGGTTTTGCTAAGTTGGAGAGGATCTCTCCAAGTTGCTGAGGCTGACCATGAACACGTGATCCTCCTGTCTCAGCCTCCCAAGAACTAGATTATAAGCATATGCCACCATGCCTGGGAGAAGGCCTTTTTAAAATTAATTAATTAGTTAATTAATTAATTTATTTTGCAGTATTGGGGATGGAACCCAGGGGCATTCTATCTCCAAGCTACATTCCCAGCCCTATTTTTCATTCTTTATTTTGAAACAGGGTCTCACTGAGTTGCAAAAGGCCTCACCAAGTCGTTGAGGCTGTCCACGAACTGTGATCCTCCTGTCTCAGCCTCCCAAATACTGGGATTACAAGCCTGCGTCACCACGCCCGGCCCAGAAGGCCTGTTTTTAAAGAGTGGGAATAAGAAAGAGCCAAAAAAGGAATAAGGGGGAACTCTACAGGTGTGCGCCACCACATCTGGCCACAATTATTTACCCTAGTCAGTGCTTCATAAGAGTGGAACAAACAAATGAGTGTGGGTGGGGTGCTTTGACCAGTGCTCTGAGCCTCAGGGGCGGACAGACCTAGGACAAAGAGCCATGGCTACTGGGGTCCTTGGAGACCTTGGTAGCTTTTGAGAGCTGTAAGGAGGAAGGGGGTGGAGAGAGAGAGAGAGAGAGAGAGAGAGAGAGAGAGAGAGAGAGAGAGACAGACAGACAGACAGACAGACAGACAGACAGACAGACATAGCATCCCTCTGGGAAAGTAGAATTTGGGTCTTGGCAGAGAGGAGCTGGCGGGAGCCCCTCCTGGAGCGGGCAGGGTGTGTGAAAGGGTGACATTCACCGTCAGACCAGTGGCCCAGGGGCGTGCCCTCTGGCCTTCTCCGGTTTCTAACAAGTATTAGAAATTTGAATAATTGCTTCCTAAGTTTTACTTGATTCCATTCATTCCAAGTACAGTTTCTTAGAGAAAACTATCCACGTGTAACTAAGACATACCCAAGTAGTCATCCAGAGAAAACTTGTCATTGTCCCATATCTGAATGATCAGTCGGGGCGGGACTCTGAATTCTGTCTGGTCAATACTCCAGAAATGCTCCTGGAAGGACAAGAGACATGGACGAGCCAAGTGGCCTTGATTAGTGGACTCTCACCTCTGGCCTTTAAATACCTTGCCTGGGCAGGCGCCCCCTCCCTCTGGCCCATGTGCGTGCCAGGGGCAGACTCCCTGGGAAGTCTAAGAGGCCACAGCCTGTGACAAAAAGGATGTCCCAGGCAGTTCCCAAACAGAGGCTTTCCTGTTCCTATCAGTGTGACTTCCTGTTGCCACCCTGGGGGGAGGAGATACTCTCCCCACTGAAGACCAGTATGGCCAGCTTAGCTTATCTTGCTAAAGCCAGGTATGCAAGCCCGCAGTATCACCCGCTGGGTGTTACCTCTGCTCAGTAGCCTCCCACCCCCACCCTAGACCACGTATACTCTCAGTTTAGATTCCACTCTGATCAGTGCAGGTTTAAAATGCCCTACCATTTTTTTTTTTTAATGCTGCTGGCTCTTATATGCCTGTGTGCATCTAAGATTCTCAGATCTCTCATACCAGAAGTAGGGAGAGGGAGGCCTAAGAAAGGCTGTTCAAGTGTTCACCGCTGGTCTGTGCTTCAATCCAGACAATATTGGGCAAAAATATTAACACCTTCACAGTCCAGTTACAACTAAATTCCTGGAGCCCCCATTGAAAAGGAATTTCCCCAGTGTTTGGGAATGTGTGTGTGTGTGTGGGGGGGTACTAGAGATTAAACCCAGTGGCATTCTACCTCTGAGCTATACCCCCAGCCCTATGTTTTATTCTTTGTTTTATTTTTTATTTATATGTATTTTTTGGTGGTACTGGGGTTCCTGGAAGCCCTTCAACCTCCGGGCTATACTCCCAGACCTATTTTATATTTTTATTTGGAAACAGGGTCTCCTAAGCCAGCGCGTGCGGCTGGCTTTGAACCCGCGCGATCCTCCTGTCTCTGCCTCCCAAGTGCAGGGATTACAAGTGTGCGCCACCACGCCCGGCTTATTCTTTGTTTTAAAACAGGGTCTAAGTTGCAGAGGGCCTCACTAAGTAGCTGAGGCTGGCCTTGATCTTGCGATCCTCCTGTCTCAGCCTCCCAAGTACTAGGATTACAAGTGTGTGCCACCATGCCTAGCTGTGCTTTGGGAATTTGAAAGAAGGCCACTATTATTATTTATTGTCTTTCATATTTCTGGAATGTTCACCTCTGTGGGGCTCACAGGGCCTGGCTCTGCGGGCTGGGAAGCCCACCCTACAACTGTCATCGTAGCACACTGCTGTAGTAGTAGCCCTGGCCATCCTATGGGGTCATGATCCAAGCACCACTCAAGGAATAGAGAGGTTTAGTCCTAGAAGTAGATAGATAGGAAAATGAACTCTACCTGAGGTCCTGCCTCCCCCTCTCCCCCAGTATCTGAAAGTGCATGATTTGATATCATGCTGAGACTCTGTGCCTCTAGAAAGTGTCCTCCGAAGGCATCCACCCCGCTTGGCATGAAAAAAAAAAATGCTTGCGACATCAGCACTGAGCAGGACCTGGGGCGATGGGACACAGAGCAAGAGCGTTTCCATGGAGTGAGGAGACGAGTGATCAGGCAGAGGCAAGGAAACCTGATGGAACATGGGCTGTGGGAATGAGCACCTGCTCTTGTCTACCCAGGTTCAAGCCCCACTGTGGGATGAAAGCACCCAGGTTTCCCTTGGGGGACCCCTCCTTCCCCGGGCAGTGCCATCTGGAGGGATCTGACTCCATCCTTAACTGCTGAGCTTGGCCGATCAGAGCGCTGCATTCCTGGGCAGCAGGAGGCAGGACCTCAGGTAGAGTTCATTTTCCTGTCTATGCACTTCTAGGGCTGAAGCTCCCCGTTCCTTGAGTGGTGCTTGGACCATGATTCTATAGGATGGTCAGACGACTATGACCGTCTGCTATGATGACAGGAGAGTGGGCTACCCAGCCCTGTGAGCCCTGTGAGCCCTGCAAAGGAGAACATTCTAGAAATATGAAAGACAAGAAATTTCCATTTGAAATTTCAAATTCCCAAAGCACAGCCGGGCGTGGTGGTGCACACTTGTAATCCCTGCGCTTGGGAGGCCGAGACAGGAGGATCGCACAGGATCGACGCCAGCCTCAGCTACTTAGTGAGGCTCTCAGCAACTTAGTGAGACCCTGTTTCCAAATCAAATATAAAATAGGTCTGGGAGTGTAGCCCAGAGGTAGAAAAGCCCCTGGGTTCCACCCCCAGTGCCAAAAACAAACAAAAAAACCCCAAACAACAAATTCCCAAAGCACAGCCAGGTGAGGACGACATGATCCCCAAAAGGCGGGATCATGTCGTCCTCACTGGGAACACTGAGGCCCAGCTCCGAAATGCCGGCGAGGAGAGGGCCGGAGGGGGCCAGGACTGCCGGCTGCCGGCTCACCTCTGCCAGGGAAGAGCCCATCTGGAAGTGAGGCCCAACGAGGGACGCAGAGCAGAGGGCGGGGTGTAGACCAGTTTCCAAAGACACCGCCTCTGTGTGGGATCCAGATGTGCCCGAAGCCAGGCAACCCTGGGCTTTTTAGGAATGTGGACCAATAAATCACTTCTTTTGGCCCAAGCCAGTTTGAATCCGGAAACTGAAAGTCTTACTAGGTAAGACCGTGAGGACCCTGAATGCTCCCGGAGATGCTTCTGAAGGAGGAGGCTGAAGATGCCGCTTTAGTGTCTGGCCACTGTTTGGTCCTCCCAGTCATGGGGAAAATATGTCTGTCTTCCCATAATATATAGGTTCAAGCCTCTTGTTTCTATCCTTTATCTTTCATCCCCTGCTGATGTGTTAAGGGAAAGAAAATTGCATTCCTTCTACTGCCCAATTACACGAATACCTTTCAAAGCGGTGTGACCTTGGGCATGCGTCTACACCTCTGTGGGGCTCAGATTTCCCATCTGTACCAGGAGGGTGACTCAGTGACCTTCAAAGTCCACAGCAGCTTTGACCTTCCCTGAATTTTTGAGTTAAGGAAGACCCTTGACACCCGCTTCCCACTGGCACATTTCTGAGCTCACTTTTTTAGCGACGAGGCAGAGTTGCTCGGCAGGGAGGTAGTCAAATGGGAACACAAATCTCCAGTTAAAATTCCCTTCGCCATCCAAGGACCGGTAATGGACATCTGTTTTCTGTTTGTTTTCTTCATTGCCAGGAATCCAGCTGAAAAGCAGAGGCAAACGGACTTAGCGAGATGTGATTGACAGGTAATCTCGCCGCAAAATTGTGCAGTGATTAGGGGAGTGAAGAGCCGGAGAATTAATGCACTTTTCTTGGGCAGTTTCCAGTTATCTACAGAGCTGGGGGTGATTTATGAAGGGGAGGCGCTCCATTGCATCCAACACAGGTTAGAGCCAAATAAAATATAATTCCTCTAAAACCAAAGCAGGAAACCCTTTAGACTTCAGTTAGCAGGCCTAAGGTGAAATTTTCTGGAAAATATCAACAATGGAGCTTCTATTTTGGGTACAGCGAAGCTTCTGGCTACGGTTTTGGTCTTCACAACTATGACTCATTACAATCTGTCATCGCTGCTGATAGGTTCAATGGATACAAGCTAGCTGTAACTGGAAAAGTTAGCATTTCCTTTCCCATATTTTACTTAAGCAAACAAAAAGGGGCACAAATCAAGTAATCTCGCAGCTTCCTTTTTTATTATTCTTAAATTCACTCTGATCTTATTAATGAGACCGGCAAAAGAGATCTAAGCTGTTACTTCCACATGCCTCTCTGTGCACATTCATTTCAGAAATGACTTAACATCTAAACTCTTAGGGCTTGAAACATTTCCTTTTGCTTGTGTCTGGTGTGCGGCAGACACTAAATAAATATCTGCTGATGGAATGGATGAATGAGTGTGCCAGAATGAAGCAGTCATATCTGTCTGCTACTGGGAAGACTCCTGCTTTGGAACCAAGGGGTGCTATTTGGTTTTAGACTGGCACAGGGGTAGAATACATGGTTCTCAACACTGCGTGTTAGAATTCCATTAGAAGCCGGGAGTGGTGGCGCACGCTTGTAATCCCAGCATTTGGGAGGCTGAGACCTGAGGATCGCGGTTCGCAGACAGCCTCAGCTACTTAGTGAGGCCCTCTGTAGCTCAGTGAGACCTGGTTTCAAAATAAAGAATAAAAAATAGGGCAGGGGGTGTAGCTTGGAGGTCAAACGCCCCTGGGTTCCATCCCCAGACCCGCAAAAAAAAAAAAAAAAAAAAAAAGAATTCCATTATAATCACCAGGGAGCTTTGAAAAGTACTGATGCCTGGGCCTGGCGGGGAGGAGGCGGGCCTGGCTGTGAAGCTCTCTGAGCCTTTGTCCTGTCTGTGCTCCCTGAACACGGTGGGCTTGAGGACCGAATGAGAGGTCTTAGCTTGGAAGGGCAGAGGGGGAATGGAGAATCCTTAACTCAGGCTTATGATGATCACATAATCATAAACAGGTACTTCATGTGCATTAACTTCTTTCCAATAACAGTGCAACAATTTCCATTTTACAGATGAGAAAGCGGAGCTTCAGGGAGGACTGATTAACTTATCATGTGACTGATGAAAGTGTCACTCCAGGTTAATCTAACTCAAAGGCCACCTGTTATTCTGCCTCAAAGGACCATAGAGACTATAATGTCATTTGCTAACATTAAATACCATTGGTAAGCCGAGTGTAGTGGAGCACGCTTGTAATCCCAGTACTTGGGAGGCTGAGAGGGGAGGGTTGCGTTTCACGCCCAACCTCAACTACTTAGTGAGGCCTCCCGCAACTTACTCAAAACCCTTTTTCAAAATAAAGAATAAGCCGGGCGTGGTGGTGCACGCTTGTAATCCCCATGCTTGGGAGGCAGAGACAGGAGGATCACGCAGGTTCGAAGTCAGCCTCGCTGATTTAAGAGACCCTGTTTCCAAATAAAATATAAAAAAATAGGTCTGGGAGTGTAGCCCGGAGGTAGAAGGGTTCCATCCCCAGTACCACCAAACAAAACAAAACAAAACAAAACAACAACAACAACAACAATATATATATATATATATGGCTGAGGATGCCCCTGGGTTCAATTACCAGTACTGGAAAAAAAAAGTCTCTGACTCTAGCACTTATTCACATCCAAATGTGATATCATTTGGTCTCCTTGGCCACCACCTCCAAAATCTTGATTGAGTTTGAGAGTGGAGATTGGCAGGCTGGGAATTGGAGGAGGGTTTGTGGGGGTGTAGCTCAAAGGTAGAATGCCCCTGGGTTCCATCCCCAGTACCGTAAAAAAAAAAAAAATTCTATTATTAGTAGTTGTATCAAAATCAATCAACTACAATAGTTTTTCTTTTTGCTAGTCAATTAACTGATTAGATAAATTAGTTGATTAGTTAAATTATAAGATTCCTTTGAGACCTAGTTATGGTGGTGCTTACCTGTCTAGTACTTGGGAGGCTGAGAAAGGAGAATCAAAGGTTTGAGGCCAGCCTTAGCAACTTAGCAAACCCTTAACAACTTAATGAGACCCAGTTTAAAAAAAAAATAAAATTAAAATTGAGGGTGTATCTTGAAGGCAGAATGCCTCTGGGTTTAATCCTCAGTACCACAAAACAACAGTAAAAAACAAATATTAAAAATAGAATCCTTTTAGCCGGGCATGGTGGCGCACGCTTGTAATCCCCGTGCTTGGGAGGCTGAGACAGAAGGATCACGCAGGTTTGAAGCCAGCCTCAGCTACTTAGTGAGGCCCGGCTAAAAATGGAATCCTTTTGAATTAACTTTTTACCTAAGTCATAAAAGATAGTTCACATTCTCCTGGCTATGACCTTGATGGCTTCACCTCCTGATGATTCGTAAAGTATCTCTATTATTCTACTCTAGACTGCTCACACCTTGCAGTTATTTATCTCTTTTATGGTGAATCTTTTCACATTTAATTTTAAGACAATTTAAGAGCCAGGAGGATCGCCAGGTTCGAAGCCAGCCTCAGCTACTTAGTGAGACCCTGTTTCCAAATAAAATAAAAAAATGGGTCTGAGAGTTTAGCCCGGAGGTAAAAAGCCTCTGGGTTCCACCCTCAGTATCACACACAAAAAAGACAAGTTAAGCAAATGTTCCAGTTATATGTATTTTGTGCATGCGCACATAGCTTTATATGTAACGCTCATACATGTATAGTGCCAGGCATGCTACGACCGAACTAAACCCTTAACCCTAGTATTCAGATTTTAATTCCAAATTTTACATGGTACTTTTTCATGAAGTTTGTTCTTTGATTAGAGTTTTTTTTTTGTTTTTTTTGTTTTTTGCAAGCCAGTATTACTTGAGTTTGTTCTCTTGATTTGAAAAAGAATAATGCTATAATAGCCAAATAAATTTGCATAGATATAATTAGCTGGGATTAGTTTTCCTTGAGGAATGGTAATGAGATCCTAAAAGGAGAAAGAATAATGAAGAACTTGATGAAACAGTCCCTGTTTACAGTGAAACTAAATAATAATAATTATGTCTTTAACTTCGTTTTGATTGAAGGCCCCTTAGGATGATAAGTGGAATTTTGTTCTCACTCTGTGAAGAGATTACATTTCAACATGTCTTATCTCCTACTATCAAAGAGAGAACTCAGTCCATACAGAGTAGCAAGAATTCTAGCTAACACCCATAGGGTGCATGCCATCTGCCAGACACCACCCCAACAGCTTTGAGTAACTGAATCTTCTGGATATCCCGAGGAAGTAGATATCATTATCTCCATTCTGCAGATGAGGAGCAGTGAGCCTGTGACTTTGCCCATCAAACAGGGAAAGTACCAGGATATGAACCAAGAAAGTTTAACTCCAAGTCTAGTTTCTTAATCACTGAGCTGTCTGCCTTCAACATCAAAGCGTTACAAGACATGAAGACACTAACATCAACAAGGACTGTTGGAAACTGAATTATGCAAGTAAGAGAATCATGAACTATGGCATTTCATGTGTTGGTGGGATTAATGCTGTGTGTGTGTGTGTGTGTGTGTGTGTGTGTGTGCGTGTGTGTGTGTGCGTGTGTGTGTGGCACTGGGGATTGGACCCAGGTACATTCTACCTCTGAGCTATACCTCTTATTTTTTAATTTGGAAACAGTGCCTGGTGGATGAATACTAATAAAATAAAATAAAATAAAAATCTGCCAATGTTTCCTCTTTTTAATGGACATGGGTTCCTTACAATAAAATATATTAAAAAGTTTGTTTTGGAAAATTTACTTGTGTTTCTAAGGCTAGTTGCTCAATGTATCAAAGAGGAATAAGAAAGTGTGTGACTAAAAAAACTAAGAAATAACAAGTCTGCTAGTCTGCTTAATGAACTGGAGAAAATCTGCATTTTTAAATGAGAAATGATGACATATTTATCTTTTCTTGTAGTGTTAGGCATTCCTGCTCATACATAAGGTCCATACAATTCTTTCTTTTCTGTCTGCTCTTCCCCCATCTATATTTTGCTAGTGTTTCCTACACAGTTCACACTAATAAGATAAAATCGCCCAGCATAGTGGGACACACCTGTAATCCCAGTGCTTGGGAGGCCGAGACAGGAAGATGGGAGGTTTGGGGACAGCCTCAGCAATTTAGCAGACAGAGACTTTGTTTCAAAATAAAATAGGGCTGGAGGTGTAGCTAGGAGGCAAATGCCCCCAGGTTCAATCCCTGTCAACACACACACACACACATGCACACACACACACACACACACACACACACGCACACACACACACATGCACACACACACACTAAAATAGACTCAAATACCCAAGACTCCTATGGTGGGCCTAAGTTTGTGGAAGGTACCTGCATGGAACCTCACCCTTTGACATAGATATCACTCATGTCCTCCCCGGTGATGCTTCTCTCATCCAAGACCACGTCCTTGGTGTTCCAGATGATCACACGCAGGTAGTATCTGAAAGGAGCACATTTTGAAAGTGCTTTTTATCTGGTCCCAGAGCAAGTGCCCAGTCCAGGGTAGCAGGGTCTCAGGATCACTTACTTCTTGGCTTTCCGGGGTGTGATGTTGAAAGGAGGGCCCGGCGGCCCCAAACTCTTGGGGAAAACATCCACCCACATCTGAAGTTTGCCCTAAACCAACCAAAAACAAAAAGAGCACTGACGTTATATCATGGGTGGTAGACTCAGTCTCTTACCATATTTCTTCAGGCTTGCTAATGTTCTAGTCCACACTGGAAGGCAGTAAGTGGAGACAGCAGGCCAGGGTTAGCCTTAGGTCTCTGGGGTCATGTAGGCCACTCTCTCCCTATTCTCAGCCAGGGGACCCTGATGGCAGCATATGGCATTTGTATCACAGTCTGAGTTTTCTTTAGTTAATAACATGAGGGATTTTCTATCACCTCTCCAGCTCTCAACACACACACACACACACACACACACACACACACACACACCTTCTCACAACAACTTAGACTCAGCTCTTCACCTCTAGCAATCCGCACGCTGTCACTGTGGTTCCTCACGTTGTCTACTTGGGATGGGTCCCAGTTTGGTTGCAAGGGAGTCTCCACTTACCTCAAGACACAAAATCAAAGTTATATAAATGGTACTGAGCTTTGTAAAAGAAAAACTCACTCCAGGACTTTTTCAAAGGAGGGGCTCAACAATGACAAGACTGTTACTGTTCCCAAAGGTGAGGATGCGCTGTGACTGGTTAACAATGCCCGCTTCTGGTACGGGGCTCTCGGGATGGGAAGGGTGCAGGCCCTGGCTGACGCTTGTGCAGCCATCTTGCTGAGGCCCTGCTCAGCTCTTTGCCCCAGACTGGGCCCATCCATCTGCCTGGAATGTTCTTCAGACAGGCTAGGAATGCCAGTAAAAAACTCTATCATACATACAAACCAATTTATAGTCTCCTTATCCTTTTAGATGGTCTGTAGACTGTGCTTTCAGACAAAAACAAACTGGTCTTAGAGAAGGTTGTCAAGGAAGCCACAATGCTTCTTAATGCATTGTGATCAAAATGAATTATCTAGACCTCTTGAAAAGAGATATAATTTCCTATGATCCTGACTTTCTTCCAACAAATGTTTAGGGCTCAGGGTTCTATAATCCATCAGGCTGCAGAACAGTGACCTGATGTCTCCTAGAACCTAGCCAGCCAGTGTCCAATGTTGCAGGCAGAAGTGATGGCGGACTGGAGGTTTCCCAGGGAGGGATCTTCCTCACTTGGTCATTTATTGAGACTCCTATATAACAGGAGGCCAAAGAGGAGGGAAAATAGGCTCTTTGGTGGAAGGAAGAAGAGTAAGAAATGGGAGACAGGAAAATGTAGCACAAACCAAAAGGAAGAGAGTATATCTAGTACACCCAGCCACTTGGACCCATTCCTTAGTGACAATCTTGCCTATAACCTTAGTAGATGTGACAATATTTGCATCCAGTAGACTGATATTCTGTGTGTGTGTGTGTGTGTGTGAGAGAGAGAGAGAGAGAGAGAGAGAGAGAGAGAGAGAGAGATAGCGCAAAAGAGAGAATATGAATGTGTGTGTGTGTGTGTGTGTGTGTGTGTGTGTGTGTGTGTGTGTGTGTTACTGGGATTGAACCCAGGGGCATTCTACCTCTGAGCTCTTTTTTATTTTTGAAATAGGGTCTTGCTAGGTTGTTGAGAATCTCGCTATGTTGCTGAGGTGTCCTTAAACCTGCAATTCTCCTGTCTCAGCCTCCCAAGTACTGGGATTATAGGCGTGTGCCACCACGCCCAACAAGACTGATATTCTTAAAATCACCTAGCCACCTGTATCAGAACCCCTCCAGGTGAATTCAGATTCCTGGCCTTAAACCAGACCTACTGGATCCAAATCTCTATAGACACAGCCTGGAGATGTTCACTATATAAAGTCTTCGCATAGACGATTTTGTCATTGGCCATGCCTTGTTTTGCTCGTCTGGTAGCTGCTCCCCATCTTCCAGGAGCTGACCTGCCTCCGTTGCTATGTGCATGGTCTGTTTCCCTGACTCTTTGTTATTTTGGGGGGTGCCAGGGTTCCCTGACTCTGTAGTCTTAGATGACAGCTCCTCCCCAAGATGGGCCTACCTCAGTCACTTTTGCAGAACCTACCCTCCTGGCTACAGCAGAGTGGTCCTTTGGTGGAGAGTTGGGATAGTTTGGAGTAACCAATCCATATATGTCTAGGAGTATATACATTACAATACCCTAGAAACTGTGTGCGCACTATTAAGACTCATAGGAGGATGATCACAGCAAACAAGAGAGAGAAAGAGAGACAGAGACAGTGAGAGAGAGAGGGAGAGAGAGAGGGGGAGAGAGAGAGGGAGGGAGGGAGGGAGAGAGAGAGAGAGAGAGAGAGAGAGAGAGAGAGAGAGAGAGAGAAAGAGAGAGAGAGAGAAGCAGTTTAAAGACAAGTGGGAGACCTGAGTCACAGATAATCTGCACCGGTTTTTAGTGAGTCCCTGGAAAATTCTAACAATGAATTCCTAATTGTAATGAGGCTGATTCGAGTTTCATTTCTTCTTTCGTGTCTATAAGCATTCAAATGTGATACAAGGGGCAGATCTCTGTCAGCTCTTGCTATTGCATTTAGATGAAGCGTCCTCAAAGGTTGAGTCTCCTGGGTCACCTGGGAAATGTTGGGCTGGAAAGTGCTGTGCAAAGTCCTCGTCTCCACGTGCTCAGGGACCAGCCCCTGAGTCCTGAGGATGTGAAGGGCGAGACGCTCTTCTGGGGCTCCAAGGTGCTGGTGCAGAATTTTGTTGAGCTCTGGAATAGAGAGTGACACGAGACAGGGATGGGTGATCATGAAGAGTTCAGCCAGATGGCCCTGAGATGCTTGTAGCACTTCATCCTAAACTCAGCGACAGTGGACAGATGCTGCTAGTGTGGAAACAGTGACTCGAAGGAACAGTGAGTAGAAATGGCTGGTCACCAGGGGCCCTTCCTGCCCAGGCTCACCTCCAATCTGTGGACTTCTAGTAGCACAGGACCAGAACACCCAGAATGGGTGGGAGGAATATGCATTTATTTTTGTGGCACAAGCTCACAGCCTATTTCCCAGCCTCCCTTGCGGCTAGGTATGACCAGCCATTAATATCTGGCCCGTTAATATCTCCTGTGTGACCCTCTGCTGGCCTTTCTCTTGTGGGCGTGGAAGGGGACAGCAACCTCAGACGTCTGTGCTGGAGAATGGTAGAGCTATATGACAGAAGGGCCCTGAGTCCATGAAGTTCTGCTTGGAGGATCCCCCTCCCCCAAAATGTGTGTGTGTGTGTGTGTGTGTGTGTGTGTGTGTGTGTGTGTGTGTGTGAAAGAGAGAGGGAGGGAGACTTGGGACTGAACCCAGGGACACGCTACCACTGAGCTATACCTTCTGGCCTTTTTAAATTTTGTAACAGGGAACAGGGTCTCACTAAGTTGCCGAGGCTAGTCTCAAACCTGTGATCCCCTGTTAGCCTCCCAAGTAATGGGATTACAGGCTGTGCCACCATGCTCATAGGGATGCCCATTTTGAATTGAGATGTGTTAAGCCACTGAATTTTAGAAATTCAACTGTTAAGCAGCTAGCATCATGGTGATATTATGAAAACATGGTTTTTCCGGTTCTTGAACACTTCTCCCATCAGGAGGTGGGTTCTGTGTTGTTTCTCTTTGGATCTGGAGATATATTGAAACACTAAAGTATGGAGAAAGGATGCTGTGTGATTCATCTTTCTTTGGGGGGTACTGGGAATTGAACCCAGGGGTATTCTACCTTTGTTGAGCTTTACTTCCTAGTCCTTTGTGTTTTTATTCTTTTTGAAACAGAGCCTTACTGACTTGAGAAGGCTAGCCTTGAACCTGTAACCCTCTGTCTGAGCCTCCCAAGTACTGGGATTATAGGCATGTGCCACCACACCTGGCTGGATATTGTGACAACTTTTAAGGTTGGCAATAAAAGGACAGGAGGCTCCTGCCTGGGTCTTTTAAGAGAATAACTCTGGGGGAAACCATCTACCATGCACTGAGGCTGAGTACCCAGAGATCGCCCTGCAGGGAGGGCTGTGTAGTAGCTGTCTGCTCACAGGCCCAGTGAGAACCAGCACTGGCTGCCAGCCGGTATGTGAGCCACCCGGGCCAGCGCTCCGGCCCAGCTCTTGGATGAGTAGGGTCCCATGAGAGGTCTCTAGGGAGAGCAGCTGGGCAGGGCCCCTCCCAAATTCCTGACCCACAAAACTGAGCAAAAGAAACATGGTTATTTTCTGTTGCTAAGTTTTAGGGTGACTTGTCATATAACAATAGTAACTTGAACAATCTCCATTACTGATATAGTTTTTTGGGGGGAGAAGAAAGTTAATTATTGGGAGCAATTCCTAGGTATCCTTCACCACTAGACTATGGTACTCCTCAGTTCATTTCCAATAGCTTTCGCAAGTTTATCCTTCCTTCCTCCCTCCTTCCCTCCCCCTCTCCTTTCTTTCTTATACTGGGATTGAATCCAGGGGCATTTCACTTCTGAGATATACCTGCAGCCCTTTTCCTTTTTATTTCGTAGTTTTAAATTTTGAAACAGAGTCTTGCTAAGTGACCGTGCGCCAGTCTCGAGCCTGCGATCCTCCTGTCTCATGCCTCACTGTGCTTGACACCGGTATTTCTTAAACTCCTAATTGTTCTTGAGATTGATTAAATCCTCTTTAAACTGGAAAGACAAAGCCCACTTTCTTACAATGTCAAGAATCAGGTGGAGGAACAGGAAGCACTTCTGCTCCCAAGTCCTTGTTCAGCTTTGCCTCGGGGCATGGAATGCCAGCCACACCAGGACTCCATCCCACAGTTCCTCCCCGCTATAAAATATGGAGGCAGACCACAGCTCGTGCGCTTGTGAAGGTTACTGCAGCCTTTGTCACAGCGTGGCTACCTGTCTAGGTGTCAGAACGGGTTGCTTTTGTTATAAATTGTTGTTTGGGAAGGAGAAAGACCCCAAACTTGTATGTGAGCCCGACGGAACTTAGCAGGGTCTTCAAGTCCTGGTACCCCTGCATCTGTGATGCTTCTCAGAGAAGAGCTGGATTAAATGAAATGATGGAATGGACATGGAAGAGAAGTTTCTGGACTACCATCTGAGCATTAGTGAGCTAATTATATATTACATGGGAATCAGGTAATTACTAGAACTCTGTGCTCAAAGCTCATGTGGCTACGACCTGAAAAGACCATGTAAAACATGAGACAGACGGGAGAATGCGGCCACCCTGACACTTGACAAGACAGCCAAACTCCACTGTAGTGCGGCTTTTGTTAGTGAGAGTCGTGTGCACAGCCGCCTCTGGTATAGTTAGGGAACGGGCTGCCCATGCCCTCTGCCCCCGCCCAGCAGCAGAGAGGGGTTATGACTATACTTTCCTTCCCACCCACAGCTGTGTGCTCACCAAATTCATCCAAGCTGTAGTCTCTCCCTCCATATCTGATTCTGCTTCCGTCTTCAGAGAGGACAGGTGGCGGGAAGCCTTTGAATCTGGCTACATTTTGAAGCAACTGCGTTGGTCTCAGTTGATCTCGCCAAGTGTTTACTCCAGAACTGTGAACAACATTGCGTTTTTCTGGAGTTACTTCAGGGCCTGTGGGTTCTTCTTGGACTTATACACACACATCCTCATGTACTTCTGGGTACTCGGCATTACGGGAGCAGGCAATGTATTCTACACTTTTGTGTGTGGGGGGGTACTGAGACTTGAATCCAAGGTTGTTCTACCTCTGAGCTATACCACTAGTTCTGTTTTATTTTTTTTTTTTATTTTGAAACAGGGTCTAACTAAGTTGCAGAGGGTCTTGATAAGTTGCTGAGGCTGGCCTCAAACCCACAATCCTTCTGTCTCAGCTGCCCAAGTACTGGGATTACAAGGTGTG
The DNA here is from genome assembly GCF_963383645.1 of Muscardinus avellanarius. NCBI lineage: Eukaryota > Metazoa > Chordata > Mammalia > Rodentia > Gliridae > Muscardinus > Muscardinus avellanarius. The sequence continues at coordinate 126,663,715 of NC_137789.1, forward strand.
CCGCCATGCCCAGCTTGTGCTGTATACTTTGACTTTTGCCTAGGAATCTATTTTGGAGGGAGGCCTAAAATCCACATGTCATTTTGGCCTTAACCAAATCCACTTTTATTTACTTATCATATTTACTATTTATTTTTGTCCTCAGTTGAAATGGGGAGTTCAAGATCACCGTGCTCATAATAGGCGAACTCATAAGCTAGAGATGGCAAGCTCTGTCTCCTTAGATACTTGGGTAGGGACTGGCCGGCAGGCAGGGGAAGAAGACAGCACAATGTTGATCGGTTTGGAGGAGGGGTTCAGGGAAGATTTATTTTCAAAGTCAGAGAATTCCTGCAGCCACACGTTGCCAGCCTGCAGCCCTTCACGTCCAGGAGAAGGTCAAAGAGAGAGAATGGAGGGTCTCTGAGCACAGCTACCTACGCTGCCCTGGAGAGTCTTGCGTTGCTCCAGGGGCTGGGCACCATATACACAGACTACGGTACAAATGTGGAGCCCTGATTCTCCCTAACACAATCATACCCATAGTACCAGTATTTAACCTACTGAACGCAGCAGTGGCTGCCGAGGCCCCCCTGGTGCTAAGGTCAGAGGGGGCGAGCTCATCCACACAACTTACACGCAGTACTGCTCAGGAATGCCGCAGTGGGACCCGAACCGGGACAGGAAGCGGTTCTCCAGATCGATGATGGTTTCCCCTACTTTTTCATCCCGGGTGAAGGTGTCATAATCGTAGACAGAAATTTTCAGGTCTTTCTCTTGAGGTAAGTAGCAGCTCAGTTCGTACATCCTAAATGAAGAAATGCAGGGTCAGAATCGCCACACTCTATTCAGGCTTCTCACAAAAGCCCGGAACTCTATGCAAGCAGTTCCCAGGCCGCCACTGTGGCGGCTGGAGCACAAGCGGCCAGGATGGCCAGCGGTGGAGGCTGATAGGTAGGGAATGAGAGCAATACAAAAGAATTTTGTAATACAAATATTACAAGAGCAATACAAGAGAATATACGCTTGCTCAGGAGAGAGCCCGGGCCTAAACAGCTATCTTATTTTGGGTGTTTTTTGTTTTGTCTTGTTTTTGTGGTGCTGGGGATTGAACCGATGGGCATTCTACCTCTGAGCCACACCCCCAGCCCTGCTTTAATTTTACTTTGAAACAAGGGTCTCACCAAGTTGCAGAGGGCCTCACTAAAAGGCTGAGGCTGGCCTCGAAACTGTGACCTTCCTGTCTCAGCCTCCCAAGTAGTGGGATTACAGGTGTGTTCCGTCACGCCTGGTTCAAATACCTATCTTTGAATATCAGCATTGCTGCTTACTAGGTGTGAGACCTTTTTTCTTTTTTCTTCTTCCTGCCTTCCCGCCTGCCTGGGATTGAACCCAGGGGCATTCTACATTCAAGCTATAACCCCCCTCTGCCCTTTTATAAAAATTTGAACAGGTTCTTACTAAGTTGCTGGGAGTCTTACTAAGTTGTTGAGGCTGGTCTTGAACCTGTGACCCCCCTGTCTTCACCTCCTAAGTACTGGGATTACAGGCAGCCAGCTTAGCTGTGGCTGTCTACCTAACCTCTCTGTGATCAGTTTTCCCACCTGTAAAATGGTGATAACACATGCCATTTGAGCATGTATCATAACTGAACAAAAAGGGTTAAGTGAAGAAATGTTTAGGGAGCATTTGACAAAAGGGCATTGATCAAAGTCTAGTATAATAATAATTATAACATCAGTGACTGTATTGTTATCACATGTCTGTTAATCAGGGCACCTGAGTGTGTCTCTCCAGCAGGGAGATTGGAAAGTCACAAAAACTCTGACAGCTCCTTCCCTACCTGTACCCCCACTGTGTCCCTTCCTCTCCTTCACTGGGGACCCCTTCCCCACAAAACACCTCTGTCCTGCCCCCCAAGAGCACAGGAGAGGGCTGTGCACGGAATCCAACACTGTGGGGTGTGCGGGAAGCCCGGTAGTCTCCCCACCCCTCCCAGGTCCCCAGCTGACTTGTGCTTTGTTTCTTTAAGATTTTTCTGTAGGATCCGTACTAAAGCGCAAATGCTTCTGAGGTAGAGAAATAATCAGACAGTCCTTTTGGGGGCAAGTGGGCAGCGCGGTACAGAAAATGCTGAAGTGTGCCACACAGGCAGGGTTGAAGCCCTGTGCTGGCACTGTCCACGGAGGTACTGGCCCCATAGTACGCGCTCAGTACAGTATGTGGAAGGAGAATCTGTGGAAGGCCTCTTCTCTCCTTCCTCTCTCCCTCTCCCCTTTGCACTGCACTCTCGTGGGTGGACTCGTTTCTGCCCAAAGAGCCAGGGATATTGATTCATTGGAGTAGAAGGCTGCATATCAGAGGGGCTCTGATAGAAACTCGCAGGATGTCTCTTAGGTAGATTCCAGACTTTCAAGGCTGCGCTAGCCATCCTGAGGCCCGCAGGAGGCTGCAAACCACAGGAGAAAAGGCACTTGGATCCACCCACACATGTCCCATCGCATTTCCAGTCCAGGGGACAGGCAATACATATCCTTTGAGATAAAAGGCCAAATAAGGTTGAGAACCACTTCTTTCAGAGTTCCTCTGGGCAAACTAAAGGCCCAGCAAAGTCCTGCAATTAGTTTTTACTGAGATGTCTTGGTTTGATTAAGGAATAATTTTATTATTTTCCCACCTGCAACATCAATTCATATCTTATCAAAAACACTGATACTTTGTTGAACGCAACCCGGAGAATGTCAGGATGTCAGAGAAGGATGCGGCGTGATGGTCGAGCACATAGGAAAGGTCACTCCTTCCTGAATCCCCATCCCAGAGTCCTCAAGAGTTTCTGCGGAGAGGAAAGCCATCTCCTAAGACAGAAGCCAGGGAGCAGAGCCACCGAGGGACCGCGGAGCCTGCATCTCCTCCTCAACTCCACCTTGATGGACGAGGGCACGTCCTGCCTGCTAGACGGCCTCTGGCGGAGCAGAACTCTTCCTCCTGGTCGCTCCACACAAGGCTTTTCGCCACTCAGTTAAGCTGGAGCCTGGCTTCTGTGAGCCAGAGAGCGAGACAGGGACGCCTTTCTCCTTTCAAAGCTGGCTTGCCCGCCCCAGCTCCCTCACGGGCTCCTTCCGCCTTTACGTGCCTTTTCCTGTCTAGACCTCGGGGCTGGATCAGCGGAAGAAAAGGAGAACGACTACATTGCCATGCCAGAGGATTACTTCCACTCCCTGGCTCGTGGCCTTGGGGTGTGTAGCACAGAGGGTGCGCATGTGTGCCAGTGTGTGTGTGTGTGTGTGTGTGTGTGTGCACGTGCGCGCACCTGTGCAAGCCTGGGGACCCAGTGGGTGTCTTGTGTGTATGTGTGTTACTGACTGTGGGAATGGTTATGTTTGAACATTGAACATGAGAGACTTTGCTAAAAATTCGTGTGTGTGTGTGTGTGTGTGTGTGTGTGTGTATACACACACATATGAGAGAGGAAAGAGGCCACCTGGCAAACCAGAACTCAGTGTTCTCCCACTCAGCAATGTTCTGGAGAAATATCGCAAAAGTTTTGGACAAAGAACGTCTTTTCTGCAGGTGCCAGCTTTGCCATAAATGTGAAGTGTTGCCAGTGGTGCTGGAAGATCCCCGGCTTGGAGTCAGGAATTCTGCCTCTACCTAGGCTCCATCCCTTCCTCACTGCCCGTGATGCCTGGCTGCTAAGCCCCGCCCACCAGGCTAAGATGTTTGACAGGGATGCCCCATAGAAGCTGCTCAGGTGCTGGGGTCGGACATCGGAGGCAGCATCCTGCCTCTGCCCTTAGCAGCTGGGATGGAAGACGCAGGGTCTCTCTGGGCCTCCATTTCCTCTTGTGTAAGACAGGGATAATAATAATAGCATCTGGGAGTTGTGAGGTTTCTTTTTCTTTTTTTTTTTTTTTTTTTTTCAGCACTGGGGATGGAACCAGGGGCATTCTACCTCTGAGATACACCCCCAGCCCTTTTTTAAAATAAATTTTTATTTTGAGACAGGGTCTTGCTAAGTTGCCTAGGCTGGCCTTGGACTTGTGATTCTCCTACCTCAGCCTCCAGAGTTGCTTGGGGTTATGGGCACAGGCCACCAGGCCTGGCTGAGCTGTGAGATTTTTGAGATGTTTTGTAGAAGTGGCTCAGCTAGTGTCTGCATGCAGGAAATGCTCAGTAAATAACAGCTGAGCTGGAAGCGGCTCACAGCTGAGAAATGTGGTCCTATTCACACATCCCTTAGGTCTGAGCACCTGAGGTGGTCTTGAGAAGATGAATATGTCTGTCTAAAAACAAGTCCTAGGTTTTATTTATTTATTTATTTTTGTGGATCTTTTGGGGATGGAACCCAGGGGCATTTGACCTCTGAGCTACACCCCCTGCCCTATTTTTTATTCTCTATTTTGAAACAGGGTCTCGCTGAGTTGCAGAGGGCCTCACTAAGTTGCCGAGGCTGTCCGCGAACCGCGATCCTCCGGTCTCAGCCTCCCAAATGCTGGGATTACAAGTGTGCGCCACCACGCCCGCCTCAAGTCCTAGGTTTTAACCATGAAGAAAATAATGCTGTTTCAAGAATCTTTGAGAACAAGCTGAGGGTGGTGGTGTCATGTCTATAATCCCAGTACTTGGGAGGCTGAGAGAGGATGATTGCAGATTCAGGACCAGCCTCAGCAACGCAACCTAGTGAGACTCTTAGCAACCTAGCCAGACTCTGTTTCAAAACAAAACATAAAAAGGGTTGGCGGTGTAGCTCAGAGATAGAATGTCCCTGGGTTCAACCCCCAGTAACACACACACACACACACACACACACACACACACACACACACACACATATTCTCTCTCTCTCTCTCTCTCTCCCTCTCTCTCTCTTTGGGAACTGAAGACAAAAATCAGAATAGGACACTTTGACCCTATCATCTTCCGCCCCCTCCTGGTTTGGATAACAGAGGCAATAATACATTCACTGCATCAAAATGATGAGACCAGGATGTTCTGGAAAACAGCCCAGACTAGATTCTGGAGGTGGAGACAGCACCTCACTGCAGCCAAGCCGCTCCACCTCTCCCTGTGCACAGCCCACAGGCCGCTGCTCCCGGGCTTGGCCAGCCGCCCCTCACCCCTCAAGACCTGCGCACACACCTGCCCTCCGAGAAGACATCTCCGGACTGACTAACCACGCTCTCTGGCTTCCTGAGCTCTTTATTTGTGCATTTACTTACTTACTATTACCTACTCCCCTGACTAGAATACTTGTCTAACTCATGAGCACAGTTTCAGGGCCTCGCTCCATACCAGACACACATTACATGCTTAGTATTATTAATGTTCCATGGAGAGATGAACCGCAGAATATTTTCAAAATAGACCTTACCTGCCAAAAACTGGGTTGAGGGTGTTGGGCACGTAGTTGTCTCGGTCCTCAATGACCTTCCTGCCCAGTGTTATTTTTATGTAAGGGTCACACTGCGGGGACAAGACGGATGAGATGTTATGTCAGCCTAGGGTGCAAGTGGAAGTCAATTTCGGGGATAGACTCGGCCGGCTTCCACATCCACTCCCATGTGACGACAGGTGGCACCATGACCCTGCGTGCCCCGGACCAGCTCTGCGCAACAGTCTCCTTAGGGTGGCAGCGGCTGGGGTTGGGGGGAGTCCCAGGTCACATCTGCAAAATGAGAAAGCCGAACCAGAGGGCCTTAAGCCCTTGCAAGCTCTTAGGAAAATCTCCGTGGGGACGGTCCTGCTGAATACATTGTTTTGATAGAGTATCTTTCTCCTAGTGAGATAACAGACGCCCAGAGAGAAAGAACGTGACAATTATTGCGGCTGAGGACTGTAATTATCCTGCTACAGGAGAAGGTCCCACACCCAAGCTCTTACCAGGCCATTGTTGTCCTGGGGCTGGAGCTCTAAGCCTCGAACAATGTAGATCCGAACTGTACATTCCTGTGGGACACTGTCAGGTAATTCCCGAAATTGCCTGGGAGGGGCCGGCACGCTGGGGTCATCGGACAGGGGGTAGATTCGGAAGGAGCCCTAAGAGAGACACATGGGTGATTCACGGGGCCTGGGCAGCCTGGGCAGTGCCCTCCTCCCCAGGGTACTCGGGGACAGTCACGGATGGAGGGATTGGGCAAGGGAGGGATATTTTGTGTGTATGTGTGTGAAAAAAATCCTCCGCACTTCCTGTGTTTCCAGGAGGGAAAGGGAAATGATTATAAAGTAATTATGTGAGAGATGGGGTGGAGGAGGGCAGGGCAGGCCAGGAGCCAGGCGATCCCCGGGTCAGGGGGTGGAGGTGACTCTGGTCAGCGTGAGGGGAGCTGGTGGCAAGAGGGGGTGGAGAACAGCTGAGCACAGCGGTGCACACCTGTAATCCCAGTTCTTGGGAGGCTGAGACAGGAGGATGGAAGGCTCAAGGACGGCCTCAGCGACTTAGACTCTCGGCGACAGCGAAACCCGGCTTCAAAATAAAAAGGAAGGGCAGACTGGGGTTACGGCTCAGAGGTAGAATGCTCTGGGGTTCCACCCCCAGTACCAAAAAAGTGGGGAGGTTGGTGAAAAGGTGCCCATCCTTTGGAGACAGGAGCAAACCCAGTGAAGTAGGGGTGATCTCCTTTCTCTCGCATTATCCCACACACACCCCGTCTCACTCTCAGGAGAACTGCTCAGCCCTCAGACTCCACTCAAAGAGGCCACTTTGCCGGGGACCCCTTCCTGAGCGCCCCACCTGCCCTCCTCAGAGCCTGCGCAGTCTCCTCACAGTACTGAGAGCCACCCGAATGTCCTGCTGTGTCTGCTTCCTCCACCAGACCGTGAGCTTCCTGACCAGATGTCAGGTCTTGGTCATCACCCTGCCGCCAGGGTCAAACACGGGACTGTGAGACTAGTAGACGTTTTATTTTGTATCTGGGGGTGGATACTGGGATTGAATTCAGGGACATTTGACCTCTGAGCTACACTCCTAGACCTTTTCAAAAATTTTTAAAATTTGAGACAGGGTCTTGCTACATTGCTGAAGCTGGCCTCCATCTTTCAATCCTCCTGTCTCAGTCTCCCAGGTCCTGGGATTCCAGCTGAGTGCCACCAGTGGGCCCAGCACAAAGGAGTGTGTGTGTGTGTGTGTGTGTGTGTGTGTGTGTGTGTGTGTGTGCGCATGGGGTTTGAACCTTGAATCCAGGGCCATTCTACCTCTGGGCTATATACCCAAGCCCTATTTTATTTTTATTTTGAAACAGGGTCTCACTAGGTTGATGAGTCTCCCTGATTGCTCATTCCGTCCTCAACCTGTGATCCTCCTGTCTCACCCTCCCGAGTACCGGGATCACCAGCATGTCACCATGCCCAGCAACAAGGAATGCTTTTTTATTTTGTTTTGTGTTGCGGTACTGGAGATGAAACCCAGGGGAATTCTATCTCCAAGCTATATCCCCCGCCTGATTTTTTAAATTCATTTTGAAACAGGGTCTCACTAAGCTGCAAAGGGCCTCACTAAGTAGCTGAGGCTGTGCGAACCACAATCCTCCTGTCTTCCAAATGCTGGGACTACAAGTGTGCATCATCACGCCCGGCTCAATGGATGTCTGTGAGCGAGTGTGCTTGCTAGCCAGCTGGAGAGGATGTTGAGCGTATCTTGAAAGCACTTTAAGCACAGGGGGAGCACTGAAGCTGGAGTCTGAGCACAAATTCTATCTGTCTTTATTCAGCAAAGTGGCATGAAGGAAATACCTACTATGTGCCAGGTGTTGAGAATCCCAAACTCAAGGACTCCCATCTGGCCTGAGGAGGGTAACTTAGCCCTAGTCTTCTGTCCACTTTGGCTGCTTGGTGGGAGGCTGTCAAGAGAAGGATCTGACAACTGTGTGTAGGGTTTAATCCCTTGATCCATTAGTCATGTCTGCTAGGGGCAAAGGATTAGGACGAGGTGGCACATCTTGGGTATCTTTACTGAGTGTGGTTGGAAGGAGGGGCGGCCATAGAACTGACGCAGTGTGAAAGGCGCCTTCATGCGGCAGCCAAAGCCAGACCTGCGGGAGCCCAGAGCGGCGTGAGTCACCCCGCTGGAAGCCATCGGACGCTTGACAAAGAGCGTGACATCTGAGCTGGCGTTTAAAGCATGTGTGGGATTGTCAGACCACAAAGAGGGAAGGAAGGGCATCAAGGGAAGAGAGACGAGCCTGCCCAGGGCTCCACACCATGAAAGAACTAGGTGTGTGGGGCTTGGGAGAGGCTCCGCGGCGGGGCGTGGGAGGGAGGGGACTTGTCACTTGTGAAAGGCCAGCTCTGCCTCTGGAAGGAGCCAAGACTCGATCCTGTGGAAACCCAAGTGACATCTCTAAGCCAGCAACGTGCAGGATCCCGTTGGGTTGCATGGGGGAAGAGACTGGCTAGGAGGCAGATGTCCCGGGGACGGTGAGGACAGAGGCCTGGGAAGCTGACGCAGCCATTCTGCGTCAGCCTGGAGGGGGTGGGATGGGAAGGGGAGCTGGCCTGGGGACGGCACGCCTCTGCAGGACTGAAGACTGGCTGGATGAAGCAGCGAGGAAGGACGAGCGGCTGAGAACGCCTGGAGCGCGTTAGCAACTGCTGCTTCCTTCAGAGGTCAGAGACCATGACCCTGCTAGAGGCTGGCTGGCCTTTATCCTAGGTCCCCCCGGAGCCCAGGTGGACTCGAAGCAGGATGCACGTGCTCACGTCACTCACCTTAAACTCTCCGACCACGGAAGGATCTTCATTCTCATCCGATTTGCCTCGGTACAACTTGAAAGTATCTGAGAAGTCAGTCAGGCCCTCGAAATCGGCTACGTCCTCCAGTTCGCAATTGTAGATCTAAAAACACATCAACAGATTCCTTATTTCTCATTGAAATGCAAGCTGAGGCTAGCCGGGCGTGGTGGCGCACGCTTGTAATCCCCACTCTTGGGAGGTGGAGACAGGAGGATCGCGCAGGTTCGAAGCCAGCCGCACTGGCTTACGAGACCCTGTTTCCAAATAAAAATATAAAAATAGGTCTGGGAGTGTAGCCCGGAGGTAGAAGGGCTTCCAGAAACCCCAGTACCACCAAAAAAAAAAAAAAAAAAAAAAAAAAAAAAGTGGAGGCTAAAACCGAAATAGCCAAATGGGCACGAGGCTGTGGATGGAGCAGCTGGAACTCTCCGATTGCTGACAGGAGTACAGAATGGTACAGCCACCTTGGAAAATGTCTGGTAGTTTCTTATGGAGCTAAATATCTAGATCCGCCGGGCGCGGTGGCGCACGCTTGTAATCCCAGCATTCGGGAGGCTGAGACCAAAAGATTGCGGTTTGCGAACAGCCTCAGCTACTTAGTGAGGCCCTCCTCAACTTAGTGAGACCCTGTTTCAAAATAAAGAATAAAAAATAGGGCAGGGGGTGTAGCTCAGAGATCAAATGCCCCTGGGTTCCATCCCCAGACCCTCAAAAAAAAAAAAAAAATCTAGATCCTAGCATCCAGAAACTGCATTCCTAGATATTAACCAAAGAGAAATGAAAACATGTCCATATGTTTTCATGTGGACATGTTTATTCATTCTGCTACTGCTGAATGAATAAACACATTGCGGTATATCCACGAAGTGGAATACTACTCAGAAATAAAAAGGGCACACTACTGATATACACACTAACACAATGACTCTCAAAAATGGGGGCTAAAGAAGTCAGACACACACAGAATAGACACTGTGATTCCATTTGTATCAAGAATAAAAATAGGCCAAACCAATCTATGTTGGTAGAAATCAGATCAGTGGCCTCTGGAGGGGGAGGGTTGGGAGGAATTGGCTGGAAGGATCTGATTGGGGGGTGTTAGGGGGTAGGGGTTTGTGCAAATGTGTACAATCAAGACTTATTGAATGTATCATCTTATTGTGTGTAAATTATGCCTGAAATAAAAAGCTAGAATAAAAGGAAAAAAGGAAAGACGTAAAGAGGAAGGGGAGAGAAAGGGAGAGGGGACAGAGTGAGTACGAGATTGATCCCCAGCCTAGTATGATCATTTTTTAAAATTAGAGCCTTTTAACATGCTGGTATTTTTAAAGCTACAATAAGATATTATGATAATTATATATAAGAGGTAGGTTTTTCCACTTTGATAGGAAAACATTTTATTTTCTTTTTTTGGGGGGTACAAATGATTGAACTCAGGGGCATTCTACCTCCGAGCTACACCTTTAGGCCTTTAAAAACTTTTTAATTTAAAAACAGAGTCTTGCTAAGTTGCCGAGAGCCTTATTAAATTGCTGAGGCTGGTCTGGAACCAGCGGTCTTCCTGTGTCAGCCTCCTAAGAGGAAAAGTATTTTAATGACTTGATATTTCTCACTTAATTTTTTTCTTCTATACACTGCTCTGACTCTCATTTGCTTCTACTTGAGTGCATTATGGGTTGAAAAGTTGAAGGAAGAACTGGAAAACCTGGAACGTTAACAGAAGGATCAGAGCGAGCCAGCCCTGCCTAGTTCTATAGCTTGGCATTCTCCTGGCCACAGGTGCCCGTCGTTGTGATTTTCTGTGTGACAGAATCAACTTGTCAGCCAGAAAAACTGATCCCTGTTCAGAAGATAAAAGGAAGCATGTTGACCTCTAGTGTTGTTCTGCAGAAAAACACTGTGACTTCCGAGCTTCCCTGAGTCACCTGGATAATTGCTGGCCTCATTAGTGTGGTACCAACCCATCCCCAGCCCTCTGCCAGATGCTCCCAAGCCCCAAAGTAGCCATCCTGCAACCCTAACTCAATAGTCATCCTGAAGCCATAGTCTTGGCCAAGCCAATCCTGTTGTAACAGGGCTGTCTGGAGGCCAGAGGTACTCTTGGCCCCGCCCCTCAGCATCCATCCTCTGCCCTTCAGCCTTCTCAGCTCTGTGCTTTCCCTCCTCCTTCTCCTTCTCCTCCTCCTCCTCCTCCTCCTCCTCCTCCTCCTCCTCCTCCTCCTCCTCCTCCTCCTCCTCCTCCTTCTTCTTTTTGGTATTAGGGATGAAACCCAGGGGGGCTACCCCTCTCCAAGCTATCCCCCAGCCCTCTTATTATTTTTTTTTAACAGGATCTTCACTAGGTTGCTGAATGTCTTGCTAAGTTGCTGAGGCCGTACTCAAACCTGTCATCCTCCTGTCTCTGCCTCTCAAGTGCTGGGATTACAGGAATGTGCTGCTGGGCCTTGCTGGAGCCAGTTCTAATGTTGTTGACTCCCCCACCCACAAGTGCACAGGTTCAGGTACCTTGAGTTTGGAGTAGCCTTTCTGGATGTACTGTCCACATTTTTCCTGCTCTCCCGAGGAAGCATAAAATTTACTCCACCAGTCAACAATTTCTTCCTCCTAAAGCATGTCAAAAAGGAAAAATTATTAGTGATGACCTGGACTTCCAGTTTATGCAGGAAACTCCTATGTAACACATAGGCACATAGGTACTTCTGGCCTTGTTTAAGTGAGATCGTGTGCCCATAATGTACACTCCGCACAAAATACTCATGATGTTTCGACTTAGAAACTGGAGGAGAAATGACCAGTGGAATGTATTTGTTTTAATGTTCGCCCTATACACACAATCTATTAATTCACTGTTATCTTTTTTACCCTGTTGATATTTATATATGCAAACAAATGAAGACAAAACCTCCAATATGCATTTTCTACTCTCTCATTTCCTTGGCTTCCTTAGCCAGCAATGTATTGTAATATGCATCTTGCTAAGCTAAGAGTGGGAAAAACTGGTTCCAATTCAAGTTTCATCCTTATGTTCTGAGCCAAACCCTCAGGTGACAAGCCATGCTGGCTGGGGCAGGTTGTTCAACATCTCAGCATCAATTTCTTCATCCACCGATAATGACAGTGGGGTAATATCCTGCCTTCTGCCTCAGAGAGTTGATTTGGAAATCAAACAAGATCATTAAGAAAAAGATATTTAAAAAGTTCAAAATGTGGTATAAAAGGAAGGCAGCATTCTGGTCTAATAAAATTTAGACCAGCGGCCTCCAACCAATCTGCATATCCTGATGCAATCGGTCGAGGCTGAGACCTGGGCATCCGGTCTGGCCTCCTAAGCTCCTCTGGTGACTCTAATGTGTAGCCAGCGTGGACAACCTTGGTTTTTTGTTCATATTTGGTTTTGCAAGGTCTGGAACATAGAGCAGGTCTCTATCAGTGAACTACACCCCGGCTCCAAAGCAGCTCTGGTTTGGCTGGGTGCTTCTTTGTTGGGGAGAAGGGACGACATATGAATCTCTTGTACATTTTCAAACTACAGAACCTCTCCTACTCAAATTTATTACATGAATAGATCATCAAGCCATGTGCACTGGTACATGCTTGTAATCCCAGTTACTCAGGAAACTGAGGAGGAATACCAAAAATTTGAGGCCATCCTGGGCAACTGAGGGGCACTTGTCTCAAAATAATAAATAAAAAGGGGGATGAGGTGTAGCACAGTTCTGTAGCATAGAACTTCTGGGAGGCCAGAAGTTCTCCTGGATTTAACCTCCAGTATGGCAAAAAAAAAAATCATTAGTCTCACTCATTGTTTATTTTAATCTGTCAGAAATAGCGATGTCAAAAAATACAAGTATAAAGCCAGGCGTGGTGGCGCACGCTTGTAATCCCTGCACTTGGGAGGCTGAGACAGGAGGATGGTGCAGGTTCGAAGCCAGCCTCAGCCACTTAGTTACTTAGTGAGGCTCTCGGCAACTTAGTAAGACCTTGTTTACAAATAAAATATAAAATAGGTCTGGGAGTTTAGCCCAAAGGTAGAAAGCCTTTGGGTTCCACCCCCAGTACTACCAAAAAAAAAAAAAAAATACGGTATATAAGTATCACTTGTAATATAGCCTCCTAGTGAGTCTGGGATTGAGGAACAAGGCACATGAAAGGCTATTTCTTAATTATGTTATATATATATACACATACATAAATACATATAGATGTTTATTAACCATATATTTATAACCATACATGTGTTTTTATAGACAAACTTATGTCTTCCACACAGGCAACAGAGAGGTACTCTCTTAGTGGATCAGCAATATATCATTTAGAAAAGTTTTACTTATATGTCAATTATAGACAGAACATACGCGAATCTTAAGTGGAGTGCACAATAATTACCTTTTCTGACAGCTGCACAGGCACAGGTATGGTCATGAAGAGGAGAAACCATATAACGGGTCACATGGATTTTAGGTTTACGAATCCATGAGCATTAGGTAGAAGAAGGGGGGAAGGAGGGAGGGAGGGAGAGAAAGAGAGAGATTATTTTCGTGCATGCTTTATATCATCAGCATTTTGATAGATTATTATAAATTATTGTAGTCAAGACAACCGCATCATTGAATTCACCTTATTGATTCATCCTAAGAAAATGCGCAAGAGTCCCACACAGTAACAAACGAGAGGCTTAGAGGTAGTCGCTCAGGGTTCATGTTTTCAGTGGGTTGGACGATGGTCACAGCGGCCACTCAGGAGGGAGCTGGCGGAGCTGTTCGTCTTCCTGCCCCGGCCCCCGCACCCCACTTTGCACCTCGAGCGTATCCCCACTGGCCTAATCCTCACCCCTTCCAAGCTCTCCTGTCCTAAGAGGAGCACGACTGCATGATTACCACGCGGGTCCCCAGCCCTGCGTCATGGAACCACATGAACACTTGCTCATCCATCGACTCGTCCTAATATGAAGAAGCCAAATCCTTCCAAATGAATTTCCGGGTGGAGAACACACCCCGAATCCCAGGGCACCTCCAGGAGATGGGAGGAGAGAGAGCCAGAAGGTCGGGGCTGGAGTTTCTCTTGCTATCTTCTGGGACACTGGCCAAGCTCACCCTCACGGGCAGTTTGAAGAAATGCTGCTCAGACTCCCAAGCTCTGAAATCCTAACTCGAGTTCATTTCTCAAGTTAGGATTCGCCGCCCCGCTCCCCACGGCTGCGTGGGGGGAGACCAGGCTTCCGCAGGGCTCCGCCGTTATTTCCAGGTTGCTTTTTGTTTCATGCAACAGAACTGCCAAGAGAGGCAGAGAGACAGACAGACGCGTCAGTTCTTCCTATTAGATTCATTCCAAAGCGGGATTAAGGGTTAGATCATCGTAGCCGAATAGAGATTTTGGAGAGAGGAATTTACCAAAAGTGCGTTCATATACTCTCAGGGGCTTTTGAATTTAGATAATTTAGAGTTCTTTTATGCGCATTTATTTTCAGTCATTTAGAAAACTGCTTCAAAGAGTAGTCTGTGCTTTAATAAAAAAGCATGATTTAAGACAAGTTGCTAATTTTAAAATTTAGTATTAACTAAAATAAAATTTAGGAGTAATATAGAACAATTCATTTATGCTGACTTGCCCATGAATTATTACTATTATTATTATTATTATTATTATTAGTAGTAGTAGTAGTAGTACTGGGGATTGATCCCAAAGGCATTCTACCTTTGATCTACACCCCCAGCCCTATTTTATTTTTATTTTGAAACAAGGTCTCGCTAGGTTGACGAGAATCTCACTACTTGCTGAGGCTGTCCTCGAACCTGCGATCCTCCTGTCTCAGCCTCCCAAGTATTGGAATTATAGGCATGTGCCACCACAATCGGCTTTGCCCATTAATTCTTATGAAAAGGAAGAACAAATGCAAGGAATGAAACTCCCTTTATTATATCTACTAATGAACTTGCAAATGAGAGTCGAATCATTTAGTGGCACAGAATATTCTCCCCTTAGGCTTAAAACAACCCTATTTGTTTAAGTCACCACTCACTCCAAAATCTACTAGTAGAAAGAATCTGAAGGAAGAATTCGTGCCTGCAGAGCAAGGGCCCGCGGTCCCAGGCAGCTCCATGCATCGTCTTATCATACATACATGCACTGTCTTCGGAGAAGCCAGTTTGCTGAGCGCTGTTGACATGCCGCTCAAGCACTGGAATTGGAAGGCATGTATTGAGATGACTATGTCGGATTCCCGAGTCATCTGGCTAGCGCTAGAGCAACTCGCCCCAGACCATGATGACCCTGATTTCTCCCTTTTCTTGTGATGGTGCTGACCCCCACAGAGCTCCTGAGGACATCATAGAGTCACTCCATGGTCACTGCAAGACACAGCCTCCAGTCCCCAGCAGCAGCACAGTCAGTTTTGACCTGCTCCTCAGATCCGAAGCCTGAATTGAATTAATGGTAACATATGTACTTTCCGTGTACATTACATATGTGTAAAAGGGAACATCAACAAGCTGGCCCTCGGCTCTTCCAAAGCTAAGCACGGTTCACTTGAGTTTGCGAAGATGGACAATGTCTACCTCGGTTAGCAGGTGGACGCGGGTTTTTAGAGGAGATTCCCACCCACCTTTCACACGAGCCCGGTGCATCTCAGCGAGGTATGAGGAGAGCTAGCCGATACAGTTATTTATAGTGCGGCAGGAATGAGTGGTCTGCCATCCCCATCTTGCAGTGCTGCAAGGCTAAAGTCTAGGATGTAAACTGACCTTTCATAATGGGTCACTACAGGAGCCGAGTTATTGTCAAGATGCAAGTAAAAATATTTACATAGATTATCAATTTTTTCTCCTTATTTCCCAGTAGTACTTAGGGCTACCGAGTACCCAGATGCATGTGAGAAGAACTGACAACAGTAGATGGTGAAGTTGGAAAGAGATTATTCAGCAGGATCTTACACTACCTTTTTCTGGACTAATTGTGAAAATATACATTAAAAAACTCTCTCTGTTTTGGTACTAGAAATTGAACCCAGTGGCATTCTACCTCCAAGCTACACCCCCAGCCCTTTTTATTTTGTTTTCAAACAGGATCTTGCTAGGTTGCTGAGAATCTCACTATGCTGTTGAGACTGGTCTCAAAACTGTGGTCCTCCAGCCTCAGCCTCTCAAGTACTGGATTACAGGCATGTGCCACCACACCCAGCATAAAAAAAATCTTGAGTTTATTATACCTAACTTCTCCCAGGGGTACTACTGTCTTAGTGATGGAAAATTGGATACTGTTATTTGCCACCCTGTAGAATTTCCCGATAGTAGAATCAAACGCACTATAATACTGGCTGTGGAGACCATATTTAATACGTTCCAACTGTTAGTGAGTTTAACACCAGTGGGAAGGAATTGCCTTTCTTTAATGGCCCTGTTTATGGTCATAAGATATTAAAGGGCAATCATGTGCATTTTGGGGCCAGTTTGCACATTACAACATGCTGCGAGTGTTTATCATAAGTGCCAAAAGAAACAGTGAGATATCTTGCGTTTTCTTTTTTTCTGGGTTGAGACTTTTCTCTCCTCTCCTTCTTGTAGAAGAGCCTGGGTGGCTTTAAAATAGGGTCCTGAGTAAGCATTTCCACCAATGACTTCACTTCAAAACCACAGTGTGAATATAAAAGTCTGGGATGGTCCGTATACTGACAAAGAAGGTCATTAAAACTCATGACATTTCAGTTTTGTACAGGGAAAAACCAGGCCTGCCTCATGCAGCCCTGTTCTTAACATTGCAGTGTTATCAGTTTGTTCCCGAAACTTCTCTTTCCAGAGAATGACATCAGTTGGATTGTTAATGCCAGAGGTTCTTTACTTGCACACATATATAGGAAGTTTGAAAATACAGGGAAGTCTGGGCCTCTCTCCCTCTTGGTGAGTGGGCTGGGGCGTGGGTGTGGATCATATTTTGAGTATCCTGGGTGACTAGTGAGGACCAAAGGCCTCTCGTCTACCTAACATCTTTATAACTGAGTGCACGATTCAGCTTCTTGAGTCTACTCAGCCCACAACAAACTGATTTCATGACTATTGTTTTTATGGCATTGAATGGTTGCTTAACTCAGTTCACCAAGTGCTTAGACGTCTGGAAGGTAAAGTTGACAGTATCCAACGACTGGTTCTGAAGCCTACCTTAGATGCCAGTAATGGTTTGGTGTCTTCTATTTCGATAACGATGTCCCGGCAGGGAGGTGCAGAGAGGAGGGAAGCTACAAAGCAAAATAATTTTATAATCTAAGAGACTTAGAAAAATAATGAGCACCCCACTCCAAGTTCACGGTGAACAACCACAGGGTAGATGGTAGGGTTGACCTTAGATGGGAATTTCTGAACAGAGACCACACCTGAGTGTAGAAAACCACCGAATCACTCAACATTTTCCCCCAGTATGCAATGTGGTTTTAAGCGTTTTCCAGGAGAAATGCTTAAAAAATACGATGTGGTGTTAAGCATGGCCCACCTTTTCTTGTGCTGTGGACAATTAGCACAGTGCATATATATAGGAAGTACACAGAAAGGAATTGTGGGATTCAGGGTGAAGGTGGGGAACCTATATCTTAAGGAGCTTCCTTTTTGGGATTTGTTCATCAGACACAAAAAATAAACAATAATAAGAGAGGAGAGGAGAAGAGAGGAGCGGGAAAAGCGTGGTGCATATTTGGGGCCTGAGGTGCAGTGGTGGATCTGGCCCTTGTTCCCACACTGTATGTAGAGGGAGAGACAATGCCCTGAGTTTATGTGCCATTCCTCAGGTAGCTGTGAGTCTGCCAAGCTAAGATAACTTTCTGTTTAATCCACTCAGGCAATTAACAAATGGGACAGACAGGAGGGGAGGGAAGACACGGTTTTAGGTACCACGTGCCAGGCACAGGGCTCAGCACGAGGTTTACCTAGCAATTCCTTGGTAACCCTTTAGAATATGTACCATTATTTCCATGCTTGAGATTTAACAGCAAAGAAAAGCAGAAGCTAAGAGAAAGCGAGTCCCGTGCTTCAGGTCAAACAACGAGGAGTAAGTAGAAGTAACTGAGGTCTGTTGACCCCAAGGTCTGTACTTTTTTCTTAGTACTGGGGATTGAACCCAGGGGCATTTTTTACCTCTAGTCTATACCCCTTACCACTTTTATTTTTTATTTTAAAACAGGGTCTTGCTAAGTTGCTGAGATCCTCCTGTCTCAGCTTCCCAGCCACTAGAGTTAACAGGTATGCACCAACATGCCCGGCACAAAGTTTGTATTTTAATCATCACACCTGAGCCTATTGAAAAGTAGATGCTCAAAAAATGTCAGAGAAGTGTTCATGGGTCGTAGAGGCAGGGGAGACGGATCCTTATTGAACATCTGTGACGTACTAATTGTTACACAAGGCTGTTTTCCATGCATGAGGATCCCTGGATCTATAAGCAGCGTCTCTACTTTCCAGGTAGGCTGGTCTGCAACTCCGGACAACTGCAGCAATATGGAACGTGAGTGCCAGCTGGGTGGGGATGTGTGAGCTCCGCTATATGCAAGTCCCTTCTCGTATTTCAGTTCTCTGCTTTACTATCCTCATGCAAGCAAAGCCCGAGAGACTCGGGGAAAGTGTGTTGTGTGTGTGCTCCAAACCTTAGACCAAGCAAGTCTCACTCCTCAACTTGTACCCCATCATTTTTATTTTTTAAGAGACTGAGGATTGAATCCAAGGGTACTGTACCACTGAGCTACATCCTCAACATTTATTTTAAATGTTCGTTTTTTGAGATAGGTTCTTGCTAAGTTGACCAGGCTGGCCTCAAACTTGCAATCCTCCTGCCTCAGCCTCCCCTTGTTGCTGGGTTACAGGCATGCACCACTACACCCAGAAACCTATCATTGGTTTTAAGAAAGTACCAGATTTCCCTCCTCTGGTGTTCTCTGAAGCCCTGCCCACCCTCCACCTTAATTCCACAGCATTACTAACCAGGAAGCCTCTGCCCTGGGCCATGCCTGTCCCTGACCACGGAGATTGTGGTCTACACAAGTGCTCCGTGGCCAGGGAAAGCTCGAAACATTTGTACCTGCCTAATGATTTCCCACATTTGGACCAAAGACCTTTCTCTCACAAAAATAGTAGGAAAGAAATGTGATGAAAATAGGTGCTCTGCATCGAGTGACTTCAGATAAAACAAGCCCTGCAATTACAATGATCCTCCTGTTATAAAAAGCTGTTGCAATTGTAAGCACCATAGACTCAGCACAGAATGTCTTACATGGAATGTTTTTTGATAAACACATGCTCAAATGTTATTGTTGAGTCCCCCCTTCCCCCATCAGGGATACAGGATGTTCAGACCCACGGAGAAGATGAGTTTCAGAAACTCTGACCAAACCTTGCAGAAAAGCTTAGAGAATCAGACTGTGCCCTAGCTGCTTACATAGATCTGTTTCAGTGCAGAAGTCACCAATGCCAGCTGAGCAGGGTATTTCAGTCCTCCATTGCGATCTAACCTCATGAAGTTAGGGCCCTATGATCCTGTGCACTGAAGTGACAGAGCTAACAGTCTCTAACAGTCAGTTAGAGTCTAGACAGGACTCTAACAGTCCTGGGCACACAGTGAGTGAAAAACAGAAAACCACTGAGTAAATAATAGCAAAATGATATCTACTATTTATTATGGAAATCTAAGGTATGTTGCCCTGCTCTCTCATTTGCACATTAATTACATGACCTAAAACTTTCCTCTATGGGTAACAATGAGATATCTTTCAAATTACATCACAACAACATTGTTGTTGTGCATTAGTGAGGTGGGATCACAGGTGGAAAGTAATTTGAAATAAAAATCTCCTGCTCCCTCAATCCTCATGGAGAGAATGGTTCCCTATATTTTCCCATGAGATATTTATCACCGTGGACCGTGACCACTCGTGCCCTTGTTTATCTTCCCTGCTGGACTCTTGCACCATGGGTACATGGTTATCTTGGGCTCTTCAGTCTCTCAAACATTTATACTGATGAATGGCTTTTAATGAATGTTCAATTATCATTTGTTGAAGGTTTAAGGAAATTACTTTATCTCTATCACTAATGTGGCAACAGCTTTCCCTGCATTTCCAGGTTGTATCTTAAAACGCAAATAGTAGCCTGTAATCCCAGTACTCGGGAGATTGAGACAGGAGGATTGCATGTTTGAGGCCAGCCTCAGCAACCTAGCAAGGCCCTCATGGATTTAGCAAGACCCTGTTTCAAAATAAAAATTAAAATAAATAGAGTTGAGGGTGTGGCTCAGAGGTAGAATGCCTCTGAGTTCAATCCCTAGTACAGAAAGAAAGGAAGGAAAGAAGGAAGGAAGAAAGAAAAGAAGAAAGGAGAGAAGGAAAGAAAGAAGGAAAGAAAGAAAGAAAGAAGGAAGGAAAGAAAGAAGGAAAGAAACAGACAGACAGGTAGGCAAGTGGGAAAAGTTCATCAAGCACTTTGAACTTCCTCAAAAGACTATCTTATGTTCATTGGAAGGTAATCTCTTGAGCCCTCCCCCCAGGCCAGGATCTTAGTAGCACTACAACTTACTGTCTTTATTTCCTTGGGAAAGTTATATAACACATTGCAAATAAAAATGCTTCCTCCTCTGTAGAATCTAGACAGCGAATACGTACCGTGAGAAGGTTGTATAAAGACTGTGCATGACAAGCCCCACACTTGTTTCCAGATTTGCATCTTACCTTTGAGCTGGGGCACAATGTCCTCCTTTCCTGCATACGGGTCACAGCGGAAGCGGTCCAGGCGGTCGATGGTGCACTGGCCAACGACGGGCTTCCGCCCAAACTGCCTGTGGTCGATGACCTTGATCACCAGCGGAGGCATGTATAATTCCTCCTTGGGCAAGAACTGGTGGACAAGAAAGGTGGGTGTCACTTCTCTTTGCAAGACCAGACAAAGGCAGCTTTGCCAATAAACTCCCCCAAGGAAGCAACCCAGTTCTCTTGGCCCACTATGCACAACCTGCTGGAGTCAGAATAAGCAGTTCAATAATTAACTTACTAGGCGAGTGGCTCAGTGCTTGAGTCAGGCTGCCTGGGACCAAATCCTGGCCCTGCTGCCACAGACTGAATTGACTTTAGAAGATTTTTCCAACCCCGCTATGGCCGGCTATCTCATCAGTAATAGTGGAGTTATGGAATTCATATATATGGAGTGCTTAGAATAGTACTTGGCCCATGTTAAGTGCCCTGTGTTAGGTACCATGATGTGGAATCAGAATGTTTTTACTACTGACCCTGGGCCCCGCTTCCTAAGGTTGGGGGAGGGCTTGTGTAAGACCGATGAGTCCAGAGCTTGGGTAACCTACTAGCCAAGTCCTGGGCAGAATTTAGAAGTGGTCAAGACAAAGCCGAACCGCCAAGGGAAATAGCTGGGGTGGGAATCTTTCGGCCCTAGATGCTCACTGCCGAATTCTCACTCTTCCTTCACTGCCCCTGGGACCAGGGGGCTGGATGGCATGGCCTGTGTGGAGATCACGGTCTACCCACGAGTTTGCTTGTGGTTCAGGTGGACTGCTCTCTCTGGCTCTCATACAAGACTAGAAGCTGGGGTTTGCTGAGTGGCTTCCTCCAGGTCTGCTGACCAAGGCTAGAGACTATGCCAGAAGCGGTCAGGTGGGTGACTGGTGGACATGGATGAGTAGAGTGGTGGCCCCGGAGGGACCAGTCAGGGATTCTGGCTTCCAGCATCCGTGAGGCAGCATTGTGGGGGAGGGGCGTAGGTTTTGGAGAGTTGGAAGAAGCTGAGTTCAAACTGTGGCCCCCCACTTGCTGGCCATGTGCCCCTGTGTACATGAGTTACTCTCTCCGTTTCCACCATGGGGAGTGTAAACAGGGTGGAGATGTCCACCTGCAGGGTTAGAGGCTCCGTGCACAGTGTGTGACTGCTCAGCACCGAGCCCCAGCTGTTGACGAAGCTGGGACAGTCACCCCAGCGCAGCAGGGGTGGCCTAACATGACGCTGGATGAGGCACTGTCCCTCTCTGGACCTCCGTTTCCTCATCTGTAAGATGAGAGCTGAAACCACGTGGCCTTTGAGCTCCAGAGCAATGTGTCAGAGACGCCAAAGGCTCAAGGACCGTGAAGGCCTTCCATCCCTTCAAGCAAAGGAGATGCCTGCCTTTATTTGGACCTCTTTTATAAAGTAAAAAAAGAAAAAAAATTTTTTCATTTTTTAAAATTTCAGGATTTAACTGCTTTGAAAACAGAAAGCCTGGGTGGCCTCCTCTGACTTCAGGTAACAATGCAGGGCCTGGGACACTGATGCTTCACACTCCCAATAACCAGAGGTGACCCAGATGGAACAAAGAAGGGACCATCCCAGGACACAGGCAAGGGCTGTTAGGACAGTGGCCCATCACCCCACAGAGGTTCACACAGCCGCCGCTTCCCCAGGAGGCCAGGGCGCTGACCACGGGCCTGTCAGAAACAGATAGCTGAGTGGATAGGAAGTTTACTGGAGAAATGAATCAGTACTGTTCACAGATACTTCTCTGTCTCTGGGGGTGTTTGTTGCTTACCGAAACCATCACCACAGTGTGAGAATCTAAGGGGTAAAGTTGCTGACAAGCTAAACAGAAGGCAGAGTCTTTGATATTTTTAATTTGTCATATTTGGGCATGGAGTCTATATTCATATTTCAAATAGAATTCAGCTACTCGACATGCATGAACTGTTAGAGTCTGGGCACCATACCACTTTCATGAAGAGAACAGAGCTTGGGAAGTTGGGCGTCTTCTTAAGATTTTTGATCACCACGGATTCTACCCTCTCCCCTCCGCACTCCACAACAAGGCTGGGTGAGGTGATAGAGGCCATCTGGTAGTTTTTCATATTTCTTAAGCCCCAAGCTAGGATCTGGGAAAACAAGTTAGAGATGTGAAGGAAAGCTGATGTATTAAAACTATTATTCAAAAGGAAAAATCCTACCTTACCCATTGGCAGGTCTTTTTCTTTTAATTTTTACAGTACTAGGGGTTGGACCCAGGGGCATTCTACCTCTGAGGTGTACCTCCAGCCCTATTTTATTTTGGAACAAGGCCTCACTAAGTAGCTGAGGCTGGCCACGAACCTGTGCTCCTTCTAGCGCAGCCTCCCAAGTACTGGAATTACAACTGTGCCCCACTGCACCTGGGCCTGGTAAAGTCTTTAAGATTGATTAGTTCAAACTCGTGTAAAATACAGTGACTGATATTCCAGAAAGCTGTTGGTCATGCAGAGAAAGCAGCTCTTCCTCTTTTCTTCTCCTGCCTGAGCCAATAAAAAGCAGAGCAGCAGAGAGCCCAGGAACCAATCTTGGCTGAGCCGGGTACAGCGGGGTAAATGCTGACTAGTTAGTTAACCTATCTCTGTCTCATCTCCAAGCAGGGCTGGTGGGGTTAGTTATCACAGGGGCACTCTGAGGATCAAGCCCAAAACTCTTAACACAGTGCCTGACATGAAAGCATTAATAGTAATAATAATAATAACAACTTTTTTAAAGCCACCTGCCTCAGATTTTGAGAACTCCTAGCAAGACAGCTGGAGAAGGAAATGTTAGAGTAACAGCTGTTCACCTGGACGGGGAAAGCCCTGAGACCAAGCCAGACACTGTCCCTCAGGCCACCCGGTCAGCTTCATCAGCCTGTATCTGCCCCAGTTGTGTAACATGTCACCATTGCCTCCTCCTCCCTTTCCATAGCCCCCCTCAGCCTCCTCCACAGGCCCCCAATCTGTACATGTGTACATGCATGTGCACACACACACACACACACACACACACACACACACACACTCTTCTGAGCTATCTTCTCTCCTCCCCAGTTTTCCACCTGACCTGAAACACTCGGCAACCTGCTGGCCCCCAGTAAATGAAGACTTCAGATTCCCTTCGTGATATTGGCATTGCTGCCTCCATAGTCTCCTGCTTCTATGACTAGTTCAAGTTTGGGGACCAATTCTATAGGAAGTCAGAGACAGTGAGAACATATATAGCAGGATGCCGCTCCCTACTCGAAAGATCCCTGCTCTGTAGCAACATTGTGGTACTGGGACTGAACCCAGAGACATTCTACCTCTAAGATACACTCCCAGACCAATTTTATTTCTTATTTGGAAACAAGGTCTCACTCGGTTGCTGAGAGCCTCACTAAATTGCTGAGGCTGTCCTTGAACCTGCAATCCTCCAGTCTCGGTGTCCCAAGTACTAGGATTACAAGCGTGCGTTGCCATGCCTGGCTTTATCCATTGGATTTGATCAAATAAAACAGAGAATACTCTTTTCCCCCCACAAGTAAGCTGCGTGAACACTGGACCCATCTTGGCCTCTTTGCATCATAGCGAGCCTCCACTGGAGACACAGAAGAACTAAACAAGCCACCAAAAACCACGAGGAGGAACATACCTCAATAGCAGTGAGCTGGACGACAGGCCTGATCCCCTGGGGGACCATGTATAAGTTTGGTGCCCTTTGGGAGGGCAGAATGGGGAGGTTGGAGCCATCCTGAAAAAAACATGAAATGTCAATGCCTCCTTTTCGTTCAATCAAAGGGTGCCTAGAATTATTACCGGGTGTTGAAGCAGCTGAAAGGGCACATGAGTGAGAATGCAGAGATGTACCTTGTCCCTCAGGATCAGCTCTGCAGTTGCAAGGACATCCCCACAAGCCTTGTCTCCATTCATGACTGGGTGCCAGAGAAGTTTAGGTGTCACGTCCGCTTCTGACTTGAGTTTCACCAGAGGAGAGAAAATGCTTCGTCCTAAAAATTCATCTTTGCCCTAAAGAGACAAGCAACACTCAATTTTTCTAAGGAAACATCCCTTCAAAGCTCCACCAGCCCCCAGGTCATCTTAGAAATTCCAAATTGCCCACCACTTGGTCATTGTCAAAAAGTTCCACGATAACTTTGGGTGGGTCCTGTAGAACTGTTTGAGGTTCCCCGTAGATTTCAATTTCATCAAAGATGATGGTCTGGTCCCATGTGGGATTCAAGGTGGAGTGGATGATCTCGGTGGTTTTGCTCCGATGGAGGAAGGAGACATGAGCGTAGGGATCTAAATTAGAAAAGAGAATAAAAGGCGGGTCATGGAGAAAGCCTAGCTCTCCATCCATGTTTATTTCAACCTGATGATGCTTTTCCTATGGATGCAATAATCATGTGCTCTCAGCACCCATCTGAGGACAGGGTTTCTTTCTTTTATTTTTCCTGTTTTTCTTTTTTGGGGGAAGGCTATTGGAGATTGAACCCAGGGGCATTCTATCTCTGAGCTACACCCAATCCGTTCGTCTTTCCTTCCTTCCTTCCTTCCTTCCTTCCTTCCTTCCTTCCTTCCTTCCTTCCTTTCTTTTTTTCTATCTATGGTCTTGCTAGGTTGCTGAAAATCTCAAATATGTTGTTGAGGTTGTCCTTGAACCTGCAATCCTCCTGTCTCAGTACTGGGATTATAGGCAGGCACCAAAAATTGCTGGGAGACTGACTTATGTGAGCCATAAATTAATGTCTAAGTTCTGGGTACTGTGGTGCGCCCCTCCGGTTCCAGCTACTTGGGAGGCTGAGGCAGGAGGATTTCTTTTGCTCAGGAGTTCAAGGCGAGTCTGGTTGACATAGCAAGACCCCATCTCAAGAAATAAAGTGAAATAAAATAAAATGAATAAATGAAAATAAAATCATGTCTAAACCAAAGCTCTTGTGTATACCTTACAGGTGCCTAGTTTTTAGCATAGCAGACAGCCATCATATGAATGGAAGTCTTTGCTTTTGTCCTGATGATAAATCGCATGTATCTCAAACGGCAAGAAATATGTTTAGAGTTTTATGTAATGGCAGGCGAGAATTTTGACAGAATTCTCTGTCTTACAGTGATGGAGTGCCCCCTGGTGGAGAATATTTGAAAATGTCTTTAAAAAATGATGGCTATGTGTATTACAGTAGAGGGATGGCCTTGAATTTGGTCTAGTTTGTAAGGAAAGGAAATCCTTCATGAAAAGTAGATAACATTTGTGCTTGAAACACACTTGAGAATTGCAGTGAGTTCACTGGAGTGCCAAGCAAATGGTTAAAGAGCTGCTTCCATTAGAAGGTCCAGGGGAGCTCTCCTGGGCTTCCGATTCCAAAGTGGAGTGCTTCCTAACAGCCTAGGATGGCCCCCACTGCCCATGGTTCCAGAGGTCAGAGCACAAATCCCCAGGCAGGAAGGTTCTGCCATGTTCCCGCTCTGCCGACAGACTCCCCCTTAGAAGAGGTCCCAAGACAGCAAAGCCACGCAGGGCATTTGTGTGGGGGTGATGAGGCCTCAACATCATCATCACCTGATGGTGTTGGGAGTATGAGGAGCAGGAGCAGAGGAAAGACAGACTCCAGATGCTCCCAGCCTGCTGCCATATAGGCAGATGGGCAAGTGTGTGATCCATTTGTCACCTCTAAGAACTACAAAGACCATAAAGGACATTAATTTACCAGTCCACCCAAGAGCCTGGGATCAAAACCACACCCATGTGTACAAAGAGAGAACAGAATTGCTCTTCTTGGCACTTTTTAGTTACTGAATCAGTGATTGCTAACATTAAAGTGCCCGGTATCTCCTGTGTCTCTCCAGCACCTAGCAATGGATCTTGACGCACTAGGTAATTCTTTAACTACGTAGCAGTTTACTCCAAGGATACCGAAGTACGCTCCCGTAATAGTTCTTGGAGTTAGAAATTACAACAGCAAAACATTCACCTGAAAGGGGCACCCAGCTAACCTGCTCTGCAATCGCATGTGTCACGGGGACTTTTTTGTTACCTGAAAAGCTATCCTTGTCTAAAGCCATGAGGTTCCTGGCTTGATAGATATAGCAGCGCAGATGGTAGACGTAGACCCCTAAAAAAAAAAAAAAAAAAAAAAAAAAAAAGATGGAGGTTACATACAAGAAATATGACACTGTGTTGTGGTGTTTCTCTGGGATATTGGGAGATAACATATGTCTTGGATAAATGGACGGATCCCTTGAATCTAGTCCCCCAGAATAAAGAGCACACATGGTGGTTAGATCATGCGCTCCCCAAGGTAGTTCTGTTTCCTGTAAAATAACACTTACAATATTCTTCCTCATCTGAATTTGCTTTCCACGGTTTCTGTTGTCTATAGTCAATCAATGTCTGTAAATATTAAGTGGAAAATTCTAGAAATAAACCATTCCTAAGTTTTCAGTTGGATTCCATTCTAAGTGGTGGGATGAAATAATTCTGCTCCATCCTACTCAGGAGGGGAATCATCCCTCTGTGTATCCATGCTGTATATGCTGCCTACGCATTAGTCACCAAGTAGCTATCTCAGGTACCAGATCAGACTGTTGTGGTATCAGTACTGCAGTGCTTGTGTTAAGTAATCCTTATTATACTTAATAAGAACCCCAAAGAGCAAGAGTAGGGATGCTGTCGATTATTATAATATGTTGTTATAACTATTCATAGTATTATTAGTTATTATTATTGACCTCCTACTCTGCTTGACTTATAAATTAAACTTTCTTGTAAGCTGGGCATGGTGGCGCACGCTTGTAATCCCAGTACTTGGGAGGCTGAGACAGGAGGATCACGTAAGTTTGAAGCCAGCCTCAGCTACTTAGGCTCTCAGCAACTGTTTCCAAATAAAATATAAAATAGGTCTGGGAGTATAGCCCCGAGGTAGAAAGCCCCTGGGTTCCATCCCCAATACCACAAAATAAAAAAAAAACCACTTTCTTGTAGGTATGCGTGTATAAAAACAAAGACAGTATGCTGAGATTTCAGTACTATCTCCAGTTTTGCATAATGAGAGACTACTATCTATCATCCATCCATCTATCTATCTATCTATCTATCTATCTATTTTTTTGGTGGTACTGGGGTTCCTGGAGACCCTTCTACCTCCGGGCTACACTCCCAGACCTATTTTATATTTTTATTTGGAAACAGGGTCTCTTAAGCGAGTTGAAGTTGGCTTCAGGCCTGCGCGGACCTCCTGTCTCTGCCTCCCAAGCGCGGGGATTACAAGAGTGCACTACCATGCCCAGCGAGACTACTATATTTAAAAAAAAAACACCACAATAAACTCAATCAAGTATGTCAACCAGGAGAACATTATTCTTGTTGTAAAACACCTGGATTCAGGTTACTCCCTGGTATAATACATACCTTTAAAATAAGACTGGGTCTCTAGCAGTTATTGATATAGAGCTGCCGGTACTACTTTAGTACCAGATCTGGGATACAGTTATCTGCTAAATGTTTCCTTGACCTTTCAAAATCTACATACTCCTCTTCGTTATTATGCTAATGCAAGATGTACACACCCTATCCACACCCGAACACACACATACATACTTTGAGAGATAGCAGAGCACCATGATTGAGTGTACAGACTTGGGACCCTGACTGCTGGAATTCATTTATTTAATCTTTATACCCTGGTTCCCTTCTCAGTAAACTGGATTCCTTAGTAGCATGCACCTTAAAGGTCATTATGAAAATTATATACTTTGTGTACAGTGCTTGGTGCATTCTAAGAACTAGGTAAGTGTTTGTTGTTGTTATTATTAAGTAGATCTGCCTTATTCTGAAATTCCCGAAGGTTGTCATTGAAACTAACATTTACTTAAACTATGAACCTTTCTTATTCAATTAAAATGATCATTTGAAGCCGGGCGTGGTGGCGCACGCTTGTAATCCCAGCATTCGGGAGGCTGAGACCGGAGGATCGCGGTTCGCGGACAGCCTCAGCTACTTAGTGAGGCCCTCTGCAACTCAGTGAGACCCGGTTTCAAAATAAAGAATAAAAAATAGGGCAGGGGTGTAGCTTGGAGGTCGAATGCCCCTGGATCCCTGGGTTACACCCCCAGACCCGCAAAATAAAATAAAATAAAATAAAATGATCATTTGGCCGGGCTGGTGCACACTTGTAATCCCCGCACTTGGGAGTCTGAGACAGGAGGATCCAGCAGGTTCAAAGCCAGTTTCAGCTGGCTTAAGAGACCCTGTTTCCAAATAAAAATATAAAACAGGTCTGGGAGTGTAGCCCAGAAGTAGAAGGCCCGCTGGTTTCCATCCCCAGCACCACCAAAACAATAAAATAAAATAAAATAAAATGATAATTTGGAGGACTTACCCGATAGAAATAGTATACATCAGACTGTTATAAGCAGTGACTCAAGCATCCTTCACTCTGAATATGATAAAGTTTTTAAAACTGTATGTATGTATGTATGTATGTATGTATGTGTGTAATTATTTAATTATTTATTTTGTGGTACTGGGAATTGAACCCAGGAGCATTTTACCTCCAAGCTACACCCCCAGCACTATGTTTTATTTGTTTTATGTTTTATTTGGAAACAAGGTCTCACTAAGTTGCCGAGAGCCTCACTAAGTAGCTGAGGCTGGCTGCGAAACTGCAATCTTCTTGCCTCAGCCTCCTGAGTTCAGGGATTGTAAGCATGTGCCACCACACCAGGCAAAACTGTATTTTAAAAATTCCACTCAGCATGGTGGTGCACGCTTGTGATACCCAGTACTCAAGAGGCTGAAACGGGAAGACTGCAGGTTCTCGGCCAGCAATCCTCCTGTCTTTCATTCTACCTGCTTGTTTTTTTGGTTTTAGCTCCCTGCTTCAGTAACTTAGTAAGGCCCTCAGCAACTTAGACCCTGTTTCAAAATAAAGAATAAAATAAGGCCCCCATCTTATAAAGGGGGTGTAGCTCACAGGTAGACTGCCCCTGGGTTCAATCCCCAGTACAACACACACACACACACACACACACACACACACACACACACACACACAGTGTCAGGTTCTCATGAGGAGATTTTGATCCTATTAGGTGATTCCAAGAATTCCCTTGAGACAAGTCATAGAAGCGGAATCCACAAAGACATGCTGAAAACTCACTGTCAAAATGACAAGACACGATGGGGGTGTTGGCCCCAAACACAGTGGTGGCGCTGTGCTTATGCTTCTCCATGCTCTTCTCATCGCCGTCCTCGCTGGTGTCTGCGCCCTAAAGTAGGAGGCAGGAGAGTCGGTCAGCAGGACCTACAGACAGAGTGGTGGCTTTAAGGAGAGATGGTATCAGTCAATCACGCCATTTTTCAGGATGAGTAAGACCCAGGATAGCAAGTGAGTCACTGAGCTGGAACACAACGCAACAGGGGTCAAGGCCAAACCTCAGCCTCAAGTTCCGGTTTACCAAGCCCTGCTGCTCAAAGAACAGGGGAAAAGAGGGAAAATGGAAAGGATAAATAAGAGGACTAAAGGGATAGGGAAAGGAAGAGATAAAGCAGAAGTACAGAAACACAAAAACGGGCTGTCTGGAAATGGGGCTTGGCCACCATATTGTTTTGGGGTCATTGACTGTCTTTTTCTTACTCATTCTTTCTACCTGCCTGTGTTTTGTTTTAGGTCCCTGCCTTCTTTATTGCGTTTCCATCTGAAATGTCCTCTAATTTTGTAAGCCACCCCTCTGTTTTCCTCACCCTCACATCTGTATAGTTAATTCTTTTATTTGGTGAATAGTTGCGATTCCCAAAGGATGAGTCAAGGAACCTGTGCCCGGGATGGTAATAGACGTTACCTGATAGAAGGTTCTGAAATAGACACTTGGACAAAGGTGGATACGGCAGGTGTGTCTGCAGTGTATTGCCTGGAACCTTTCATATGTTAACGGCCTATTCATCTTATAAGGCCTACTAGACACCTTAATGCGTAACTTTCCCCCAAATGACTTGCAGTCTTACAGCTCTGGGGTTACAGGGCCCTCCATGACGTCGGTGGGGTTGTGTCCAACACTCACATGTTTTCTCTATAGCAATGTTATTTGGGCTTTGGCTCTTGGTTACTTACAAGGGCACCTTCCAGTTTAAAGATGGCAGCGGCGCCATGGGTTTCTGAAGGAGCCATTTTTCTCCTCCAGCGTCTGCGACGAAAGGTATCTGAACTCCGCTGTTTCCAGTGAAATTTCCAGCCAATTAGAGAAGCATATTCCCATCCCTCCCTGTCTTCAAATTCTTCCAAGGCCTAAAACAGAAGTAAGACATTTAATGACAATGATTATATCCCATATATTGATAAAGCAGGTCATCTTGTCAATCAACAAATATGTAGGAATGAAGATATGGTTGGTGTCCGGCTTATGGTAGAAGCCAGGGATGTAGCTAAGAACAAAAGGGACAGGACCTCTGCCCTTGAGAGCTGAGGGACTGTAGGAATACAGAGAGGTAGGCAGGCAATTACAGCGCAAAGAGATGTGGCAGATATACCCTGAGGAGGGGCACCTTGTCCTGGGGGTATGGCCCAGGGAGAGAGCTTGCCTAGCTCATGCAAGGTTCTGGATTTGATCCCTAGCATCACAAAACAACAACAACAAAAAAACTCAAAAAACAAAAACTAACCAAAACCAAGGAGGGGCACTCCATTCAGGCCTGGGGGTGGAGTGAGCTAGTAGATTCTTTTTCAAATTGATTTCTCTTGTCTGACTGTATTAGTTCATAAGAATGTTGCTATGGTGACATAGTTTGGAAAGCATGATTATTCTCCATTTTATATATGAAGGCAAGAAAATGACATTCTTCCCTCAGTTTTCAAATGTTTTGCTTTAGCTAATGGCCGTCAGAGCTCATAATTAAGTTGCAGATCAGAATATTGTACTTCCATAACATTAGAGAATAGAGTACTTTCATCCTAAACACTATTTATACATAAATAAAATCCGTTTTCAATGTTTTATTCTATGCATTGATCAAATATGTGACAGGAATCATATTAAAGGCTGAGAACGCAGTGGAGAAAAAAGACAGATGGAGTCTTTGCCTTCATGGAACTGATATTTTAGTGGCCACAATTCAATTTAAGTAGCTTTAAAAGGTGACCAGATCTGCAGGATCGCTGTTTGATCAGCTACTACTTAGTGAGGCCCTCTGCAACTTAGTGAGACCCTGTCTCAAAATAAAGAATAAAAATAGGGCAGGGCGTGTAGCTCAGAGGTTAAATGCACCTGGGTTCCATCCCCAGACCTGCCAAAAAAAAAAAAAAAAAAAAAGTGACCAGATTTAACAAATGTAAATTAATATTGAGAAATATTTATGAATTTAGAAATAAGAGCTCCATATGGAGGATCATTATTATTGTAGGGCCTGGTGTTTTTTCCTATTTGTAAAATAAAATCCATGTTAAGTATAATCTTTTAACTGACCCTATAGTAGCATTACCAGTGACAATGAAGTTTAACATGGTGGCACATACCTGTAATCCCGGTACTTGGAGGCTGAGATAGGAGGATCACAGGTTCAAGGCCAGTCTTGGCAATTTAGTGAGACCCTTGGCAATTTACCAAGGGCCTGTTTCAAAAACAATTTTTTTGTGTGGTACTAGGTATTGAACCCAGAGATATTCAACCTCCAAGCTACACCCGCAGTCTGATTTTTTAAAAATTCTTATTTGGAAATAGGGTCTCCCTAGGTTGCTGAGAACTTTGCCAAGTTGCCAAGGCTGGCTTTGAACCTGCCATCCTCCTCTCTCAGCTTCCCAAGTACTAGGATTACAGGTGTGCGCCACCATGCCCAGCTCAAAATAAATTTTTAGAAGGACTGGAGGTATAGCTTGGAGGCAGAATCATCCTGGGCTAAAAAAAAAAAAAAAAAAAAGAAAAAAAATAGTTACAAGGACATATTTCATGTAGTTAAAAATGAGGCAGGCTAGGGAACATGATCCAAGTCTCAGTGACATGCATCAGTAGAGCGGGGCCAGTCCTGGGTCTTCTGCCTGGTGGCCCCTGGGTTCATCTCACTCCATGTTAGTGTTCTTAGGTGGAAGGAGAGAGTCGAGCATCTCTAGAAACTTCACACCTCATTGGGATGGGAGAATTCACTAGCCAAGACTCACTGGTCCCCCCAGTGTGAATGCTAGTCCACCATTCCCTGGACCACGTGCCTGAGCAAGCCAGGGTGATTACAGAGACGACTGTGGCTCCATTTCTGCTCCCAGGAAGCTCACCACAGAACAAAAAGTAACTTCATAGCATCTACAGAGATAAGCCGTTGCAACAATAGAGTTTCTGTGAAGAACTGAGCTGGTTTTAAACACCAGCTCTGCTACCTACTAGAGGCTTGGCTTAGGGGAAGTCACAGCTGGGATGCCCTTCCTCCCCGCTCCTCTTACCCGGGCAGTGCTTGAAGCCGTTTGTGTTAAATCTTTCTTGCGTTTTCGGACCAGCCTTCGCCGTCTATGAGTGTGATACATTTTTTCTGCTGCAACCCAGGACTTCGGCTTATTATCAGGAGGAATGGTAATTCCGTACTCCCAGCCTGGAACAGAGTTTGTTTCCAGTTATCCAAAAGAGATGCATCTGCCACATCGCCGAGTACACTTTTGGGAAACATCCAGTCCCTCTCTCTGCCCCCAAACACTTTGATGCAATTCAGGCAAACCAAACACAGACTTCCTTTTGGTTGGTTATGGGGTTCTCCCCACCAATAGGCTCCAATCACTCATGATAACTGAATGCATCTAAGAATAGTGCACAGCTCAAGATGTAAAGGAGGAGGGCAAGTAAGGGTGTGGACTGCATGATCACAGGCCCTGGGTTCAAACCCAGCACTCCCATGTGAAGGCTGTTTGCTAACTCACTAAATGTTGGTAAACCCACCAATAGCCCAGTTTCCTCCCTACAGAGGCAAAATATACCTTTTGATAGGATTAATTTAAGACAATCAAAATAATGCATACCAAATACTAGGTCCATGCTTCGCCACCGGTCAATCAATGCTAAGTATTTGTTTTGTGGCACTGGGGACTGAACCCAGGGGCATTCTACCCCCAGCTCTACCCCCAGCCCTATTTTTATTTTTAATTCTATTTTTAAGCAGGGTCTCACTAGGTTAATGAGACTATTTGCTAAGGCTGTCCTCGAACCTGTGATCTTCCTATCTCAGCCCTCCAAGTACAGAGATTATAAGCGTGTGTCGTCACACTTGACCAGTGCTAAGTATTATCGGAAGACCTGGTGTGTGTACCAAGACCAGTAAGGAACTTTGAACCTCTTTGAGATCTTCTGTATCTATGCTCTATTCCATCTTAGGAGAAAAAGTGTCAATCAGATGTTCTCTACTGATAATTCCAAATGCTATAGTTCATTTAACTTTAGGTTACTGATCATAGAAAATAGTAAACATCATTATTAGTCGATGATATTTCAATATTCTACATTTTTACTGAATAGGATGACTTTTAAGGCATTTTACGGTTTCCTTTTCTGAGGTAGAAGGGGCCCTTGAGTGTGATTATAGGGTGTGATCAGGATAGAGAAAATCCAAACCCTGCTCTCTTCTAAATTTCCTCCTAGACCCCTGTCACCTGCTATTTTTCATGATTACCCCTCCAGAACCTGTTCAAGTATTTATTCATCCCTCAGACTGCACAATTGAATAGTCACAGGTGGAGTACCACATGAACCAGTTGTCACAGACCAACAAGAGGTAGGACCTTCCTCCCAGAAAATTTTACTCTGGTTAACCAAGGCCCTGACGCAGGGCTTGTAGTCAGGAAAACAAATGTGAAATATTACCTTTCTCATCCACCGCTCGGTTTATGTCATACACCCATGCATCATCGTCCCACTCCCACCCTGGAGGGCACGTCAGCTCGCTGGGTGATGCTGCTTTATCGCCATTCTTCAAATAAACAAATAAGGGGGGGTGTGAGCTGCTGTGCTAATGAGATGCAACGATGAGAAAAGATTCCTCGTATTGCCTTTATGCAGATGCTATCTTAGAGATTCCTCTGACTCAGAAAAATGTCCAATCTGTATTTATGCACAATTGCTACATAAAAATTGTTTGGACTATCTTCTGCCTTAACTATTAGGAAATAGTATTAGGTTGAAACTTGTGAAGGTGCTATTTTTGTAGGTCAAAGTGCTCGAATATTAGAAGTTTCATATTATCCAACTTAATATTATGAAATGGTGCAAATTAATTTTATGAGGGATTATATAGTTTAAAAACCCATCTGGGGCCGGGCGTGGTGGCGCACGCTTGTAATCCCAGCATTCGGGAGGCTGAGACCGGCGGATCGCGGTTCGCGGACAGCCTCAGCTACTTAGTGAGGCCCTCTGCAACTCAGTGAGACCCGGTTTCAAAATAAAGAATAAAAAATAGGGCAGGGGGTGTAGCTCAGAGATCAAAAGCCCCTGGGTTGCATCCCTAGAACCCCCCCCCCAAAAAAAAAAAACCATCAGAGAATGGATCAAACATTAAATATACATGTTCACAAGTACAGGGAAAGCTACTGGAGGTTCATGATGCTAATCATAGAAGATCGAACAAAGTTCATGTAAAATATTAACTTGAGTTTATATAAAACTAATAGAAAAATTACGAAAAGGATATTCATAAGTAAAGAAAATAAAGGTGGCCCATAAACATGAGAAAACACTCGTTTTACTTTAAATTAAGAGTGGAAATTTGAGAAATCAACAGGATATCACTGTTTGTATACTGACATAGATGGCAAAGTAGAATGGTGTTTAGGCAAAAAGTCCCCTCATATACTGTTGCTGAAAATAGACATGTATACAACCTCTTTGAAAGCAATTTGGCAATGTTTATCAAAATTTTAAGCCAGGTCTACAATCCCAGTACTTGGGAGACTGGGACAGGAGGGTCATAGATACATGGCCAGCCTTAGCAACCTTATACAGCCCTTTGCAACTTAGTGAGACCCTGTTCCAAAAGAAAGAAAGAAAGAAATAGGAATGGAAGTGTAGCTCAGAAGTAGAATGTCTCTGGGTACAGTCCCTAGTACCATATACACAAAAATATTTTTATATGAATTTAAGTTTTAATCAGGCATATCCAAGATATTTCCTAGAGAAAATTTTTCACAAGTGAATAATATATTTATATAGACACTATCACATTGTTTATTAAAAAAAAGATAAAAACCCACCACTAAACCCTAAGTGTTATAAGGAGATTTAGTTAAATAAATTATAGTAGACATATGTAATAAAATACTCTAGAGCCAGTTTTAAAAAGCTCATGGAACTATATGTATTAATACCAAAAGTTGTCTAAGATATATTATTGTGTAAAAAATACAAGTTGCCAAATTGTGCACACAGCACAATTCCATTTAGGTGAAAGAAAAAGAGAAGTCAAACAACTGCATATGAACAGAAAACGGGTATCTTTGGTGAGTAGAATTGAGTGGGGGAGAGCTACATTTCGTTTTCTTGTATGCTGTTTGAATTTTTAAAAAAGACATGACCATATTTTGTGTTATGATTTTTAAAACTAGCTAAATAATAAATAAACATTTGCCCTAAAAAGTATGCACGACCCAAACTTTACCACACAGCAGCCTCTAGTCACAGAGGCCTAATTTCTTTTCTAAGGAAGGAATGATGATGGCATAAATTGCAACTGGAAGGCTATCTGGGACAAAAGACGTAGCAGAAGAGAGGGTAACGTGAGGCCTGGTGGCGGTGGGTTCCCAGCAGACCGTGATTCACAGAGGGGACACCTGAGGGTCCCCTGGAGAGCTCACCGCATCGGTGTATGTGTCCTCGGCTGGCTTCCACTCGCCCCCAGGGTAGCGACTCTCATTTTGGTAGACTTCATCCGTGAACTCGGTGTGACCCGCATCTGCCTCTGTCAGCAAGCTGCAGGCAGGCAAGGGCTTGTGTTACCCAAGGAGAAGTGGTAACCAGCACCCCCAGTGATTGCCAGTAGTCCGGAGACATCTACACCCTGGGAATGGTACCAGCTCCCCCTCGCCTGGCCCCGTGGGCTCTCCCCTCCAAGCTCATCTTTGTACAAACAGCTTTTGACATTCCTTTGGAGATAGTGCTGACTGGAAAGAGGAGATCTAAATTATAAGATCTCAAATGAGCCAGGCACTCCTACTTAATAATTAGGGCAGGGACGAGGAAAACAGAGTAGTGGGCAGCTTCTCTTGGGGATCCCAGACAGCGCCTCCTGTGTCTTTTTTTGTTTTAGTGTAGGGCTGTTCAGCTTTTTCTCAGTGAAACTCTTGGCTAACAGTTCAAAGAATAAGGACTCACTCCTCTGGGTCTCTCCTACTTTTAACAGTGGAGCGGAGATAGTCCTGGGCTGCTTGGTCTGTACAGCTGATGGGAGGGGTTTAAATGTTCTGAATGAACCCTAGGTTGTCAGCCAAACCAGGTCATTTATAAAACTCCAAACTCCATTTGGGCACTTGAGAATTCCATACTGACTTCCCAGGGGCCTTGCCAATTTTCCTCTTGAACTTGGAACTATTTTGAAAAGCCACAGAGGGAAGTATAGAGGTTTGATCTGAGTTTTCTGCCAGGTAACTACTTCAAATGAGGGGCCTATTTCCTCCACCATCTCTGTATATTTTCCTGCCATGTCCTCCTCTAGAATCATGCATATCAAGCATTGGAAAGGTATATGCCAAGGAAAAGAATAGTCCCAATTATTAGTATAAATTTGGTTTACCCATCACCTCTCTGGGCCCCAGAGGAGAGCAAAAGCCCCAGCTGCTCCTCTAAGAATCCATCCAGCCCCGACACGTGTTGACCTTTTGCTTTTGCAATAACAATTCTCCCCATTCTTTCCCCGCCCTTGCTGTCCTCCCTGCCTTCTGCCCAGTTTAAATCTCTTTCTAGTGGGGCGAGGTGGGCATGCCTGTAATCCCAGTATTTGGGAGGTGAAGGCAGGAAGATTGCAGGTTTTAGGCCAGCCGCAGCAACTTAGACCCTCAGCAATTTAGAAAGACCATGCTAAAAAATAAAGTAGGGTTAGGTAGGGTGTTGCTTGGAGATAGAATGGCTCTGGGTTTATCCCCCAGGACAAAAACATCCCATGTTCTTTCTAGTCCACCCCTCATCCCCTCCATCCGAAGCAATGATGTGTGACGCCTGATCTTAACAGGTCAGCATGCTTCCCTCCCTCCTTAACACCTCTGCAATGAAAAGAAACAAATGCCAGGAAGGACAGACTCTAGTTGGAAGCCTTAAAACCCACTTTATGAGCATGTTTCCTTCAAACTCAAGCACACCATCGTGAGGCGGCCAGAAGACTGAGCTCTGGTTCTAGTGCTGTTGGCAACATTTAGAAACCAGGCTTGAGTTTCTCCCAGACTTCAGGGGAAACACACTTGCGTCCTTCTGCTGTTTCTTTTTTCTTTTTAATAACAGCTTTTGAGATCCAACTCACACAGTATACAGTTCACCCCATTAAAGTTCCTTGCAAGATGTCCTAGCATAATAGTTGAGTGCCGGTTTGAGGGGCTTGGCCCAGATATACCACTGAAAAACTCTGTGCCGTTGGATAAGTTACTTAATCTCTTTAGGTCTCGGGTTCCTCATGTGCAAATATACTACCTTGCTGGAAGATACCTCTTTGTGAGCATCTTGGGTTTCTACATATCTTGTCAGCTGGAGCACTGACTGTCTTTGAGGTGGACTATTTTTTCAAGAATATTCATGTGAGGAACAGCCTTGGAAGACAGAGGTAGTGCATCTCTCCAGAGCAAAGGGCCAGCATGTTTACTGCCTATTATAAAAGAGTTGGAGTCCCTAAACTCAGGGTTCTGCCCCTGCAATGTAATCCACTGCACTTGCAGGTGCCATCTGGCTCTTTTTGTGTCGCTCTATGGGAACTGGGGCAGGGAGAGCAACAGCAGTGTTAATAAAGTCCTTTGCATCTGAACCAGGAGTCATGTTGTCTCCCCTCAGTATCCATGAAACGAGAGCGAGTGACCCTATTAGTACAAATAAGGTAAAATCTTTGACCCTTCACTGTTCTTGACACTAGCGATCTGGTAAGGCTATAGTTAAGATTAAATCACATGACACTGGTGTTCAATAAACTACTTGGCACATGTACAATGACAGTGGTCAGCTGTCAGGTGCTTTTTTATATTTGTCTATCATATGGAACATTTATGACATCTTTCCTTTCTTTTTTTTTTTTGGTGGTACTGGGGTTTCTGGAAGCCCCTCTACCTCCGGGCTACACTCCCAGACCTATTTTTTTTTTTTTTTGAAACAGGGTCTCTTAAGCCAGCGTGGCTGGCTTCGAACCTGCATGATCCTCCTGCCTCCGCCTCCCAAGCATGTGCCACCACGCCTGGCGACATCTTTCCTTTCTATGGACTTACTCTTGCTCAAAGGATGTTACAAAAATATTATGAAGAATGATGATGGAGACAGTCTTGTTAGCAATTTCTAAAGAAAATCTTCATTGCTATTATTATTATTTTCCTCAGAGAATGAAAAACTTACCTTCTTTCTGGGTCAACTATCCATTCTCCTTCCCATTCCCAGCCTTTTGGAGGCAAAAAGAATTCCCTCTTGAGCTTTATTTTTCCAGTGACATCAGAAAATTTATGACGTCCCACTAATCCAGAGGTGCCCCATTTTCCAAACATGAGAGCTTGATTTTCATACTGTTAAGAAATGAATTGAGGTAACACTGTCAGAGAAAAGGAAATAAAGCTTGCCCATTCATTTTCAGGTCCATTTAGGAAGTAGCCTAGATAATCAGAAAAAGTAAAAAAGTGAGAAAACTCAGAAGGTATGGACCTAACGAGGGCTGTTACTAATCATGCTGCTTTGGGTAAGTCATTGTTCATCTTTCTAAGACTCAATGTCCTCGTCTGTAAACTAGGGATAATATTACCTCTCTTAGTGAGTTATTCTGGAGTTCAAATATGCAAGTGATTGTGAACATGCTTTGTGAACAATGATATATAGCGCTACTTGTTTTTATTATTATTATGAGTGATTCCCAAATAGTTCTCTGAACCTTATCTCTGAATTCTGTAAGTCCTCAACTTATGAGTGTAGATTTTAAAAAGTTTATTTGTATTTACTGCTTAGAACTTGGGCCACATTTTCCCATAGAAATAATATATAACTGATGGTGTGTTTCCCAGGCAGTCTACACAGAACACATTGGAAACATGATGGTCTTTTAGCACCCAGCCCTCATGGGACCTAAACATTCTCAGCCTCAATTCCCTCTAGAGTGTGGTAGGTGGACCAAGACCTTTATGGAAGCTGATCTAGTGGCAATGGTTGACTGGTTTACAAGTGTTCCTTCAAAGTCAGAACTGATAAATCCATGGTCTACTCTTTATGCTCTAAATCTTAGAAAGGTTTGAGACTATTTGGTCCCAAACGGAAATTTCCATTTCTCTGCTAATGACTCCACTGAGGGGATGACTTCATAAGCCATGAAGGAGTTTTAGGCAAAGGAGGAAGGAGGAAATTTGAGTAGGGGACTGTTGAAGAAATTGGGATCGAGAGCATAGTAGTGTTGTCTCAGGCTCTAAGCCTGGAGGGGAGATCAACTTCGGGCAGAAGCTAGAAGAGATGCCATCATAAGAAGCCATGAGACTGGGGGGAGGGTAATGTGAGTTAGAACTCAGGCTCAGCTCTATGCAGGGTAGGATCTGGAAATGGGAAAGAGTAAAAGGGAGGCTTTGACTGACTGACTGTTGCTCAGGAGCAGCCCCTCCAAGCTGAGTCTGAGCTACACAGCTGTAAGGAAGGTGGATGCCAAGAAATCCTAGAGAAAGGTAAGAACCAGCCTCTTCACCATCTGCTCATGCCTCCACTCCACACTGCCCAGCTGGCTGGGAGTCAGCATCCTCCGCTCAGGGCCTCCTTAGTGGCCTCCAGCACAACTCCCACTTACCTCCAATAGCACTTCCAAGCCTGAGCTATAGGACGTGTTTGTGTGTCTCCCATGGTCCATGATTTCTTAAAGTGGTCCACAGAGGCCCCATATTGGAGTCACATTGGAATCACCTTTGGGGTTAATCCCTATTTTAGCTATAGAGCCTGAATTCCTAGAATGGCCCTTAGAGTCTGCATATTTAGCAAGAGATCAGGTTAACAATCATTGTGATAGATGGTGAGATCCTTGAGGACAAGGCCTGGTTTCTTCATCTTCAGTACCTAGCTTAGTGCCTGGCAAAAGGCCACTCTCCTTAAAAGCTGGGATGCACAGGTGGAAAATGATGGAATGGATGGCTAAATTATATCATCATTTCTTTATTCAATAAATTTTTACAGGGACCTATTTTGTGCCAACCATAGCTGAATGAGCAAAAAGTAAAAAAAAAAAAAAAAAAAATGGTCATGGGATTTCCTGCCCAGAACTATAATATTGAGCCAACTATCAGGCATAGTAGTGGATAAGTAGCAGGAATGTATTTATAGGTGAACTGTCTGAGCATGAAGGTCCATCTGTAAATGAAACTCATTTGAAAGTTGTCAGGAGAGACCCACCAAATACATCTAGTAAATTTAAATCAATGAGTACTTTGAGTTAAAAATAGCATATAAAGAAATAAAAACCCCTCTACTTTTATCTCTAAAAGTATGAAATTGTTTTCATTGCAAAAAGATTTAGTTAACCAAATAGGTTTAAAACTCAGTGAAGGTTTTATAAATTATCTCTATTAAGTTTGAAGCATTCGGGTGGCATTTTTTTTTGCTGTCCTACTTCTTTTTTTAATTGGTGCATTGTAGTCATACATCTTAATGGGGTACAAGATGGTAGAGGCATACATGCACACACTCTTTTAACCCTTCCGCAATTCCATCACCTCTCCCTCCTTCTCATGTTTGACTTAGTGATTGATCAGGTGGCATATTTTTTGCCCTTGGGCAAACTCATCTGAGGTATTCTCTAAGTATGAACTAGGTCTTCTGTGACTTAAAGCCTTTCCATCCCAAGCAAAAAAGCTCAAATATTTCCGTGTGTGTGTGTGTGTGTGTGTGTGTGTGTGTGTGTGTGTGTGTACTCTCTTTAGTGTCTCACCATCAGGTACCCAAACAACTGGCTATTATTGGGCTCTAGTGCTGAGAGCTGGAAGGGCACTCATTTTCAGTATTGTTTGCTAAGGTCATCTTTTTTTTTTTTCTTTTCTTTTAATCACACAAACATTCCTTATGAGTTCCAGTGTTGACAAACCTCAAAAGGATCTCATTCTATGCCTTTGGTTAAGGTCCCCTGAAAGGGATTTTAGGTGACAACCGTGGCTGTTTTGGGTATGTGAATATTTTCCCCAAGGATGAAAAGTAAAAGACTTCCCCTACCAAAGAAGACAAGTTAGGGATATCATTAAATGTACCATTTCAGCAAAGACGGTGAAAGTTCCCTCTGCAAAGCTGTTGAACTTCTTCTCAACGGCACTGAGGCCCAGCCAGATGTTTACTCGCAGTTCCACGGGCACCCTGGGCCCATTGCTTTTTTCCTGAGGATACTGTGAAATGGACAAAAACGTGTTACCTTATGTTGGTCACCACATGCCCTGTGGCATTAACTTGAAGCCAAAAGCAGGACTGAACATTCCATCGTTGCCCTCAGCAGTCTACTTTTATGTTTGCTTTAGTTAAAAGATTCCTAAATAACCAGGCAAAGACGGAAATAACACCTAAGCGGCGGCTCTCAAAAGTGACCCTTAGAGCCGGGCGTGGTGGCGCACGCTTGTAATCCCAGCACTTGGGAGGCTGAGACAGGAGGATCGCACGGGTTCGAAGCCAGCCTCAGCTACTTAGTGAGGCTCTCAGCAACTTAGTGAGATCTGGGAGTATAGCCTGGAGGTAGAAAAGCCCCTGGGTTCCACCTTCAGTACCACACACACAAATTAAAAAAATAAAAAAATAACCCTTAGGTTCCTATGTGTCCCTGAGACCTCTTCAGGAGGTCCACAAGGTCAAAACAATAATCCTAATGGCACTAATATAGTACTTATCTTCTTGACCATATTTGCACTAACAGTGTGAAGGCAATGTATAAAACTTCCAGCAATGCATTAGAAATCAAGGCAGTAGTACCAACTGTTGTACCCAGTGGTGACAACAGCAATAGTCACAGTAACTATGCAGTCTTAAGTAAGAAAAGCAAAAAGATGATTTCACTAAAGAATTCACTTGAATTAAAAAAATTAGAAATTAAAAAAAGTATGATTCACTAACAATTTCTCATCTTATTAAAT
The DNA here is from genome assembly GCF_963383645.1 of Muscardinus avellanarius. Taxonomy (NCBI): domain Eukaryota; kingdom Metazoa; phylum Chordata; class Mammalia; order Rodentia; family Gliridae; genus Muscardinus; species Muscardinus avellanarius. Next base: position 126,706,423 of record NC_137789.1, read on the forward strand.
GTTGGCCCTTACGTACAGTCTTTTCAATATTTAATACAATGGAATGGGAAGAACACATACAGTACTTCAGCTGCATACTACTGGATGACGGCTGTCTCAAGAAAAAGCTCTCATACAATTGTATGAATTGTGAATTGAACTAGACTTTTTTTTTTCAGTACTCGGGATGGAACCCAGGGGCATTTCTACCTCTGAGCTACACCCCCAGCCCTATTTTTTATTCTTTATTTGGAAACAGGGTCTCATTGAGTTGCAGAGGGCCTCACTAAGTAACTGAGGCTGTCTACGAACCACGATCCTCCAGTCTCAGTCTCCCAAATGCTGGGATTACAAGCGTGTGCCGCCATGCCTGGCTGAACTAGACATTTTATACCATTTTTACTTAAAATAGCAACTGACAGTCACATATACCTATTTAGAATTGGTTATGGAGCAGACATGTTCTTGAAGATAAACAGAGTGAGCCCATCATTTCAAGGAAAATAATTGACTGCCTTTGTTGCCAGTGACAAAATTCAAGCTTTCAAGTTAAAATCAGAGTTTTGGAAAACCCCTATCTGTCATGGTGAGCTCGACAGTTTGCCAATTACATAAAGACTTTTTTTTTTTTTTGTGGGTCTGGGGATGGAACCCAGAGACATTCGACCTCCGAGCTACACCCCCTGCCAAATATTTTATTCTTTATTTTGAAACATGGTCTTACTGAGTTCTGAAGGGCCTCACCACGTAGCTGAGGCTGTCCGCGAACCGCGATCCTCCGGTCCCAGCCTCCCGAATGCTGGGATTACAAGTGTGCACCACCATGCCTGGCTAAGACTTTTCTGATAAATATTAACAAATAGGAGTTTTTCCCATTTGTTTCACATTGTATGATGAAATGTGCCAACATTAAGAAGACTACACAGCCTAGTGAGCCAGTATTTTCCCAGTGACCATGCCGAATATTTAAAATGATGCATGGGTAAAAGGGTCAAAATGGGCTGAGGATGTAGCTCAGTGGGGATTGAGCAAGGCCCTGGGTTCAATCCCCAGTACTGCCAAATAATAATAATAATAATAATAATAATAATAATAATAAAAATAATAATAATAATGATAAAAAGAGTTAAAATCATTCTGGAAAGACCAACTTTATAGGTTAGCCGAGTACAAAAAAATTATTGATATAGTTTCAGATTCCACATTGTAACTAACGTTTTAAAAACTAGCACTTGATTTTAGTGTTATATTAAAGATAAATATCCACAATTACATGGAAAATTATTAAATCCCCTCCTTTTTACAATTTGTGTGAGGCCAGATTTTCTTTCTATACTTCAGCCAAATAACTTAACTATGTCAGCTTAGATGTACAGATCTGAGAATCAAGTTATATTTCTGCTCAGCAAGACATTCACAAAGCTTGTAAAACAGTGAAACAATATCACTCTGCTCTTTGATTTTGTTTTGGAATCTTTAGTTATATTTTATAAAAATTTGTGACTTAGCCGGGCATGGGGGCGCATGTTTGTAATTCCAGCGCTTGGGAGGCGGAGACAGGAGGATCGCGCAGGTTCGTAGCCAGCCTCGCTGGCTTAGGAGACCCTGTTTCCAAATAAAAAGATAAAAATTGGGTCTGGGAGTGTAGCCTGGAGGTAGAAGGGTTTCCAGGAACCCTAGTACCACCAAAAACAAAAAAATTGTGACTTATGCTAACATTTAATGGTTTATTGTTTCTGTGTGGCTGCTGTTGTTCTGTGGTCCTGGAAGTTGAACCCAGTTAGGGGTTGAATCCAAAATGCTAGGCAAGCACTCTACCACTGAGCTATATTCCCAGCCCTAGGTCCTGTTAAATGAATTAGTTAATATTTTAAAATTTTGTTTTAATTTTTATTATGGCAAATATTGATGGATACAACCCACATAAATAAAAGCTCTGTGGGTCTTAATCATCTTTTAAGTTATAAAGGCGTCTGAAGATCAAAAATCCCACCAAATTAAGTGGTTTCTTAAACTGGATAATGAGCATTAACAAAATAAGAATATCAAGCAATTTCTTAAAAGCATTTTGCTGTTACCCACTGAGTTGTAAAACCCAGCACAGAGTATGCTCCCCAACTCTTTCCCTGCCCCCCATGAAGTTTATTTATTAATCAGTTTCCTTCCATCCTCTGCTGAGGTCAATTATAATTGTAATTCTATCTTAAGGAAGACTGATTCTGTGAAGAACACTTGAAGACAATAATCACCCTGATTCTATTTACATTTTCCTGATTACAGAGCAATGAGTGCATTCATTAAAAGTTGGTAGCGATCTCCTCTTCCAAGGGAACACCTGCCCTTGACTTTGCTTTTCTTTGTACTGTCGATTCCTCTTCTCCAAACCCAAACCATTCCAGATTGGGGCGGGGGGATGCCAAAACACACAGACAGGAACTGTTTCTATTTCTTTATTTCCAGCCCCCAGCCCTCCTTTGGTTCTCTGGATTCACCTGCACGGAAGCTCTTCACTGGGGCTCCTGGGAAAGGATTCTGGGTCCTAGGAAGCTCCCAGAACATGGGGAAAATATTGGATGCACGTGTGGTGTGTATTCTTCTGGAGGAAGGGCCAGAAGCTTCCATCGGGTACTTTTAAAGGAGCCCACGACTCTAAACATGTTCAGAATCTCTGCCCTAACAAAGATTAGGAAATCTAATCTAATTAGAGGTTAGCAAACATTTCAATTTAAGGACTCATTAGATTACGGCAATATATCCCATGGACCAGTGATGCCAACTTCTCTTTTTTTCCCCCCAAACACTCCCTAGGACAAAGGGAAGAAAAGCATTGCTTTGCATGAAACGTTATAAGTAAGTAGCAAATTCACACCAGCAAACAAAATATTTACAATGCTACATTAATATGGATGTCGGAGTAAGGGGTCAGCGATTGAACGCCCGCCCAGAAGGAGGGGCCAGAATGAGCTAGCACTGATCACAGTCGCCTGAGCCAGTCGACATGAGTTTTGCCTTGAAGTATCGCACCTGGCACGGTGAAGACACGTACCTTCAGGAGGATGGTTTGGGTTTTGCCACAGTATTTCCCAGATGCATTCTCACCACTGGTGGAGTATAAAACTTGATGTGCGGGAATTCGCGCATAGGCCAGTCTCTTTTCTCCCCTGATCATCCAGATGATGATGTCAGGCATACTGTTTTGTGGCTGGGCACAAGGGTTGGGTGGAAAAGGAAGCAAAGCTGTGGTTAGTCAAATGCAGAGGGATGGGAGACCCTGAAGACTGGACCCCCAGGGGTTCTACTCAGCAGAGAAATTGTGATCAGGGCTCTGTGTCAAATTCCTAAGACTCATATCTTCAAGGACCACACTGTGAGCATGCAGAGCTGAGAGGCAGGCCCTGCTGGCCAATGGGGATAAAGGGATCAGAGGAAGCCTGCCCACTCTGCCTTAGGAGGTGGTTTAGAAAAATACCCCCTGACTTTTGATACTGGGTATTGAAACCAAGGTGCGTTCTAACTCTGTGCTAATCCCATTCCAACCCTTTTAATTTTTTTTTTTGAGATAGCATCTTATCTTACTAAGTTGCTAAAGGTGGCCCCCAACCTGTAATCCTCTTGTCTCAGCTTCCCAAGTACTGGGATTACAAGCACTTGCCACAGAGCCTGGCTAGGAAATACTCTCTTATCTTCAGCATCATTTGAAGAAAGCCATGAGCTGCAGTCAAGGGGCCACAGGTTGCTTATGTTTTATAGAGCATCTCTGACCCACAACCCAGTATTTGCTAAATCTGAAATACTAATTTAGTTTTTTTAAAAAACTTTTTTCTGCCGGGTGTGGTGGCGCATGCTTGTAATCCCCGCGCTTGGGAGGTTGGAGACAGGAGGATCGCACAAGTTTGAAGCCAGATGCACTGGCTTAAGAGACCCTGTTTCCAAAAATAAAATAAAATAGGTCTGGGAGTGTAGCCTGGGGGTAGAAGGGCTTCCAGGAACCCCAGTACCACCAAAAAAACAAAAAACAAAAAACAAAACATTTTTCTGATCATAAAGGAGTTATAAATTCACTATAGAAAACTCCAAAAGTACCAAAACATACAAAATAGAAAATAAAATAATCTGTAATCATATATACATGATTTTTTTTTTTTTTTGGTGGTACTGGGGATAGAACCCTTCTTCCTCTGGGCTACACTCTCAGACCTATTTTATATTTTTTATTTGGAAACAGGGTCTCTTAAGCCAGCGCGGCTGGCTTTGAACCTGTGCGATCCTCCTGTCTCTGCCTCCCAAGCACGGGAATTACAAGTGTGCGCCACCACGCCTGGCATGTATGTATTTTAAAATATATTTCCCCCTAAAAATACATTACTACCTGTGTGCTACAGTTCAAATACATCATCCAAAGTCCATATGTTGGCAGCTTGATCCCAATGCAACAGTGCTGAGAGGTGGTCCTGATAAGAGGTAATTAGCTAAAAAGGGTTCTGCCCTCGTGAATGGATTAATGTCATTATTCAAGGAGTAGGTCAGCTAGCCCGCTGTCATGGGATAGCTAGTGTGGGAGTGGGCTTGTACTGAAAGCAAGGTCAGCCCCTTCCGGTAGGTTTTTCTTTTCTTTTGCAGAGCTGGGGATAGAAATGAGGGCCTCCCATAATAGGCAACTACTCTGCCCCTGAGCTGTACCCCCAGCCGAGTTCAGATAGCTCTCTCTCTCTCTCTCTCTCTCTCTCTCTCTCTCTCTCTCTCTATCTCTCTCTCCCTCCCTCCCTCCCTCTCCCTCTCCCTCTCTCTCTCTCTCTCACACCCTTTCTGGCCTGTTGCCTTCTACCATGGAAATACACAGCAAGAAAAGACCGATCAGTACCCCCAGCCGAGTTCAGATCTCTCTCTCTCTCTCTCTCTCTCTCTCTCTCTCTCTCTCTCTCTCCCTCTCCCTCTCCCTCTCCCTCTCCCTCTCTCTCTCTCTCTCTCACACCCTTTCTGGCCTGTTGCCTTCTACCATGGAAATACACAGCAAGAAAAGACCAATCAGATGTGGCCCTCAACCTTGGCCCTCCCAGTCTCCAGACACCAACAAATAAATGCAAGTCTTTACAAACTCCCCAACCTGTAGCATTCTGTTATAGAAACGCAAAAGGAACTAAGACCCTATTCCTTTGACATCTGAGGGTCAGGAGGAAGGGTCCCTGCATGACCCTGTTCTAGTCCACCAAGGCGAGTGGCAGCCAGCATTACTATGTGCCCTGGACTGAGCTAAGACCTTTACCCTCATCATCTTTTTATTTATGTCTGTATTTTGGTGGTACTGGGGATTGAACCCAGGGCATTCTACTGATAAGCTACACTCCCAGGCCCATTTTATTTTTATTTTGAAACAGGGTCTCCTAAGTTGGGGAGAGCCTCACTAAGTTGCTAAGACTGGCTGTGAGCTTGTGATCCTTGTGTCTCAGCCTCTCAAGTACAGGGATGAAAGGTATGGCCACCACATCTGGTTTACAGTCATCATCTTTTTTTTTTTTTTTTTTTTGGTGGTACTGGGGTTCCTGGAAGCCCTTTTACCTCCAGGCTACACTCCCAAACCTATTTTATGTTTTTATTTGGAAACAGGGTCTCTTAAGCCAGCGCGGCTGGCTTCGAACCAGCGCGATCCTCCTGTCTCCGCCTCCCAAGTGCGGGGATTACAAGCGTGCACCACCACGCCCAGCTTACAGTCACCATCTTTAAATCGTCACACAGCAGTGCAATAATTAAGTGCTATCTCCATTTTACAAATGAGGGAACTGAAGCTTACACAGGTTGGATAGCTTGGACAAGGTTACACATGGTAGACTCAGGATGTAAGTCCAGGTTCTTACAACCCAAGCCAAAGCTGACAGTTTAGACATCTTTCCTTCATAGATCTGCTACATCATCAATCAAAATACTCTCTGAATACTGGGACATGGTAATGATTTGTTCACTTTGAAAACATTTCCAAGACCCAACTCAAAATTCTTTTCCTTTCCTGGTTTCAATGATTTTTTGTCCCCAGTACCCAGTAGTATTCCCAGCTCAGTAACTCCTTGATTTCTATTCTATTCTATTCTCTTCTATTCTCTCTTTTCTTTTCTTCCTTCTCTCCCTCCCTCCTTCTCTGCCTGCCTTCTTACTAAACCTAGGGGCATTCTGCCTTCAGTCTGTACTTACAGATCTTTTTATCTTTTATTTTGAAACAGGATCTTACTAAGTAGCTAAGTGTCTCACTAAACTGCTGAGGCTGGCCTTGAACCTGTGATCCTCCAGTCTCAGCCTCCCAAGTACTAGGATTACAGGCATGCATCACCGTACATGCAACGTCTTTGATTTTTATCATCGGTCAGTTCTGTTCAAAATCCCAGACAGTGTCCTAGAGACTCCACCAGCCTCTCCATCTGGGGCTCCATTCCACAGAATCCTTCTTCCCTGACAGGGAATATGTGTGCAGTTTCCGGCTCACCTCTTCTGTCAGTTGCATTAACTTATCAAGCCAGTCCTCAATTTCCAACAATGTGGACTTCACGTCTGTGGCTTCAGACCTCATCCTCACAGCTGCCTCGTGTATCTGGGAGAGAGATCGGGACCGCAACTTTCGGATCTGAGTATCCAGAACTGTGACATTAGGCTTTCCTTCTGTGAGAGGCAAGCTGCAGCTGTTGAAAAGAAAAGAAAAAACAAAATTTGAAGAATCACATTCTAGGTTTCAAAACTGTCAAGCAGTGACATTTTGTTCCCATCCTGCACCACACTGATCTCCTAACTGATTCTCCAAGCATGGTCTGGCTTGTGCTGCAGGTGAGTGTGCCTGGCATTGGTAGAGCCGAAAAAGAGATTAAAATTCCAAAGTGATGCCTTAGGTATGACCACGGAGTCGCTGAGGAGACGAAAATATGGGAGTTGGGAGTCACTGGCTTTAGCCTCTTTTGCTTCCTGGGATCTTCATATGGAGTTGTAGAATGACGAGGGAGAAGCGAGGTCAGAGTTCATTTAGCTAAAGTGTTAGCTTTGGGGCCCTGAGCCTTTAGGCAGTCTATATGGATCTCAGGAGGTATAAGACTCCCTGGAGCTTATAAAGAAAAGCACGTATGTCTGTGCCCACATGCAAGGTGACATAAAGAGAGACTTTGAAGTTGACTATCTGGGTACAAATGGTGGCTCCAGCTGGGCATGGTGGCACACAGCTGCAGTCCTTTACTTGGGAGGCTGTGACATGAGGATTACAGGTTTGGGGCCAGCCTCAGCAATTTAGCGAGATTATCAGCAACCTAGTGAGACCCTGTTACAAAATAAAAAAGAAAAGGGAAGAGTATAGCTTGGAGATAGAATGCCCCTGGGTTCGATCCCCAGTACCATAAGCAAAACAAAATAACACGGCTCCACCATTTACTAGTTCTGAGATCTTGGTCAGTTACTCTCGCTCTTCTACCTGCTCACACATGGGAATAATATCCATTCATTAGGGCTGTTGTGAGGATCAAGTGACTCAGTAGATGGAGAAGAGTCTGAATGGTGTCTACTGTAAAGTCTAAATGATTGCATCTTCACCAACATCATCATTATCCCATCCTCATCTCCATCATGCCATCAACTCAACTCATTCTCAAAGAGGTCCAAGAGCTCCAAAAAGAATAAGAACTTTTTGTGCATATAAGACCGGGGAAGTCTACTGACCGGACCCCAAAGGATTACAGAGAATGGCCGAGCTGCGCCCCAAATTAGCCTCCTGCCACCAGCTCCTTCCTCTCACCAGGACTGCTGGTGGGACCACGGGCGAGGCCATCAGCAGTTCCTGAAAGTTCTACTCACATTTTCTCTACCTAGAATTTCCACTTGCTTGAATTTCACCCAGCTCTTTAACGGAAGGAAATCCTATCATGATTTTCCTTAAACACTGAATTTCCTGTCAAAGTTAAAAAAGATTCCAACTTGATTCTTCAAAAACAGCTCATATGCGTTTTTATATTATATTATATAATATTATATTATATTATATACAATTTATATTGTATTATAAGAGTGGTGGCTCACACTTGTAATCCCAGAATTTGGGAGGCTGAGATAAGGAGAATCACAGGTTCAAGACCAGCCTCAGCAACTTAGTTACAGCAACTCGCCAAGACCCTGTTTCAAAACAAAAACTAATAAAAGGGCAGAGGTTGTAGCTCAGAGGTAGAACGCCCCTGAGTTCTATCCCTAGTACCAAAAAACAAAGCAAAACAAAACAAATCTCAAAAAGCTGCAAATTCAAAGTATAAGTAGATGCAACTATGTTTTGCCCAGCAAACCTTAACATTTGCAGGCTTTTTCTAAATGAATGCTATTGCTAAACATTTCAGTTTTGTTTCATGAATAAATATGGCAATACATGTGAAGGGTTGAGACCCTGGAATGATTCTGAAAGGCAAAAGTATATGTGAAAACTGTTAGCTCAAAAGTCATACTTGAGACCTTTGATATGGATGCTGAGTGGGAACCGCAGAGCAGAGAGAAAGCCCGAGTTGGTAAACTCAACGCCTAGAATCACGTCACCTCCTTTGGGCCTCTGTTTTCTCAGTTATAAGATAAGGAGACTAAGAGATGACCCCTAAGACTCAGTTCTAAAGTTCTCTAAAGGTAAACAAGCGCCCCAGCTCAACTCTGATTCCAGCTGCTTTGCAACCACCTGGCTGAACCACCAGGCGGCACAAGAAGACAGGATGACTGGGCTTTACCCTAGAGGGGGAAAAAACCCCAGCCCTGCTGGTGCTTAGAAAAGTCCTCCAGATGCTTGGCTTCCTCAACTTTCCCGCCCACTGCTTTATTCGCCAGTATTTAACATGAGCTTGGAATGAATCACTTCCCCCTTTCATTTCCAAATGCCAAAAGATCTGAGCTGTTTCCCCAAGTCACAGCCACAAAAGAAAGGTCCTCTGGCCGGAATCCTTTGACTGGCTCTGCCACCCTGTTCTTTAGGCAGTCAGGAAAAGAACAAGTTAAAAAAAAAAAAAAAAGGCTGTTTCTAAAAATATGTTTTTGAATGAGGAACATTGTTCCAAATGTCAAAACCAATGCTCCACCCGCAGACCCCGGGTCTGGGGAGTCGCAGCCGGGCGGTGGGCACTCAGGGACCCCTGGGAGGCACAGGCTGCTTCCTCCTCCCTCCCAGCCTGCCCTGCTGGCTTCCTGGAGTGGGGCCTTGGTCTCTCCAGACTACTTTAGAACTGGCACCAAATCAGAAAGCAGAGTTTTTCCTGGTGGTGATTCAAAAACTCCTCCCAGTGAGGGCCTTTTAAGAAGACCCAAATAGTTTAAATTCATTTGTTTTTAAACAAACACTTAGGCCGGGCCGTGGTGGCACACGCTTGTAATCTCTGGCTTGGGAGGCGGAAACAGGAGGATCGCGCAGACCAGACACGCTGGCTTAAGAGACCCTGTTTCAAAAATATATAATAGGTCTGGGAGTGTAGCCCGGAGGAAGGAGGGCTTCCAGGAACCCCAGTACCACCAAAAACAAAAACAAACAAACAAACAAACAAAAAACACTTGAGACAATTCTAGAAGCTCTTTGGGGGGTGGTGTGGGAGGTGGGTGTGGAGCAGGGCTGGAGAAATGAGACAGGATAAGATCCCAATACCTGGTGTCTTCGATAATTTCATCTATTAGCTTCAACCACAGTTCGGCCAACTGGTTCACAGGAATTTTACCTTGTATCCCTGATTTTAGAGCCTCTATGTTGGATTGCTAGAGAATTTGTAAAGAGAGGAAACAGTTGGTAATTGTGCATTGTTGTTATACCTAGCATGGACTTCACTTTTATTTTCAAGAAATAATAATAATAGTAATAATGACAATGATAATAAGAATTACAGAAAAGTCAGAGGAAGATTCCACACTTAAAACATTCACCATAGCTTAGCACTATTTCTTTTTCTTGGAAATGTAATAATGTAAAAACTCTACTCTGTATGACAATCTTATCAGAGACTTTGACCTTTGAAACTGTGTAAATATTTTATGTATTCAGAAAATAAAAAAAATGAAACCAGCCAGGATAAGAAAGGGAACCCTAAAAAGAAATATAAACAGAAGCAAAAGGGACCTGATTATATTTCACATAAATAGCATAATTACACTGAACTAACCCAGGCAACTTTGGACTATATACTCTCAGTGAAAAGACAAGACAAGCCAGGCGCGGTGGCGCACGCCTGTAATCCCAGTATTTGGGAGGTGGAGACCAGAGGATTATGGACTGCTTCAGCTACTTAGTGAGGCCCCTTGCAACTCAGTGAGACCCTGTTTCAAAAATAAAAAATAAAAAAAAATTAGGTCTGGGGGTGTCGCTCAGAGGTAGAATGCCCCTGGGTTCCATCCCCAGTACTGCAAAAGACAAGACAACCATGAACATATCGGGCCTGTTTTTTTTTGTTTTTGTTTTTGTTTTTGTTTTTTTTTGCTGTGGCTTATCTATGGATTTTCAAGTTTGAACAAGTAAGTGAATATATTAAGGATAACAGAGACCAGATTTCTCAATGTAAGAAGGACTAGAATAAGTGGTTTTTTTAAATTGGAATGGGAAGAATCTGTATGAACTCATGGCCTGTATCTATGGATACATAGAAATAAAAATATATATCTATCTGTATGTATGTGTGTGTGCGTGCATGTGTGAGTGTGAACACACATGAGCATGTCCATGGACGAGGCTGAGAAGCAATGACCTATCAGAGTAATAGTGAGCGGTCTAGAACCCAGGTCTTGTTTTTTTTTTCTTCAGGTCTGTGGATGGAACCCAGGGGCATCCTACTTCCTATTTTTTTAAATCCTATATTTTGAAACAGGTTCTCACTAAGTTGCGGAGGACCTCACTAAGTAGCTGAGGCTGTCCAGGATGCAGTCCTCCCATCTCAGCCTCCAAAATGCTGGGGTTACAAGCATGCGCTACCACACCTGGCCCCAGGTCTTGTTTTTAAAATATAATTTCTCACTAAGGGAACCAGAGCTCCTGAAGAAATGGTGATTCCAGGGCTGGGGCAGAGAGAGTACAAGATAAACCCAGAACATGTTGTTGTGCCATGGGGAGCATTTGTCCCCATGAGAGGCTGAGGGAGAGCCCGCCAGGACAGCCAAAGTCCTGGTCATGGAAAGCAATGATGCCATTCAGAGCAGCATGGAATTGGGCCAGCCTGTCTAGGAGAAAGCCGATAAAAAGCACCAGGACAAGCCAGGCATGGTGGCACACACTTGTAATCCCAGTACGTGGGAGGCTGAGACGGGAGGATCTCAGGTTCCAGGCCAGCCTCGGCTACTTAGTGAGGACCTCCATAACTTAGTGAGACCCTGTTTCAAAATAAAGGAATAAAAATTAGCGCTGGGATGTAACTTGGAAGTGCAATGCACTTGGGTTCAGTCCTCGGTACCACAAAAAAAAAAAAAAAAAAAAAAAAAAAGAACCAGGATGAAAATTGCTGGAGAATACCTAGAACATAATTAGAATACAGATGTGACTAATTCTTCACAAATTCCCTTAAGAAAGGGTTTTGGAAATTACTATTACAACAGCATTGCCTATCAATGTAACTTTGTTATATGAACAAGTATACAATTTTCATTCTGTATTGCCTTTTATAAAATCAAATAATATTTTTAGAATTTACCATGAAGTAAGTCTTAGATCAAATAAGCCCCGTATGCCTTAGTGTAGCTCTGATAGAGTTTAGATCTTGGAAAAAAAAACTAACATTAAAATATAAACATTTTATTTTTATTAACATTATGACTTAGGTTCAGTGTGATAGTTCCATACATATGTTGATCATATCCAACTACCATTTCCCATACACCCCTGCGTCCAACATTAATATAATTTTGAAATCAAAACACTAATGCTAGATGGATTTTGTCTATGTGTGATAAGAGTAACTTAGTATCTTTGACTTCATTAGAAATATTCCAAATATGGCTCCTTTCTCCTCACCAATCTAGTTGACCAATGCCAACAAAATGGATAATTATAGATATCATATCTATGTAGTACCACCCAAAGAAACTATCTTCTAACCTCCATAAAAAGGGTAGTTCCTTTAATCTGTAGAAAAAGTACAAAATAGCAAGCACTGGTTCCTGTAACCTACCTCTTCCTAGAGTGGAGGTTTCTACTGCATTAATAGCAAGGCGTTTCATATTGCTATCGGGATGAACCATCCTCCATAAATGAATTGTAGCAGAAATTATGAGTCCCTCTCCCCCTGCCCTGTGCATCCTCCCCTTTTCCAGAATAAGAAAACTTTAGTCGTTGTCTACACTACCCAAGCATGAGACCTCATCTCCCCACTTCCTCGTACTTAGATGTGGCTGTATGCCTGGATTCCGTCCAATGGAAAGTGAGTAGAAATCAAGTGTGTGACTTCTGGGTTTTTCCTAACTCAGAGCCCATGTCGTCTTCTCCTCACTCTTCTCCCCTATCCTTAGGCTGGAGAGTGGATGTGATGGGGAGCTGCCTTTAGCAGGCAGACAGTGGTAATGCCTTATTGATGGCAGAGCAACAAGGGCGAAATAACCTGGGTCTCCACTGCCATAGAACTACAATACTAGCCTGGGACCGCTTACCTCAACTGTTACTACAGAGATTGCTTTTACCTTGTTGATCACTGTATTTTGAGGTCTTGCTAGTTATATGTAGTGGCCTAGCATGTACACCCGCTAATACATAACTTGCTCTAGTGAAAAGGGAATATAGAAGAGATCAACTCTTACCAGCCGTTCTGCCATGACTAGGAGAGTGTTCACTGCATCCAGGCGATGACTAATATCCTCCCAGTATGAAGTCAGGGTCACAACTGGCTTTGTGTGGGCCCAAGGCAAGTAATAATAGTAGTTCCCTGGTATAAAGAATCAGGAGTCAGGAGAAACTGGACACTTGAAAAGATTTTTTAAAAGAGATGTGCAGATTAATCCATATGATTGGAGAATGGTCTGAGGTAATTTTATTCAATTATGCAATAGAGGAATAGATAAAGTTCTTTTTCATTTGGCATGCTTTGAAAAATTCTCTAAAATATTCTAGTAAAGTAAGCACAACAATCTCAGAAGCTTTACTGATTCAAGGCCATGTATCTAGAGATTAATGATATTGATGATTACAATAACAGGGCTGCAGAAAGAAGTACAGAGAGCCCTGGAAATTACACTGAATGCGTTTGTCCCTGAGAACTGTAATTTTATATAAATACTTTTGTTGGAAATGGGGTAAGATTTTTTTATTTTGTTTCTATTTTTTGTAAGCTTTAGCTGGCTGCGTGAGGTTTGGTATTACTTCGAGCTGTACTGTGATAAAGAATTAGAAGTCAATGTTTTCTAAAGCATTTTGTTTTACAACTGCTTGTACAAACATTAGGTAAAGATCCAGCAATAGTCTTGGGTATTTGATCAAAATTAATCTCTCCCTTTTCTATGTTCTCAAACCATTTGTTGATACTCTTATTAGGGTGTTTTCATACATTGCCATCTATTGTGATTTACAGGACTCCTTGCGGAGACCAAAATCCAGAAATGCTCAAGTCCTGTGTAGCATTTGTATATGTACATGACCTGTGTACTCCTCCTATGTACCCTAAAGCATCTGAAGATTACTTAGCAGAGCCAATACAACGGAAATGCTAAGTAAACAGCTGTTACGCTGTATTGCATAGGAATAATGGTGAACAGGAAAGGCCTGGACAGGTTCAATACAGATGCACTTTTCTCTCAAATATTTCAAACCACTGTTGGTTGAGTCCAATGACCCAGAAGCTGTGGACACAGAGGTCTGCCTGTATTTTATACACTATAATGGAAGCTCCTTCAAAGCAAGGACCATTTTGTACCCGTCTTTGCTCCAATTCAGCTATTTAATGCCCACATCACTCTGGAGAAGATGAAGAAGCTGAGGGTTAGAATTAGGTGGTGTGCTCAAGGTCACAAGGTTGCCCAGGAACAGAGTGAAGATCAATTGACCCAGCAGCGCCCCAGCAAAGCCGAGGTCCCACCCACTTCAATTACTCAGTGTAGGAAAGACTTGGGAGGGGCAGGAGCGGCTTCAGGCAGCTTGAGTATTTATCAGTGTCGTCATCTTGGGACTTTACAAGTCAGAGCTGGTGGTAAAGGCAGGCACCTGGTCCGGGTCTTGGGTACAGCTCCTGGCAATGGGACCTGCAGCTTCTTGGGTTTGGTCATTCCTGAAGGTGCCTAAACTTCAACCACACTCTCTTTCTCACGTAACCTTTTCCTTTCCACTAGTGACTTGCTGAGGATAAAGGCTACCAGAGTGAGAATACAGCGCATGCTTCTCGTCCTGGGTGCACCCACTGTACGCAAGCTTAGGGGAGGATGGCCAGGGCCGATCTTACCATCAAATATGGCACGGCTGTACTGAGTGGTTGATGCCAAAGGCTTACAGGTTGCGTCAAACTTGTTGCCGTAGTTCCCAATGCTGACTTCAAACTGAATGGCCTCCCCAACATCTTGCAACATGGTGGCTGAATGGAACACGGCAGACAGGCTGTACTTCCGCCTTCGCTGGTATTTCTACAAATATGAGCAGATGTAGGTTCAGTGAAATGCCTTTTGCCCTTATTTACACGGTTTCTAGCAGAGATGTGTGTGTGTGTGTGTGTGTGTGTGTGTGTGTGTGTGCGTGAGAGAAAGAGAGAGAGAGAGAGAGAGAGAGAGAGAGAGAGAGAGAGAGAGAGAGAGAGAAGAGGAGAGAGGGGGGATTGGAGATTGAACCTAGGGACATTCTATATCTGAGCTACACCCCAGCCCTTTTTTTATTTTAAAATAGTCTTGCTAAGTTACCACATGCCTGCTGGCCTCACATTTTTCCTCCTGTCTCAGTCTCCCAAGTACTGGGATTATAGGCATGTGCCACCATGCCCTGCTAGCAGACGTAATCCTAAAACTAATAGATTGTGCCCAATAAAATACCACTGGAGGATGCTCTTGGACCCAGGAGTTCCCCCTGCACTCTTACAAGTGGGCAGAGGTATGAGGATGTTTATTTCAGGGCTAATTGACATTAAAGGGGAAAATGTGAAAGCAATACAAAAGTCTGTTTGCAGGTCACTGGCTAAACAACTTATGTTATAGTCACATACATAATAGAATATAGATTTACAAAGATCTACTTAGATACAAAGAAAGGGTATATTTTAGGTGAATTCAGGAAATATATTTTAAATATTGACATATGCATGAAGAAAATCTGGAAGAATATAATTCAAGTTGTTAACATTATATTAGAAGAAGTAGAGAGATTTTGGCTCACTCTTCTCTCTTCCTCTTCTTTCTTTTTCCTTCCTTCCTTCTTCCCTTCCATACTTGTTGATTAAATATATGTGAACATAAGAGAGTTGAAGATACGGCCAACAATAAGCACACAGCACATGGAGTGTCTATCAGCCCAGCAGAAAGGACCCTGTGCCCTTCAGGCCCCTTGGTGGGCACATCCCCCCTTGCATCTACATCCTGACCAGTTCTTGCTCATAGGCCTCCTCCTTCCTCCTGACCCCCAGGCACTTGGCCTTCTTCAGTCAAACAGCCATGCAGTGGTTTAATAGCTGTACTTTCGTATGTGCTAGGCATTCCCATTTTATCCTGTTTCAACCTGTTCTGTTCGGGAACCCTGTTGGTGTCTGGCCTCTGTCTGTGCCTCCCCCAGTAGAAGGTGAGACCATGAGTGGTTATCGCTATAGCCACACTGACTGTGTGCTCCACTGGTGAACTTATGAGGCCCACACATGATTATATTCAAGTGACTTGATAAATTTTTCTCCATAGAAAATTTAATTTTTTTTTTTTGCAGGTCTGGGGACGGAACCCAGGGACATTTGACCTCTGAGCTATACCTCCTGCCTTATTTTTTATTCTTTATTTTGAAACAGGGTCTCACTGAGTTGCAAAGGGCCTTACTAAGTAGCTGAGGCTGTCTGTGAACTGTGATCTTCCGGTCTCAGCCTCCCGAATGCTGGGACTACAAGCGTGCGCCACTGTGCCCAGCTAGCAAGTTTAATTTGAAAGCTCCTGGAGAAGCATTCAGCTCTTGTTTCTTTGGTTGGAGATTCGAAAAAACATAGGTTAACAAGCTTGAGCACAGGATGGCTTTCTGTTGTTGCATTTTCTTTCTTTCCGGGGTTACCTCACTACTGATTCTGTACCGCAGTCTCAGTAATAATGTAGTGACACAGTTCAATTCCAGGATGTAAGTAAACATGACTTGATCCCTGTAGGATGCTGGCTGATTATCCTTTCCTTCATTGTCCACACATGCTGTGGCCTTTACTCAATAAAATGAATCACAATTATAGGTGGCCCTCTTGGCTTGTAGGAAGCAAGAATGTGGCCACATATTTACAGAAGTACTCAGACAACCATCTCAAAAACGTTCCAGACACTTGTGGTAAAATATTTACCTTTTTTTTTTTGGCACTGAAGATTACACTCAGGGACGTTCCACCTCTGAGGTACACCCTCAGCCCTCTTTAATTTTCAGATAGGTCTTTCTAAGTTGCTGAGGCTGGCATCAAACTTACACTTCTACTATCTCAGCCTCCCAGGTACTGGGATACAGGTGTGCACCACCACACCCAGCTAAAATTTACCATTTTCGGTGCTCAGTTCAATGGCATTAAGTACATTCATAATGTGCTATCAATACCAACCACATCCATTCTTAGAACTCTTCTCATCTTGCAAAACTGACATCTGCTCTCATTAAATACTAATTCCCATTTCCTCTCCGTCCAGACCCTGGCAACCATCACTGTGCTTTCTGTCTCCATGAACTGGACTACTGCAGCCATCTCACATAAGCAGAGCCCTTGTGATGGGGACCTAGTGTGCAGATAAGGTTGCAAAGCAATGTTTTAGAAAGACTCCCCAAAAGATCACAACTCAGAGGGGTTTCTGACAAAGAGGGTTCTATTAAACCACATAAAAAATATTGTCTCAATTTAGTGAGTATAATATCCTATCACCCATATTGTGGCATATGTCAGGATTTCCTGTCTTTTTAAGGCCAAATAGCATCCTGTTGTATGA
Organism: Muscardinus avellanarius; assembly: GCF_963383645.1. Lineage (NCBI taxonomy): Eukaryota > Metazoa > Chordata > Mammalia > Rodentia > Gliridae > Muscardinus > Muscardinus avellanarius. Next base: position 126,723,469 of record NC_137789.1, read on the forward strand.
ATATACCTCACTTTACTTATCCATTCATCCACTAATAGACCTGGTTGCTTCCATCTTTTTGTTTTTGTTGTTTGTTTGTTTTGTTTTATTTTGTTTTGTTTTGTTTGCGGTACTGGGGATGGAACTCGGGGGCATTCTACCTCTGAGCTATACCCCCAGCCCTATTTTTTTATTCTTTATTTTGAAACAAGGTCTCACTGAGTTGCAAAGGGCCTCACTAAGTAGCTGAGGCTGTCCTTGAACCACGATCCTCCTGTCTCAGCCTCTCAAGTGCTGGGATGACAAGCCTGAGCCACCATGCCCATCTTTTGACTATTGCGAATGATTGTGCTATGAACAGGCTGTGGAAATACCTGTTTGATACCCCGCTCTCAATTCTTTTGGGCTTATACTCAGAAGCTGAAGTACTGGATCATATGGTAACTCTTTAATTTTTTGAGGACTGTTTTAAGAACTTCTAACAGTGACTGTAGCTTGTAGTCCCAAAGTATCCTCGGACATCCCAACATTACAGAATCTCCATTTTGGTTAAAAAAATATTTTTTGATATGGTTTAATAGAACCCTCTTTGTCAGAAACCCCTCTGAGCTGCGATCTTTTTTGGAAGTCTTTCTATAACTTTGGTTTGCAACCTTATCTGCTCACTAGGTCACCATCGGCTTTAGCTTGGGCATTGTGAGTTTAAAAGTTCCTGATCTTAGTGGACTGACACTTTGGTGGAGATGATTGGGGAACTTAAGCTACTTGTCAGGATCTCTGTATAACTATTCACACTAAGTCCCCTACCTACATCCAGGGTTCAGGAATGCTATAAAAACTATGGGTTTGAGTTTAAGTATGCAAAAAATAAAAAATAGGAAGATACTTGTATTAGAACTCACATATACAGTATGACTTCTTTGTAAACCACCTAGAATGATAGAGGAGAAGGGAAGAGCTAAAAATAGAAAATGAAATTTGAGGCCCGAGTCAAAGCCCAGGAGAAAATGAACAGTATTTAAGCCAAAGTCGCCTATTAAGCCAGGGTCTACAGGGACAGAGACAGCTCATGGGGAGGCTGTTGGGGGCGGAGGAGAGGCTGCTCCTGGCTGGGTCTGTCTGCTCCGCCCTGCACACCTTCACAAGAGCCACTAGAACTCTTTGGATGTTCTGCAAAGCTTACAGAGTCGCCCACAGAGACCCTGATAGGACCTGCTCCTGGAGAGGCTGAGCTCTCAAAAGAACAATTTGGGCTTTGGGGCATCATCACAACTCCCAGCAGAGTGGCGGCACTGTGAGACAGCTGCTAAACACAGAGCACCCCTGGACCACTTGGCAAGTCCAAACTCCATGAGGCCCACCCCTGCCATCTGCCCACCTGCGCAGAGCCCCACTGCCCTAAGTTAGGACAGCTGAGAAACCTTGCCTGCCCTCGGCCCTTTCCCACTTCCTCTCTGCCCTTGGCAGAAGGAGGTGGAGAGAGGAAGAACTATAAACATCATCTAGAGAAGCGGTGAGCCTCAGCTTTTATTGCCCTTAGCAGCCTTGGGGCAAAACTGCCTACAGCAGGGGAAAGCTGTAGGTTGTAAATTATAGTCTCTTGAACACAGATGGAAGTATCTTTGATGGTGTCAGGCCTGAGGGAACTTCTTCTAATCGTCAGAGACTGAAAATAAGGTGACATTGGGCAGAGTTTTAGAAGAAAAGTTAGGGAAGAAGGTGATTTCTTTTTTCCTAAGCAGGACACTGATACAAGAGAACTGGACTTCTTGCAAGTGGCTGTGGGAACACAGACACGGGATGTTAAAGGTCAGTGACAAGGACAACATGCGCCACAGCAAATTGCCCCAACTTGCTATCATTGATCGGTTACTAAAGGTGGCTGACAACTGATGTAGCTGGTGGAAGAATCCAAACGTGCTGTTTCAAGCAATATTTACTGAGTTCGTGATGTGGGCCAGACCAACAAGAGACCTCCAAGGGGGTTTTGGCTGGACAGGAGAAGATTGCAAGTTTATTAACTGCTTTGAGAATATATTAGGTCATACACAGGGGATCGGAAAGGAGGAGCAGGGAGGATATGGTTCAAGAACAGATCCCAGATCATGGGGATAATAAATAGTCTCCTTCTTTGGCAGGACAGGGGTTCCAGAAGTCAGCAGGTATTAAACCATGCTGTTTGCAACATCTGGTCTTCTCTCTTCTGCCTTCTTTCTTCTGTGGGTGTAGCGAGGCTGAACCCTGCTGGACCTCTTGCAATGTAAGACTTCTTAAGCTGGCCCACCAGGAGCAAGGTCAGCTCTGCTCTAGGGGGGTAAGGTGCAGGGGGAGGGGTCTTGGCTTTTTGACAACCAAGTTGCCTTTTGAGCTCTACCAAAAAGTGTCGTTCTTGCAAATGACCCAGAATGAGGAAGCCCCTCTCCAGGATGGACAAGGGTCACTATGGGATGCATTCTAGGTTGACTCTTCTCAATCCTCCTGGCAGGGGACAGATGGGCTGCCTCACTTCCTCTGGGGGCTCCAAGTGTGGATATGTCCTCAGAACCCCTCTCTCTCTCTCTCTCTCTCTCTCTCTCTCTCTCTCTCTCTCTCTCTCTCGCTCTCTCTCTCGCTCTCGCTCTCTCCTGGAGATTGAACCCAGGGGCTTTCTACCCTTGAGCTATACCCTCAGCCTTATTTTATTTTTTATTTTGAAACAGGGTCTCACTCAGTTGCTGAGGCTGGTCTTGAATCCTCCTGTCTCAGCCTCCCAAGTGCTGAGATTATAAGCATGCACCACTATACATGACTTTCCTCTCTTGCCTTTTAAGTCTGTTAAGCTTTTACATTTTTGTTTCCTTTCATTTTTATATTTGATGTTGGTTCTTATTTTGTTGCCTGTGTTTAATAATTTGGAGCCAAGAGAACAAATTCTTTCTTTTTTTGTGTGTGGTACTAAGGATGGAACCCAGAGGCATTCTACCTTCAAGCTACACCCCCAGCCCTATTTTTTATTCTTTATCTTGAAACAGGGTCTCACTGAGTTGCAGAGGGCCTCACTAAGTAGCTGAGGCTGGCCGCAAACCCAACCGCCATCCTCCTGTCTCAGCCTCCCTAATGCTGGGATTACAAGCATGTGCCACCACACCCGGCCAAATTCTCTCTTATATACCAATAAAGAGACCAGAGGATCATGGTTCACAGACAGCCTCAGCTACTTAGTGGAGCCCTCCGCAACTTAGTGAGACCCTGTTTTAAAATAAAGAATAAGAAACAGGGCAGGGGGTGTAGCTCGGAGGATGAATGCCCCTGGGTACCATCCCCAGACCTACAAAAATAAATAAATAAATAATAAATAAATAAATAAATAAATAAAGCTGTTCTTTTCTACTGCTGACATATACTGTGGGAAATATATATTCTTGGCTCTTTGTCTCTATTTTTACCAAGTGAATGGAATAAGCTTCTCTGCTTGTGTTTTTAATTATCTGCACTCAGGAAAACTAATTTGATTCTGCATTTCAGTTAATACAGGGTTTTTCTCTCTAGTTTTGTTGGGTCTCTCTCCTCACTCTGTTCCCCCTTTCCTCACTATAGTAGTTTAAAGTTTAAAAAAAAAAAAGCGGGACATGGTGGCACATATCACCATGAATTTGGGAGGCTGAGAAAGAAGGATCACAGGTTTGAGACCAGCCCCAGAAACTTCGTGAGACCCTCAACAACCTAATCAAACCCTGTTTCAAAACAAAACAAAAAATAAAAAAGAATGGGCAAGATAGCTCAGAGGTAGAATGTTTCTGAGTTAAATCCCCAGTCACTCACACACACACACACACACGCACACACACACCCCTGAATTTCAATTGTGTTCTGGGAGTAGAGCAAAATATACAGACATCGTAATGGTAGAAGATCCATCCATCACTGTATTTCTTCATAATTGTTCTAATTCCAACCAACATGTTGAACTCCTACCTGTAGCCACTCAAGTCCTGAACCACTGCCATCACCGTGTGTCCTTGGAGGCCTGCCAATGGCGTCAAGCCATCTTCCTGCATGATCCTGGCAGTAAATTGCATGTACATCGCCCCGACTCCTTGTCTGCCCTCTCCTTTTTTTCCTTTTTCTTAATTTGTCTCAACATCTATTGCGATCCCTGGACTTTATGGAGTTCCTAGTGTTGTCCCAGTGCTGAAAGCTTTTTTTAAAGTTACTGCCTGGTTTCCCCATAATGTAAGATAATGAGAGAAAGACCCATCCCGTGCTTGGGATGGAGGTAAGAGGAGGGCAGCAGCTGGCGGGAGCTGCAGCTGGGGGTGACTTGGACCCAGCAAGGACTGAGTCCTTGGCAGAGGAGCAATCATGAGCAGGCTGCTCTTGCAATAATTCAGATTTTCGGAAGCATCAACCTAGGATTCTCAGAATTAGCAAGAAAGGTGAACTTGGAAGACTTCTTGACTTTGAGGAGGAGGGAGTCAGAGCCATTGCAACACAGGCATTACATTACTTAAGTAAACATTCCCCATAGGCTGCAAAGCCTGAGCTACATGGCTACATGTGGAAATGGAAATGGATGGTGGTGGCACCTAAACCCTTGGGGGCGGCTCTATGGCTCTGACTCCTCGACCCTAGTTAGCAAACAGGGCACTTGGTCCAGGGTTACCTCTGCTCTTGCCAGTTTTCTGTAGGGCGTTACCATTTCAAAGGCTGAAGCGAGCCTCATCACTCTCGGGAGGTCACTGAAAACACTGGCTACCACCAAGGTCTTGCTCCAACTCTGCCACAGCGGGCCCTTCAAGCTCTGGCTGTCTCTTTTAGGTCTGTTTGCTCAGGGTGGCTGGGACCAGATATTGTACTTCTAACCCACACCCTGCATGATTCACACTCTAACATTTACCTCCACAACCAGCAGGTCGTCATTTGAAATGGGCTCAAGCTTCTTATCTGGTGGTGTCTTTTCAAGGAAAGTGCTTAATTCAACCAAGATCCTGCCTCTGTAGGCAACACCTTCTCCCTGAAAGGCAAGAATATAGGATTACCCTGCTAGGCATACGCAGCAGCCAAAAGAACTCTATTCTTTCTACTCCTGTTAATATTGAGACCAAAAAAAAAAAAAAAAAGTCTCCTTCACATGGCCCCATCCTCCAAAATCAATCAGGCAGCAAATCCTGTAGCTGGATTCAAGGAAGGATCCCAAAGAGTGCCAGGGGTGCTAGGGCAGAGGTAGATCTCAGCCATGACGGGGGATGGAGGCTTTGGAGCCCTGCTCTGATCTGGGAGGGGTTCCCAGGGGCCCGGAGCTGGAGGTGAGTGGGGTTCTAAGTCTCCCTGATCTAACTTCAGCAGAACAGCTCTGCGTTTGTCTGTGTTGACCCACTTCCTTCTCTCCTCTTCTCAGAACAAGGAGGCTGTCATGTTGGCAACCATGGCCAGTCTCAGGGTAGCCAGGAAGTAAAGGAGGAAGATGTTCTGGGTGTGGCAGAGTATGAGGATGAGGGCTGGCGACTTCTCCCACCATACCCAGCAGTGTTGGTGATAGAATCTTTCAGAGAGGATTGGAAGACTCTTAATTCCACCGCTGTCTTCACTTTTCCCTTCCTATGGGTTTTCCTCTCTAGCTTAGTCTCTTTCCAGAGCCTTGGGAGAGAACCAAAAGACATTTGGCTTCTGTTAATTTGGAAAGAGAATTTCCCATTGCTGGCTCTCTGTGGTCTCACCTATGAAACAAAGGGTTTGGATCAGACTGCAATTTCAAAAAGTGTTTCAGAGGCATGCCACTGCCAATTGTTTGGCGAATTCTTGGAATATGGTGTTGGAAAGAATTCGAAGGCAGCACCGTGTCTTATTAGGAAAGAGAGCCAGGTTTGACCGTTGGTGTTTTTCATAAGTGTAAAAGATTGTGGAGTGGGAGTGGAAATGCCATTGGCCATCACCAAATTAGATTAGAAGATCTCCAGGATTCTTTCCTATTCTTGCACTTTAGGGAGTGTGAAACTTCTACCCTTTAACCTTTCCTCAGTCTTATGGCGGGTCTATGTGCATGCGTGTATGGGGGGAATGCCCACTAACTATGATACTTAAAATTATAACCATTATAACAGGAACCCTATTAGGTAGTGCTCATTAATAACAATCTTAATTGAGAGACTAACCTTTCCAGTATTTAGCTCATCATAAGGGTCTGGAAATCCCGTGTACTCTCTGGGGCTTCCGTAAAGGTTCAGGTAACAAGGTCCAAATGTTGGCACAAAACCCACCTCTGTTTCTCCTGTATTTGCTGAGAGAGAGACATCATCATTGGACTTTAGGTTTTTAATATTCAGTCTATAGAAATAAATGTTAGTTATTAGCTAGTTAGGTGAAACTATTTTCCTCCATTTTGTGAGTTAGTTATATTAGTGAAGATTATAAGCACTCGTGAGACTTGCCATATTTACCATTTCTTATTACTATAAAATATTAAATAAAACACTTTGGGGGTATTTCAGGTAAACATATTCTTACAAAAAGCAACGGTATTCATGTGAAAGAATGATGTGGTTCTCAAGTTGATCTTCACATTTTTTGCAAGTTTATAATTGGCATCATGTTAAACATGAAATTGGCAAGTGGGGTAAAAGTTTATATTTTTGAGAAGTCATTTAAGTGATGTATTCAATTAACTTTGTTCTTAAACTATGTCATTTGGCCTTAAATAGTATAAATCTGAAAGACACTATTAAAATAAATTTTTTAAATTTACATGTAATAGTGAACTATCTGCCTTTGGTTATAAGACCATTCAAAAGTAATATGAAGATCACCTGCCATTCATTACTTTTTTATTTCTGATGATCACCTGATAAACTCTATATTTCTGCTACTTAGACTCAGCAAGAATACTAACCATTAGAGGGCAATGATGGCAGTGTAAGAAAATTAAGAGAAAGTTGTGGGCGAGGCCTGTATGGAAAAGGGATGGACATGTCTCCAAAAATAGAGTCAGGACCACTGCTGGGAGACACGTGAAATCCAGCTTGGATTCACTCATTGAGGAAGAACTTTCTATGAATTAGAGATGCCAAGCAATGGGAAAGATTGCAATTAGGGGTAATCAGGAGGTATGTCGAAGCAAAGGTTTCAGCGTGTCTTTCAGGGGGATGTTGTCAAAATAATTCCTGCTATCAGTATAAACTTTCAGGGAGAGTGGCAGGAGTTAAGCATTCTTAATTTTTATCCTCTAAACACCCTACTGGTTCTATCATAGAGTACTACTATTTGTTAATTGGTTATATAAATAAATAAATAAATGAAAGAATAAGGTTTTGAAATCTGCCATATATACTGCAACCTAAGGCCTTCTCTGTATTCATATGAATATGAAATAATGAGATTTATTTTCATGTGTGTTGTATGTTACTGAGGATTGAAACCAGAGGCACTCTGCCTCCAAATTATACCCCTGGCCCCAATTTTATTTCTTATTTGGAAACAGGGTCCCATTAAGCTGCCGAGGCTGGTTTTGAACTTGCAATCCTTCTGTCTCAGCCTCCTAAGTACTGAGATTACAAACGTGCGCCATCACATCCAGCTTCAATGAGATTGACTTCTTAAAATGACTAAGAATTGGGCATTGTATGTATTATATAAAGGCACATGAGACCACCTTGTAGTTCCACAGAGTTTGAGAGTTTGCAAAGTCTTGTGTTGTGGTCTAGATATGAAATATCCCCCTAAAAGTTTATGTATTGCATAATGCTCCCCAATGTAGCAAGGTTGGGAGGTAGGAAATGGCTGAAGTGGGTCATGGGGAGCATGGGCTTGCACACTCTATCTGCCCATGGCTACCTTCTCTCTCCCTCTCTCTCTGCTTCTCAGCTGCCATAAGCTGAGCAGCTTTCCTCTGCCGCCTTGACATTTCTGCCTTGGAGCTGGCCAAATATGCACTGAACCTCTGAAACTGTGAGCCAAATGAACCTTTCCTCCTCTAATTTGCTCTTGTAAGGTATTTTGGTCATGCCAATGAAAAATCTGACATTTTTTTCTTCCACGCATGCAATATCTTTTCCCCCTCTCACTACAACTCTGGGCAATTATCATGGCAAATGCTACCATATTTATTTGATAGATGACTTCTCTAAATGTTAGCAGGGGAACATTAACATCTGCCTTAGGAGAATTGTGATGGTCAAGATTGAGCAAACTTGCAAAAAACGGCGAGTGCTGTACAAACCAAAGTACATGTTATGACGACTCGTATCTAGAAGGTGATTGTCAAGGCGAAAACTGGAAGATGTTCATGTTTTCCTAAAGATCCATGTTGGAAGTTGGGGAAAGATCCTTCATACATTTCAGAACAACTGATTTAATGCCTCATATCTCTGCCTTACTAAATGTAAACAATAACAAAAACATGTTATATCGGACAAAAAAATTATTTGCAATAAAGCCAAACAGGACAGTGTGTGCATCCAGTGAAAACATGGAACACATAACAAAATCTGGTTAGCATATTCGTTTTAAGCTTAGCCATGCAGGACAACCATATAATACTCCTACAAAATTCTAACTAGCAACACTATTTTGAGAGAGAAAAATGTGAAAAAAGGTTCAGAGAACAATTGATTAAAATATTCTTAGTAAGATAAAAGGAGATAAGAAGTGCTAAAAGACAACAAAATTACAAAGCATAAACCTGTGTATGATGCAGCCCCAGTTCCCGAAGATGAGAAATCTATATAGTAAAAATATGATTGGTTAAAAAACAAGAAAAACATGGGCATTATAAAACAGACACTGAAAAGTTAATAAAACCTGTGATGGGTAAGTGGTTTAGCAACAACAGAAACATCCCAAATTCAGACCCAAATCACATGACTCTTTTGTAACTAATTCAAATCTTACAGGTAAATGTAAAATGACTCAAAACTTTTCGGAGACTGTCAAAACCACCGCCTATGAATAACCCAAACTCACCAGCCCCAAGGAGCCAGGCATCTAAAAGCGAGCTTCCCACCAAAGGAAGCCCGGCAGAGCTACTGCTTCTTCATTTTTTTTTTTTTCTTTCACTACTGGGGATGGAATCCAGGGGCATTCTACCTCTGAGCTACACCCCCAGCCCTATTTTTTCATCTCTTTATTTTTGAAACAGTGTCTCACTGAGTTGCAAAGGGCTTAGCTAAGTAGCTGAGGCCATCTGCAAACCAGGATCCTCAGGTCTCAGCCTCCCAAATGCTGGGATTACCAGCCTGCGCCACCACGCCCGGCTTCTTCATGTTTTTAATGAAACATTTAATTGTCTTATGGATGACTTAGCCGAGACCAAGGCCAGAAAATCCAAGTTAATTTAGTCTGAGGCTGTGTAAGCAAAGGCCTGTAGTTAAGCCTGTAGTGAATCATACGTTGTTATTGAAAGCATGGTCTGTATTTTGGGGGGGATGCGATGACAGCTCACTGTTATTGAGACTGTAAAAGACTGCTTGCAGGGCATACATGAGAGAAGGTCTCAGAGACTGGGGTTGAAACTGCTTCTGAACCTTTCTGTTTTTTTTTTTTTTTTTTTTTTTTTTTTTTTTTTTTTTTTAACGCGTCTGGGAATGAAGCCCAAGGGCATTCGGTCTCTGAGCTACACTCACTGCCCTATTTTTGATTCTTTATTTTGAAACAGGGTGTCACTAGTTGCGGAGGGCCTCACTAAGTAGCTGAGGCTGTCCACAAACCGCGATCCTCCTGTCTCAGCCTGGGATTACAATCAAATGCAGGGATTACAAGCATGCGCCACCACGTCCATCCGGCTTCTGGTGTTCTTCTGGATGGGAGCAAAATAAAAGCTGTTCAAACTATCAAACTAAATACTTGTACCAATAATTCTTGAATAATTATCTTTAGATATTAATTAGTGACTTCCTACAAATAATAATGGATTTAGATAATTTTAACCTCCTCCCCATATAATTATAGCACAACTTTTAATTCCTCTATTGGTTCTCTTATTTATTTATTTATTTTATTTTATTTTTTGTGGCACTGGGGATGGAACCCAGGTTCAGTCTACCTACGAGTGACACCCCCCCCCCAGTCCTATTTTTTATTCTTTATTTTGAAACAGGGTCTCACTGAGTTGCAGAGGGACTCATAAGTAGCTGAGGCTGTCCGTGAATCACAATCCTACTGTTTCAGTCTCCTAAATACTGGGATTACAGGTGTTTTCTGTACTTCTTTTATATATTTACACTCTGTTCAGAACTTTTAGCTAAAGAAGAAAGAGGAAGAGGAGGAGGAGGAGGAGGAGGAGGAGGAGGAGGAGGAAGAGGAGGAGGAGAAATAGTACTGATGTTATGGCAACCATACAAATATGGTCCTCTGCAGAGGAAAGAAAAGGTTCGTGAGGACAAGTCTCTCATTGCAGCTCTAGTATCATGATTCCTGTGCCGTTCAGCAGTGAACATTCAGATGGGATCTTTTTCTTATCTTCTACCATTTGCTTAAAATAATGTCACACGTAGCTTTATATTCAAATCATATCTTTTTTAGTTCACCTCTTTGTTTTTCTTGGGACTTATAATTGCCTCTCTTTTTAGTTTCTTGAAATATAAATTTTACTACTTTACCATATCTCTAATGTTTTCCAGATCCTAATTCACGCATTGATGCATTAGCTGGATTAATAATACTTTTTAAGAAAGGTATACAGTCCCCCTCTTTGTATTAGAGATCAAACCCAGAGGTGTTCTGCTTCTGAGCTACACCCCCAGAGCTTTTTATTTTTTATTTTGAAGCAGGGTCTCACTAAGACACTGTGTGCTAGTCTCAAATATGTGACCCTCCTGTCTCAGCCTCCCTCCCAAATACTGAGATTACAGAAATGTGCCACCATATTGAGCAGATAAATTCTCTTAAACAAGATGAGGATGAAACGTAACTCCCGTTTCCTGAAACAAAATTTGTCTCCAATTTTCTCACTTTACTCAATACGTTTAACCTATTGGCAATTACAAGCATTTTTGTTTTGGTAACAAAAATAAAGCCACTGTTACTAATGCGCTAGCATTATTTTTCTTGTCATCTTAACTTCTTTCTTCCATTTTCTACCACCATTTCTGACATATGCACAAAACCATAATGCCAGGTACAGGTGAGTAGTTCTCAAGCATAAACAACAACAACAAAAAATGTGTTGGTTACCAATGTCTGTTAGAGTGAAAGCAAAACACACGCTATCGTAGGAGGTGGACTTTGTGGGGTTCACTGGCATCTGACCTCATTATTCCTACCAAGAAAATCAGTTGAAGAGGGAATATTATTTTATATTTGGGTGGATTTGTGTTGGGGCCATTCTTAAAAAATGTATTGGCACTCTATACTAACAAAAATTTATAAAATAGCTGTTGGCAAAGAGGTTTTGGATGGGATGACAAAAGCTTTCAAGACGTTAGTTGCCTTGATTATTAATTACATTGCTGGCCATCAAGAGACAATCACTGAAATGGTTCACTAAACAAAAAATAAATAAATAAATAAATAAATAAAAAGAAAAAGAAAGAAAAAAAGAAACCAAGTCTATTTCCCTCAGTTCATTTTTCCTCTAGAAGTTCTGAGTCCTGTCTTGTCCCATATCTGCTAAGTGACTTACCTTCTACTTCCCCACCAGAGGCAGCAATTTTAGAGAGGTAGAGATATGTTGTTCCAACTACATCATTTTTGGTAAGCCGGTCCCTGTGTAAAAGAACAGATGAAGAACTCTGCCTATAAAGATATGTGTTCATTTCAACAATAAAACAGACAGAGCTGGAGAAGACCCCAGAACTCAGATATCAAAACTCCTTGTCTCCTGCCAAGCTTCTGATTCATAAGCCTGAGTTTGAGACCAAGAGTCTACATCTATAATAAGTATATTTATCATTGTCCTGATGCAGATGTTTCTCCAACCACCTTTAGAAACACTGGTCTGGTGGATAAACATTCAGTAGTTATGAAATTGAGATTTTTACATCAAGTTCCAGAACTTTCTCTATGGCCACACTGAATACTATTGCCATAAAATGAGTTAATCAATTATAAGTGCATTACATTATGAGTATAATAGTATTATATAAAGTACTTGTATATACTTTACTTGACTCTGCTCATACTAATTATTATGATGGCCTAACAATTATAATGGGATATACCTAAGGGCCCATCATAGGAAACTTCCCCTCAAATTCAATTCAAATATCTAATTTAGCACCTAGTGTGATAGCTGCTATTTCTCTGAGTGTAGTTGCTTATCTAAAACCTAAATCTTGCCTATGCTATACAGACAAATTTGCCCATGGCCACTCCAAGGAATACAATAATGTGCATCCTTCTGCGGATATGTTGGAATGCCTGTGATACGGCTTCACCTATGATACGGTCTCCTCAGTATTGGGGGGAAAGATTATAGCACAGTATATTAGATTTGGGGAAGTAGTTAAATACAGTTTCCTTTGGGTATTAGGGATTGAACCAGGGGCAGTCTCTGAGCTACACTTCCAGCCCCCTTTTTACTTTTTTTTTTTTGTGTGTGTGTGTGTGTGGGTCTGGGGATGGAACCCAGGGGCATTTGACCTCCGAGCTACACTCCCTGCCCTATTTTTTATTCTTTATTTTGAAACCGGGTCTCACTGAGTTGCAGAGTGCCTCACTAAGTAGCAGAGGCTGTCCGCGAACCCCGATCCTCCAGGTCTCAGCCTCCCGAATGCTGGGATTACAAGCGTGTGCCACCACGCCCAGCTTACTTTTTGTTTTGAAATAAGGTCTTGCTAAATTGTTAAGCCTGGCCTGGAGCCTGAATCCTCCTCTCTCAGACTCCCAAGTCCTGGGCTTACAAGCATGAACTACCATGCCTGGCTTAGATACCACTATTTTATTTTATTTTTATTTTTTTTGGTGGTACTGGGGGTGGAACCCAGAGGCTTTCTACCTCCGGGCTATACTCCCAGACCTTTTTTATATTTTATTTGGGAACAGGGTCTCACTAAGTTGCTGAGAGCCTCACTAAGTAGCTGAGGCTGGCTTTGAACCCGCGCGATCCTCCTGTCTCAGCCTCCCAAGCGCAGGGATTACAAGCGTGTGCCAACACGCTCAGCTAGATACCACTATTTTAAAAATGCCTCCCCCCAGCTTATTGGATGTAGAAGGAAAGCATATATCCAAAAAAATCAAGTTAGGCCATCTATAATAATATCCACATTATCCAAATATGTCATTAGTCATGGCATTGTGCAAAACAAATGTCATTCATGACTTGAATTAAACACACATCCAGTTTCAACTCACCAATCGAATACCGTTAGCTTTATTTTTTCACACATTGAAGGAAACTGTTTAAGTAAAACAAAGAAAAGGGGGTTATTTCTCCACTCATTCAGTAACTGTTAAAGAAGCATTCTTATTTTTTTTCTCAAAAAAAAAAAAAGTAAGAAAAGAAAAAAAGAAAGTCAAACCTTGATCTGAAGATTGACAACTTGATTCCACTCAGGGTTTGCATTTTTCTCAATTATATTTGTGCAAACCTGTAAAATCACCAGAGCAAAACAGGAATTATTCAGGTTTGTGATTTCTAAAGGTTTATAACGCGCACACTAGATTGTGATGTTAGTCGAGTACTTATTAGTCACAGTCCGTGTTTGTTTGTTTTTGGTGCTGGGTATGGACCAAGGCCTTGTATCTGTAAAGCAGGCTTTCAACCACTGAGCTGCACCACCCGCCCCTAAAATTCATTTTTCTTGAAAATAACTTGGTGGAATATGACCTGGATTTAATATGATCTCTTCTTATTTTATACTTTAAAAGCTTTATTTTTATCCATGTCTTCAATTTGTTTTCAATTTCCAGATATCTAATATTAGATTCATGTAAGAATGAGAGAAATTGGGTTTATTGAGCACTTTTTTTTTTTTTTTGGTGGTGGTACTGGGGATTGAACCCACAGGTGCTTTACCTCTGAGCTATATCCCCCAGCCCTATTTAAATTTTTATTTTATTTTAATTTTTTTTTGTGTGTGGTACTGGGGATGGAACCCAGGGGCATTCTATCTCTGAGCTACACCCCCAGCCCTATTTTTTTTAAAAACAGGATCTCACTGAGTTGCAAAGGGCCTCACTAAGTAGTAGCTAAGGCTGTCCTCGAACCACAATCCTCGTGTCTCAGCCTCCAAAATGTTATTTTTTATTTTGAAACAAAGATTTGCTACATTACTAAGGACCTCAATAAGTTTCTGAGGCTGGCATTGAACCTGTGATCCTCTTGTTTCGGCCTCCTAAGTACTGGAATTACAGGCATTGTATATTATTATACACTGTCCAATAAGCATCTCATCACGAACACAGCCAAAGAGATTTGGATCTTGCCTACAGCCTCCTGCCTGCCCCAACAACTGTCCAGTGTCCCCATTGGCTGCTCACTCAGCACCTGGGGCTAGACCAAGAATCAGCATAGAGTCCCTCTCTCACTCACCTGCTCCATCCTGTCCATTAGTCAATCCTGATACTTGTACCTTCATGCAGATCCTGAACCGTGTCTCCCTCAGACACTTCCAGCTGGCTCCTACTTGCATCCCCACTCCATCTCTTGCCTTCTGACTTGCTCACCATTCCGTAGAGTAACATGTTCAGTGAACTCTCAAAATATATTGAGAACAAGCTCCAGATCTCTACCTGGCTGAGAAAGCAGCGCCTTCCCTACGCCCAGGCTCTCTGCCTCTGCCTCACGGCTTCCCCTTGCCCCATCCCCTGCGGCCACAAAGGCATTGCTTCTTCCTCAGCTCCTCCATGACTCTTCTCTCTGCTGGAAGAAGCCCCTGTTCCCCAGATCTCTGCATATCTACACTTCTGCTCAAATGTCACCTCCTGAAAGACATCCCATCTGATTGCTTCCCCCTCCCTCAATCATGTATCACCTGCTTTATTTTCTATATAGTTCTAAGCGTTGTTACTTGTTTGCTTGTTTACTTTCTGGGCTTTGGTTTTACTGTGTTACCCCCTAAATTCATACAATCTTAGTATTTTGAGATGGGGCCTTTGGGAGATAGTTAGCATTAGATAAGCCCATGAGGGTGAGGTTCCCATGATGGTACTAGTGGCTTTATTTGAAAAGGAAGAGACAGCAGCTCGCACATCTACTCAGTCTTGCCATGCGATACCCCCACCAGGTCACAATGCAGTAAGAGGCCCTGACCCGATGCCAAGCAGATGCCAGCACCATGCTCTTGGACTTCCTCCTCCAGCACCGTTAGTCAAACACACTCTCTTCTTTATAAACAATCCAGTGTCAGATGGTTATAGCAACAGAAAACAGATTATGACAGTCTGTATCTTCTTCCAGGCTCTGGAGAACCATGGCTATCCCATGTACTCATTTATATAGCCTCAGAACATGAGATAATAACTATTTCTCAAAATAACTAACCTCTCCAAGATCCCATAAGATTATTATTACCCAAAGTCCTACTATGGGGTAGGTGAAGCCTGCATTTCAGTGAAGCTTCATCTTACCTTCCTGTTACCTTACATCTTTCCCACCACATTCCCAATGACTGTTCTAGGAAATAACAGCCCTGTGTGTGTGCGGGTTGTTAACTCCTTCTTTCATAAGTAAAGAGCTCTAACACATAGCAGATGCTGGTTCTTCATGCCTTTAACTGTCTAAGGTATGTTGTTATTCAACATAATAAAAAGCTCCCTTCCGTGCCGGGCGTGGTGGCAAACGCTTGTAATCCCCGCACTTGAGAGGCGGAGACAGGAGGATCGCGCAGGTTTGAAGCCAGCTGTGCTGGCTTAAGAGACCCTGTTTCAAAAATATAAAAATAGGTCTAGGAGTATAGCCCGGAGGTAGAAGTCCTTCCAGAAACCCCAGTACCACCAAAAAAAAAAAAAAAAAAAAAAAAAAAAAATTCCCTTTCATGAAGAACTTGGCAGTGATTACACCCAGAGTCTCCCAGCTGTTTTGAGATCACAGGGGTGGGGCATCTCCATACAACTCTCCAGTTTCAGCCATTTGGGAGCCACTGCTCAATACCACATTGATCAGAGATGAGTATGGCAGGCCTGAGTCTTGCCTAAGATGAAGATAATGTTCAGATCCAGGAAATAATTCCAATAATTCAGTGGTAGCTATCACTATTCTGATCTTTCCCAAAACTGAACTTTCTAATTTGAATCCTGCATACTTTCCATTCTAAAATAAAGCTGTGGAGAAGTCTGGTGTGCTTAGATTCAATCTGTGTTCCTTCAGGGCAGCTCGCCCATCAGGGGGCCATTTTAACAAAGAACACGAAGGAATTCACTCCAAGGAAAGCACAGTCCTTTAAATATTTATTCATAGCCGAGGCATCTGAGCTTATATGACATACAAACCTTTTTTCCAGCAAAGGAAACTTCTACAAAAGGGTCCACGAGGTTTTTCTTATCTGCGTTACCACCAAAGATTTCCTTTACTGTCTGTGAGAAGGCATCATCCACTGGAAAGCAACGAATCACACAGCAGAAATTAAATTGGTTCCTCTTAAAAGGATAGACATTAGTCAGCAAAATTAAAACATTTCGACATATAAAGATAGGTGCAATAAGAACTGCTCTTTGGAAAGAACACCGGAGTTCAGAGAGGTAGACCAGTTGGCCCAGGTCACATGGCTGCAAAGTAACGAAGTAAAGATTCAAATAAAAATGGTCTCATTCAGCTCTGGGCTCCATTCAGTATTCTAAATTGCAAAGTCATGGGCCAAAATTTAGGATGCTTTAATTTTTTTGCACAAATGTACATTTTTTTCTTAGTGTGTTGGATGAGATCTTTTGCAAAATGATAAAAAAAAAACTTCTTTCAAGGAGAGAATCAATTCTACAAGTAAAAGAACATTTCAAAAGTAATCATAAAGAGCCAGGCATGGTGGCGGACGCTTGTAATCCCAGCATTTGGGAGGCTGAAACAGGAGGATTGCGGTTCATGAACAGCCTCAGCTACTACTTAGTGAGGCCCTTTACAACTCAGTGAGGCCCTGTTTCAAAATAAAGAATAAAAATTAGGGCTGGGGTTGTAGCTTGGAGGTAGAATGCCCCTGGAATCCATCCCCAGTACCGCTAAAAAAAAAGTAATGATAAAGATACATATTCAAAACTACAGGAATCCACTCAGAGCTAATTCACTAGAATAATTTGTATACTGATTAAGTCAAGTTAGTGTTTGTTTTTGTAGTCTTTTACTATGAGTTTCCAGTATTTCACAGTGCTTTTCAAGAGGATATATTTTATTTTCTCAGTTTATTGAGCTTAGTATAGCTTAAATTATAATAAAATTAAAAATACACCAAAAATATTTAAATGGAAAATTCTCAGTGTAGCACAAGTAGTTACTATATATATGTGTGTGTGTGTGTGTGTGTGTATATATATATATATATATATAATATGTATATATATAGTGATATTATTTTAATCAAATCACTAGAATTGATTTAGTTTTGCTCTGACAAGGAACCAGAAGGTCTTCAACTTTATTGTTGTCAATTTCTTCTAAAGATATAATAGTATTGTCTTATGTAATTGCATGCTATGATTTTTACTGTGCTTTTGTAATTGTTCTTCTTTGATGTGTCTCAGATTCCATTAAAATGATCTTCCATAATTACAAATAATTTTTTGAATAAAAATATAGTTTACAAAAAAAAAGTTCTCTGGGGTGGTAAGTGCTAGCAGCAGAACTCCTTTTTTGTGTTATATTTGAAGAGACAAAATGTCTTCTCCCTGCAACTCCCTGCAATGTATTAAAGCCAACAGGAGCGCCTTAAAAAAACATGTCAATAAAATATTATGTTGAGGAGTTACAAGGATTTCCGGGAAGATGGCGACGGGGAAAAGCGGCACTTACAAGTCCCGCTAACAATCGATCTCTATTACCACAAAACCAAGGCCTTTCAGAGCCATAAAACACCACCAGAAAAGAAATAAAAACTGTAAATACAAGGGACAGAGAAAAAGAGGGCTGGAAAAACGAGACACCAGAAAGAAACCAGCCTGAAGTGCCATGGCCACCGCGGCGCGGAACAGCACAGGCTACATCTTCCCTAGCAGCACCTGGCTCCAGATAGGAGGGAGACTCAGAACGGAGCTCAAATCCAGAGAGGAGGTACACCAGCCTCGCGGCCTAGGACACAGCAGCAGCGCCTTACTGCCGGTGGCAGCGGTGAGTTCACTGGACAGCTGAAGACCAACGCGCTCAACCAGCCACCAGGCTCCAGAGAGGAGGGGTGGACAGTGAGCCGAGGTGAGCAGATGCTGAACAGCCGGGCGGCAGTCAGCAGTCTTTTCGGCGCAGGGAACATCTAAAGCTCCCAGGGGCCAGGCACAACACACCTGGCAGGGACTCAGAGCGGAACTCAAAACCAGAGAAGAAATACGCCAGCATCACGGCCAAGGGTGTAGCAGTGGTGCCATATTGCCAGTGGTGGCAGCTGTGAACCCACCGAGTCCACTACAGCTCCATCAACGCACTCAACAACCGTGAGTCAAATTGCGCCCCTAGGGGAGAAATCCCAGTACTGCACTCCCAGGAACTTGCTCAGATAGTCTCCCTGGGTCAGGGATTTTAGCAGTACAACCCAGTGGGGGAGTGGTGGTGGCAGAGATATCACACCATAGTCACAACTCCCCGCTGGAGAACACCCAACTTGGCACCCCCCACGGTCTAAGAAGCCTCGATTGACTCCCTGGGTCTGAGACTTTGCGATACAACCCAGTAAAGGAGTAGTGGTGACTGAGATACCACAGACTCGAGATCCAGAGCACCTTAAGTGAACTCGTAGTGACCCAGGGAAGAAACCAGAGAAGGCACAAACTTCCAAAATCATGGGAAAGAGGAATAACAATGGAGCAGTGAATGCCCACAACCCCACAACATCAGAATCTGATAACACAGAAATCTAGAGATCTCTAGAAGATCAAATCAGGAAAATAACTTTAGAAATAATAGAGGACTTTTGAAAAGAATTCAGAGAGAGTCAAAAAGAGATAAAGGATGCAATCATTGAAATAAAGGCCTCAATTCAAAGTATAAACAACAGATTAGACCATATGGAGAATAGAATCTCACTTCTTGAAGATGATCACTCCAAAAATGAACACATAGTTTCTAATTTAGAAAAAAAAAATCCGGGAGCAGGAATCTGACATTGAAGAAATATGGGCCCATTTTAAGAGAGCTAACCTAAGAATAATTGGAATAGAGGAGGGAAAAGAAAGTGAAACCAAAGGGATCAATAATCTCTTCAAGGAAGTAATAGCAGAAAATTTTCCAAACATAGGGCAAGAGGTTGATACACAGGTCCAGGAAACTTATCGAATTCCCTTTAGACAGGATCAGAGAAGAGGATCCCCATGCCACATAATTGTCAAAATGACTAATGTGGAAGCCAAGGAGAGAATCTTAAAGGCAACAAAAACAAAAGGCCACGTGACATTCAGAGGCAAACCAATTAGAATCACTCCAGACTTCCCAAACCAAGTCATGAAAGCCAGAAGGACTTGGAGTAACATATTCCAAACTCTGAAAGAAAACAACTTCCAGCCAAAAATTTCCTACCCAGCAAAACTATCCATCACATTAGATGGGGAAATAAGAAGCTTCCATGACAAACAGAAACTGAAGGAATTTATGTCTTCAAAACCAGGGTTAGAGAAAATACTCAAGAAGATTAACTGCAAGTGGAAATGGGTAATACACGCCAGAACCAAAGAAACAAGAATTCCCATCCAGCAGACAACTAAGCAAAGAAGAATAAACAGTATCTCAAACAGAAATAAGATCTTAACATGTTGGGAATTAAAAATTATCTCTCTATAATCACGCTGAATGTAAACAGCCTCAACTCCCCAATAAAAAGACATAAAGTGGCAAAATGGATTAAAAGCCAGAATGCATCCATCTGCTGCTTACAAGAAACATACCTTACAAGTAAAGATAGGTACAAACTCAAGGTAAAGGGCTGGAGCAAGGTAATCCATGCTAATGGTACTCGAAGACAAGCAGGAGTAGTAACTATGATATCAGACAAGTTAGACTTCAAACCCAAACTTATTAGAAGAGACAAAGAAGGTCACATTTTACTGGTAAAAGGAATAGTCCAGCAAGAGGAAATAACAATAATCAACATCTATGCCCCAAACATAGGGGCAGCTACTTTCATAAATCAAACTCTTTGTGACATGAAGTCACACATAAATCCCAACACAATAATACTGGGAGACTTCAACACACCTCTCACAATACTAGACCGATCTTCCAGACAAAGGGTCAGTAAAGATGCCTCAGAACTAAAGAACACCATTAACCAAATGGACCTGTTGGACACATATAGAATATTTCACCCAACTACAGCGGAGTTTACATTTTTCTCAGCTGCTCATGGAAACTTCTCCAAAATAGATCACATCCTGGGACACAAAATGAGCACTAGAAAATTTAAAAAATGTTATATACTTCCCTGTGTCATTTCAGACCATAATGAAATGAAACTGGAAATCAACTATAAGAAGACCCAGAGAAACAACATAAACATGTGGAGACTGAACACCACACTTCTGAATGAAGAATGGGTCATAGAAGATGTAAAAGGTGAAATCAAGAAATTTCTAGAAACAAATGAAAATAAAGATACAACATATCAAAACCTCTGGGACACTTTGAAGGCAGTATTAAGAGGAAAATTTATAGTAATGAGTGCTCACATAAGAAAAACAGAAAATCTTCAAATAAATAGCCTAACGACACACCTCAAAGCCCTTGAAAAGCAGGAACAATTGAACCCCAAAGCCAGCAGAAGACGGGAAATTATTAAAATTAGAGCAGAAATTAACGAAATAGAGAATAAAAAAATAATACAGAAAATCAACAAAACCAAAAGCTGGTTTCTTGAAAAAATTAACAAGATTGATAAACCACTATCCAACCTAACTAAAAAAAAAAGAGAGAATCAACCCAAATTATGAAGATAAGAGGAGACATTACTACTGACAGTGTAGAAATCCAGAGGATTATCAGAAACTAGTTTGAAAAACAATACTCCAAAAAATGGAAAATTTGGAGGAAATCGACAACTTCCTAGACAAATACAACCTTCCTAAACTGAGTCAAGAAGATATAGAACACTTAAACCAACCAATAACAACCAAAGAGATTGAAACAGCAATAAAGAGCTTACCATCAAAGAAAAGCTCAGGACCAGATGGTTTCCCAAGTGAATTCTATAAAACCTTTATAGAAGAGCTAACCCCAATACTACTCAAACTATTTCACGAAATAGAAAAAACCGGGACTCTCCCAAATACATTTTATGAAGCCAACATCACACTAATACCCAAACCAAATAAAGACAGTTCAAGGAAGGAAAACTACAGGCCTATATCTCTGATGAACTTGGATGCAAAACAATTAAACAAAATACTAGCAACACGCATTCAAAACCACACCAAGAAAATCATACACCATGACCAGGTAGGGTTCATCCCAGGGATGCAAGGCTGGTTCAATATACGAAAATCAATCCATGTAATTCATTATATAAACAGAATCAAAGACAAAAATCACATGATCATCTCAATAGACACTGAAAAAGCATTTGATAAAATTCAACATCCATTTATGATAAAAATACTGCAGAGAATTGGAATAGAAGGAACATTTCTCAACATTATTAAGGCAATCTAGAATAAGCCCACTGCCAACATCATATTAAATGGGGAAAAACTTCAAGAATTCCCCCTAAAAACTGGAACGAGACAAGGATGTCCACTATCACCACTTCTCTTCAATATAGTACTAGAGACTCTATCCAGAGCAATAAGGCAAGAAAAGGAAATCAAAGGAGTACAAATAGGAAAAGAAGAACTCAAGCTTTCAATATTTGCAGATGACATGATACTATATTTAGAAAACCCAACAAACTCAACCAAAAGGCTTAGAGAACTGATAAACAAATTCAGCAAAGTATTTGGATACAAAATCAACCTTAAAAAATCAGCTTTCCTGTACACCAACCATAAATCCACTGAAAAAGAAATTCAGAAAACACTTCCACTCAGGATCTCCCACAAGAAAATAAAATACCTAGGAATAAACTTGACCAAGGAGGTAAAAGATCTCTACAAAGAAAATTATAAAACACTGAAAAAAGAAATCGAAGAAGATCTTAGAAGATGGAAGGATCTTCCATGTTCATGGATTAGCAGAATAAATATCATTAAAATGGCCATCCTCCCAAAAGTGATCTACAGATTTAACGCAATGCCAATTAAACTACCAAGATCATTCCTCACAGACATAGAAAAATCAGTCCTTAAATTTATCTGGAATAACAAAAAGCCCAGAATAGCCAAGGTAGTTCTCAGCAACAAAAAACATGCAGGAGGAATCACAATACCTGACTTTAAACTATACTACAAGCCATTGTAATAAAAACAGCATGGTACTGGCAAAAGAACAGATATATAGATCAATGGAGCAGAATAGAAGACCCAGAAACAAGTCCACACACTTTCAGCCAATTTTTTTTTGACAAAGGGGCCAAACACATACACTGGAAAAAAGCCTCTTCAACAAATGGTGTTGGCAAAACTGGTTAACCATATGCAGAAAATTGGAAAATAATCCCACTTTTTCACCATGTACAAAAGTCAACTCACGATGGATCAAAGACTTGGAAATTAAACCAGAGACCTTGAAGCTCCTTGAAGAGGGCATAGGTCCAACACTACAACACATAGGCACAGACAAACATTTCCTCAACAAGACCCCAAAGGCACAACAAATTAAAAGGCGAATCAATACATGGGATTGCATGAAACTGAAGAGCTTCTGTTCAGCAAAGGAAACTATCAAGAACCTCAATCGAGAGCCAACAGAATGGGAGAAGATTTTTGCCACCTATACCACCGATAGAGGACTAATATCTAGAATATACAGAGAACTCCAGAAACTCAACACTAAGAAAAGAAAGCATCCAATAACAAAATGGGAAAATGAACTAAATAGACACTTCACAAAAGAAGAAATTCAAATGGCCAATAAATGCATGAAAAAATGCTCAACATCACTGGCAATCAGAGAGATGCAACTCAAAACTACCCTGAGATTTCACCTAACTCCAACTAGAATGGCAATCATTCAAAACACAAACAACAACAGATGATGGCGAGGGTGTGGAGAAGTGGGAACTCTAAGACATTGTTGGTGGGATTGCAAATTAGTGCAACCACTTTGGAAAACAGTATGGAGATTCCTCAGAAGAATGGGAACAAATCTACCATTTGATCCAGCAATACCACTGTTGGGTATCTATCCAAAAGAAAAGAAACCAAACTACCAAACTAATGCATGTGTATCTATGTTCATAGCTGCACAATTCACCATAGCCAAACTATGGAACCAGCCAAGATGTCCATCAACAGATGAATGGATTACAAAACTGTGGGATATGTACATAGTGGAATTTTACTCAGCCATCAAAAAAAAAACTCAATTATATCATTTTCAGGGAAATGGATGGAACTGGAGGACATTATGCTAAGTGAGAATAGTCAGTCACAAAAAATAAGAAATCAGATGCTTTCCCTAACATGTGAGAGTTAGGGAGAAATGGGTCATAGTAGGAACACTTGAAAAAGGAAATCCTATAGAGGAGCAAACAAGACAACCTAAAAGAGGAGAAAGGAGGGGGGAAGAGGAAAATCTCTAAAACACACAATGTACTTAAACATATTGAAGTCAATCACTAAGCCAAGCAAGGGAGGGAGGGATGGGGAGGGAATGGGGTGGGAATTGGGTACGGGTTAAATCAGCGATGAGTACATGTTTGTACACACAAGTTTTTTACCCCAATATGATGTTTGAATATAATGCACTAATAAATAAATAAATAAAAGAGTTACAAAAATTATTATGTTGAGAATTGATCACTTGGAGAAGAAGAAATTAGAATGTAAGAAGTTCCTTCAGTTAAAAAAAAAAGTTCCTTTAATCAGAATAAGAGGCAATTCTCAAAGGTAGGCCTGGTGTCAATGTGGAAAAGGTGCTTCAGGTTATAGATCTAGTCTGACTTCATAGAGAAATTCAAGAAAATTTGGCCTAATCATAAATAATGTGGTCATATCACACTGAATCAATGACAAACACAAATCCCCTTATGTTAAATCCAGAAGAATAGGAACCAGTTAGAGAGTTCAGTCCAGGAAGTATAATGTGAAGATACATTTACTCTAAGATATTTCTGAGTAAAAGATGGATGAGGAGGCAGGAGAAGGGTTCCCAGGAATAGTAGCAAATCTGGAATAGACCTTGGTCTGTGCAGTGGGTGCTGTCTGCTAGAGATGTGGAAAGGGGCCTATGTTCCCAAGCCCTGCAGGAAGTAGACAGGCCTGCAAAATAGAGGATGCTGGGCCATCAGCAGTCACAGAAGACTGGCTGCTACTGTAAGTAGTGATTCTAGTGATTACGGTAGAATCACCGAAACCCATTCTGTTAAATGTGTTCCCTCTCTCTCTACCTCTCTTCTAGTACTGAAGGTTGAACCCAGGGGCATTCTACTTCTGAGCTACACCCCAGCCCTTCTTATTTTTATTTTAAAACAGAGTCTCACTACG
The DNA here is from genome assembly GCF_963383645.1 of Muscardinus avellanarius. Lineage (NCBI taxonomy): Eukaryota > Metazoa > Chordata > Mammalia > Rodentia > Gliridae > Muscardinus > Muscardinus avellanarius. The sequence goes on from NC_137789.1 coordinate 126,748,057, forward strand.
TTGCTAAGGCTGGCCTTGAATGTGTAATCCTCCTATCTCAACCTTCCAAGTACTGGGATTATAGGCATTATAGGCATACCCCACCATGCCCAACTAATGTGTCCAATCCCTTGCTGAACATATCTCATAATACAATAGGGATGAACTTCTAGTTATTAGGACTTTACCACCCTTTTCTAGGTTATTTTAAATAGTTTTATCACCCTTTTCTAGGTTATTTTTAATAGCAAAAACATTTATTTATTATAAAATTGTATGATTTCATTTGGGATAAAAGGGATTGGGAGTACTATCTGCTCACCTTTCATTAGCATTTTCTAGAAGAAAGAGAAGACAGAACACTGAAGGAAGAAGGGATAGAGCAGAGTGGGCCAAAGGCAGGTTCTTAACAAGGACCATGCATCCGCAACCAACTGGCTGCCCCAGGAGTCAGCTCATTCAATGGGCCAGATAACTGGAAATAAATCCACGAAGACCCTTTAGAAGAGAAACCTATGGTAGGAAGCACCGGTCAGTATCCAGAGCAGGATTTTAACACATTTCATCATGCACATAACTGGTAATCAGGGGGAAAGATGGAATCAATACATACTCTGGGGGATGTCCTCAGCGCGGTAGATTTTCAGCAGGAAGGTCACCCAGCGGAGGGCGATGCCAGCGGGGAGCAGCAGGTTGCTCTCCACGTCGTCGCTGTCATTGTGACGATCTCGTTTCTCAGGCTATCGGAGGCATGTGATTAAAATTACACATACAGAAAAGCAGCTCGTCTAAAAAGCCATGCCGATGCTTGCAAATTGAACCCGACCACAAGCACTTGCATTAGGATTTCCTTTGCTTGGGCTTAGGATTTCAGCCCTCCATTTTCTCTCAACTTCAAAAGTGTCCTACAAAAATCAATGCTTATATGTTTTGGTGTCCTTTTGTGGTCTTATGGGCACCGTGTGTGTGTGTGTGTGTGTGTGTGTGTGTGTGTGTGTGTGTTCCTGATATTCTTTGAATTTCTCTCTGGCCACTTTTCCCTGGTTTGCTGCCCAATTTTCCAGAATCATAACTATCTCTTTAGATAGCAATGCCTAATTCTACAAGTAAGCCATGATCTGTAGATAAAAAAAACCAGTCTTTCCAATGAAGCAAGGAAGTTGTAAAACCACACGTCTCTCCTAAATTAAACACTTACTTGTGGACACCAGGTAGGAGTGTAAGTGAGCGAGAATGATACTCCATGGTGAAGGTAAGACAGATGCAGAAGAGGAGGAGCCAGCGGGGCCAGGGCGGCCCACTGCGGGCACGCTCCGTCTCACATCGACCGTGCCTGACCGTGCCTGCCTACTTGATTCTCGGCCTTCTTTTTTGTGACAAGAGTAAAGGGTAGAGAACTTGAGGACTCACGGGGGGCTCATCTCCAGTGCCCAGGACGAACATGCTGACTTTCATGTAGCCTTTAGCACCCGAGCTGGTGTCTTCAGGGTCATTGAGAAGAAGCCATTTTCTCATGACAGCATGGCCTAGAGCAAAGGAGGAAAAGGGCAGGGACACACTGAAGAAATGATGGCGGGTCTGTGGGTCTGCGATTTCATCTCCTAGAACAGTGAGCACTGCCTTGGGAGCTTCATCATGGCACCACATTCGCAGACAAGGCTGCGTCTTACTGTCCTCTGTTCGGTGCCGTCCCTCCGCCCTCCTGTCCTGATGTGACTCAAGACTATTTACTGGCTTTATGATTTGATCTTGGTAAGATCAAAATGGCCTCACCAAACATAAAAATTACCTTTTTGTGAGTATTAAGATAAGCCACTTTTATTCCCAAGAAAACATCCTTCCCCAACAAGAAATCATGTTTTTATTCTTTAATTGTTAAAAATTTCTGGATTCCTAGAATCTTATTCAGAGTCAAGAGGAATGAATTTGAGGCCTCAAATTGATGGGGAGAATATTACTTACCAGGCTCATCATAAACAAATCCAACATCAATCTGGAAAAAAAATAATTTAATATAATTCAAGTAGATTTAAAAATAAGTCTAGTCACTTTAAAGAAACCATCAATATTATATATAAATGCAATATTATATTTAAAAGCTCTTGATGACTTAAATCTCCTTGAGACTGGACATTTCCATCCTACCCTCCTTGCATCCTAATGCCTTGCTTGATGTGTGACACACGGAAGACTTTCAATCACTGTTGAATGAACAAGCTAGTCTTAGAGCTGGATAGGATCACGAGAGTAGGGTGACGGGCACGTCCCAATTTGCCTGAGACTTTTCTAGCAGCACAGAGAGTCCCAGAAAAACTGGGACAATGCACTTATCACCCTGTAGAAATTTACACAACTTCCTAGCCAACACTCCTCCTCCCCCAGCTACTGCTAATATTAATATAACCATTGCAAGGGCACCTTGGTGTGCTGGGTGCTGTGCTAGGTACTTTGCATATACTATGTCATTTAATCTTCATAAGGATCCCATTTTATAGATAAACTAAAGACCAGAGAGGCTGAGTTCCCTGAGGACATGTGGCTAGTTGGTGGCAACTAGGCTGTGAACACAGGTCCGTCTGACCCAGATCATCCTCCAGAACTTCTCATGACTACAGCATCTTCCTTCGGGAGGAAGCCTGTTTCCTGCAGAGGAGCCAGCCAGGGCTATATCCTTTTAATTCCAGCCAGAGTGACTTGGAAACGCATGCTGATTCTCTTGCCTGACTTGGCTTGGCTTTTACATTCCAGATTTACAACAACTTGCTTTGTAGACAGAGTACTGGAGCCACTCGTAAGTGGAGTGGGATGGTGAGCTTCCTGCTCGAGTCAAGGGCCCTGGCTCTTTAGAGTAGTGGACTTGCTTCCATCCATAGGTGAAATACTTCAGGGCCTCTGCTTGAGGACCCTGTTAACTCTTATCCTTTAGAAAAGACCCAGGTGGCCCTCAGCAAGGTTCACAGTGTTGATCTTTTACACATAACCTGAGATGTCACCAAGACGGGTGCTCTGAGACCTGGCTTGGAATCACATTGCCTATTATGGAAGTTCTCTCATCTTGATGTAAGTTGAATGAAGCAGACTGTTGTCACTTACCTTAAATTCCCCCATCAGACAATCTGCCCTCAAAGAATGGGAATTATATACCTGGAAGAAAGAAGAGTGGTGAAAATATGGCGGCCTCTGTCTGCTAGTGAGTTAGTGACAGTGCTTTCCCACCCCGACACTCTTACCCGGATGCTGATGATCTCATCCATCAACTCAGAAGGGGTTATGTGGACGTTGTAGAAAAATAACTGCCAAAAGGATAAAGAACATATTTATTTATTATTTAATTAATTAATTAATTTTTGCAGTACTAGGGATTGAATCCAGGGCCATTCTACCTCTGAGCTACACCCCCCCACCCTTATTTTATTCTTTATTTTGAAACAGAGTCTCACTAAGTTGTGGAGGGCCTCACAAGTTGCTGAGGCTGGTCTCGAACCTGTGATCCTCCCGTCTCATCCTCCCCAAGTACTGGGATTACAAGCGTGCCACCATGCTCAGCTGAAGAACATATTTAAATGTTAACAGGGGACTCAGGTTTAGCGGAATCTGATGCTATCATGGTGGGGGCAATTTTGCTATATTCCTTGGAGTATTGTGGAGTGAACACGAAGCCCGAGTCATAAATGCCTTCGCTGAGCAGGCTCAGACCTCAGGCCCCACGTCACCCGGCACCCTGCTCCCCCTCCATCCAGTCTGGCTCTCCAACTCGACCCTCCCCGGGCTTTTCTGGAAAATCCGCAGTAAGCGCCCCATCTCGGTGTTGTGCGAGCATTTACATCGCTTGGCCCCGTGCTATAGCCTGTGATTCATCTAAGAAGGGAAAATAGAGACGAGAAGAAAATAGGGCCTCTTGTGCAGCCTGGACAAAGGGCAAGAGACAGGAACACCAGACGAAAGAAATCAAATGTATTTTATGAATGGAGGCGGGAAAAAAGGAAGCTGGAGCGGGGCTGAGATTTGACGCTGAAGGGAGGGGAGGGAGACCGGGAGAGGAAAGACCTGGGCTCAGAGACAGAGCATGAGGCCCCGGCTGGGGAAGCCGAGAAATGCGTCCCCTAGGCAGAGTGAGTCCGGACTCTGAACGATTCCCCAAACTTACTGTCTCTGCTCATAACCCAGTCATGGAGCTTTGTTGCATTTGAGATGACTTTTAAGGTAGTAAGTATTTCTGAAAAGTGTCACAGAAAAGTGGTCAACTGAGCTAGGCCTATGTTCTCTGTATGGGGAATAAAAACCTGATTTGCTTATAATTGCTTTCCTTTAACAAATTCTTTGTATGGCCAAGGAAGTATGTGTGTGGCACTGCGGATTGAACTGAGCAGCATTCTACCTCCAAGCTAGAACCCCAGCCTTGTTTTTTTTTTTTTTTAATTTTGAAACAAGGTTTCTCTAAGTTGCTGAAGAACCTTGTTAAATTGCTGAGGCTGGCCTCATGCCTGCGATCCTTCTGTCTCAGCCTCCCAGTTACTGGGATTACAGGCGTATGACGCCAAACATGGCTTGGCCAAGGAATTAGTTTTGACTCTATAAAAATTGGATTATTTAGTCACACAGACATCCTGTAACTAGAAAAGGCAGAGGCGGATGTAGGTGACATCACCTATTATATTACCAGGGTGAAAGAACCCATGGGGAAGCTGTAAAATATCAGAAAGTCCAGGGCAGCTCTGAGAACCAACGGCCAAGCCCACCGGGTGATTTCAAGACCAGGTGGTTCTTAACTCTGCATGTTTGCAGCTGGGCCTCTGTCTTGTCTCTACCAGCTGGATCAGGGGTCCCCTCCCTTGGTCAGGGCAGAGGTGGAGGGAGGCAGGGGGTGCCTGTAAACAGCCCAGACTCAATGAACATGAGCTCCCATTCTCTGCTCACTTACCTCATCGAAAAATGGATTGTTCCCTCTCTTGATTCTGGTCCGGTGCGTCTGGCCACAGATGTGGACTTTGACCACAGGCCTTATGTTGTTGCCACTCAACTGTCGGCCTTCGATCACTCTGATACGGATCTGCAGGGGGGAAGGGGGTGGTGTTACTGAGACCCCCTTAGTGCATGGTGTAAAAGAACCCTGGGTGGGCAGGCTCTGCTCTTTGACCCCTAGGGACAGCTGAAAGCAGGCCTGGCCGCTTTGCAATGTCCTGGTACTTGTGGGCTGGGAGGGGTCACCTCGGATCATCCCAAGATGGGACTGGGCTGCTCACCCCACAGCTGTCTCCCAAGTCGAAGGCAATACCCAGAGCTATAAAGATGTAATATCATGCTTCTAGTCTTTGATTATCCTATGCCAACTTCCAAAGGGAAGGCAGGCTCTAGTTTTATTCCTCTGAAGAACCTCATCTGGCTTGACTAAACCCACTCCTGCTATGGAAGAAACATGGGGAGCACTTGTTGGGGCCACACCCTGACACCCCTCCTCTCTTATTGCAGTACTTGGGGTGGAACTCAGGAGAGCACCACCACTGAGCTACATCTTTATTTTGAGACAGGATCTTGCTAAGTTGCCCGGGCTAGCCTAGAACTTGCGGTTCTCCTGCATCCTGAATAGCTTGGATTAGAGGTGTGCACCAAAGTCCTCAGCCCTGACATCCCTTTTTTATTGAGTGAGTCACCACCCCTGGGACCAGTCCGTCATAGCATCACTGCCATTGCGGGGCCATGGGCCACGCTGTGGCTGAACAAGGATGCAGAGCACCCGGCTGGCTATCTCTACCTGGAAGTCCTGTGGCTTGTTGGATAGCATCCGCCGGCTGTTCTTCCCTTTGGTGAGTCTCCGGGCAAGCTGAGCTTCAGACAATGTCCCAACTGGTTTCTTGGGTCCAGGACCCTTGACTGTACCGTCCAGCCTGTCTTCATCTCCTTCGTCTTCTTCCTCTTCTCCTGAAGCATCAAAGACAATCCAGTTTGAGGTGGTCCTTGCTTCTGTCTGAACACTCCAGCTTCCTGGGCATACTGAGTTTTACCTGCTGTTAGGTTTTCAGTATGCCCAAGGTAGAAGGTGAAGGAGATGCTCTTGGTGACAGTGACAGAGACTTGGGGTTCAAATACAGTTTCTTTAGGAAAATATACTCATGGTATATCAAGGTGCCTTTAAAGAGACCAAGAGAAAGCCAGAGACCACAGACAATGAGAGGAGGATGGCGCCCTTAGGCCCCTCTAGGAATCCCTAGGTTCTCATCCAGGAGTCAGATTGAGGTGAGGGGGACAGAGAAAAGAGAAATGCGTGGGAAAATGGACCTTGCAAAGAGACTTCAACCCCACCCCTCCCACCGCGGATCTGACTCAAGACGGACCATCTGCACTGACTCCTTTTCTGTGAGCTTCCGAACCAAAGGCCTGCTGCACCCTCATGGTAGATGAGAAACTCGCCTTGTTTTCTGGCCATGCAGAGCCAGGCAGCCTTGCTGTTCTCCCTCTGTCCTCCTGGTTTATCTTCAACACACCTCTGTCCCCCACGTGTGCCCCCAGCTTTGCCTCAGCCTCCAGGGAAAGAAGTCCCCCTGTTCCACATTACCAAGCAGCCCCGCCATGTCTTAGCCTCAGCCCCAGCTATGCAAAACATCTTAACATACTGCTGGGCATATATTAGCACTCAATAAATGAACTTTTAACTTTTCTTTTAGCTTTACTGAGCTAGGTTTTTTTTTTTTGGTGTTTTAGACTATAACACAATACTGCAATCAGGTGGTTTATGAACAACATAAATTCATTTTTTATAGTCCTGGAGCCTGGAAAACCCAAGTCAAGCCAGGTTCCAGCAGATCTAGGGTCTGATGAAGATGGTTTGCTGGCTCGCAGATGGGATCTTCTCCCCACATCCTTACCTGGCCCCGGAGGCAAACGGGCTCCCTTGGGCCTGTTTTACAAGGGCACTGATCCCCCCTCATAACTTGGTCACCTCCCAAAAGTCCCATCTTCTAAGGCCGTCACCTTGGAAGCTGGGATTTCAACCTAGGAATCGTGGGAGGCTACAAACATTCAGACCGGGCAGATGGAAGAAGAATTCTCTGGAGCACAGACCTGCTCCTGGGAAGGCACACTGTGGGGACTGGGGAGTGGTCAGTGAGCAGCACGGGGCAAGGAGAGGCAGAGTGAGGAGAAGCCACCATGAGGAGGAAGAGTCCTCCCCAGTGTGCGGCCCTCCTCCCCTGCATCACTCACGCCCAGCCTGTCCTCTGTCCTCACCTGGCTTCTGTCCTCCTCCGGTGGCTCGCGGCCTCTTGCTAAGCTCAGGACCCTTCTGCACATCCTCAGGCTTGATCTTCCTGGGATTTGGGCCCTGGGCCCTGCACACGCAGCTCTCCTCCCTAACCAAAGCTTTTCAGCCCTTCCATGGCCCCTCTTTCCGTCTCCTGTTCTCTGCACATGACTTTGCTTTCTGTCCTGATTTAATGCTCTCTGACTCCCTGCATCTCACTTTCTGCTGTGGGAGCCCCACAGGACGTTACACGAGAGAGATCTTACAGATCCTCAGTTCGACCGACCCCTCATCCCATTTTACAGATAGAAAAACTAAGGTTCAGAAAGCTGAAGTGCTTGCCTAGGGCAGGTTACTAGGAGCTGAGCTAAACCCTGGACCATGTCTTCTCCTGCATCGCTGGTTTAAAACTAGATCTAAATCCAGGCTACAGGTGAGGGGGGTACTTTCCTCCCAGGGCCCCAACATCCTTGTCAGGGTACTGGGAAGACCCTGTAGAAGCCCAAAATGGGAAGAGCTGCCTTTGTCTTCTGCAAGACGGTCTAGTGGGGGGTCTTCTTCGTCCCTGGTTTTTTGTGGGGAGGGGCTGGGGATTGAATACAGGCGCATTGATTCTACCGCTGAGCCACACCCCCAGCCCTTTTGTTTGGAAACAGGGTCTCACTAAATTGCCGAGGGTCTCACCCAGTTGCTGAGGCTGACCTCAAACCTCCAATGCTCCTATCTCAGTCTCCCAAGTATTAGGATTTCAGGTGTATACCACCATACCTGGCTCCCCTCCTCCTCCTCCTCCTCCTCCTCCTCCTCCTCCTCCTCCTCCTCTTCCTTCTTTTTGGTATTTGGGATTTAAGATTGAACCCAAGGATATTATGCCTCTTAGATATAACCCCATCCCCTTTTATTTTTTATTTTGAAACAAAGTCTCATTAAGTTACTTCAGCTGGCCTTGAAATGCAATCCTCCCGTCTCAGCCTCCTAAGTACTGGGATTATTGGCATGTGCCACCATACTCAGGTCTTCTTTCCTATTCTTGGAGAGACTTCAAAAGAAGGGCTGGCCTAGCCGGGCGTGGTGGCGCACGCTTGTCATCCCAGCATTCGGGAGGCTGAGACCTAAGGATCGCGGTTCGTGGACAGCCTCAGCTACTTAGTGAGGACCTCTGCAACTCAGTGAGACCCAGTTTCAAAATAAAAAATAAAAAAATAGGGCAGAGGGTGTAGCTCAGAGGTAGAATGCCCCTGGGTTCCATCCCCAGACCTGCAAAAAAAAAAAAAAAAAAGAAGAAGGGCTGGCCTGCTGGCTCTCCTAGGACACTGGAATCCAAGCTCTCTTGACATCTCTCTCTCTCAACATCCTTCTTCCTACTTTCCACAGGAAACTTCTTTTCCTCCTCAAGTCTCAGATGAAGTTGGCTCTCTTGGGAGAGGCCATTCCTACCTCACACCTCCCCCTTCCACCACCCATGGTTCTTTTTGGTCTTCAGCATGAAGTTTCACATCTTCTCCTTAACCTGCCTCCCCGGCCACACGCTCTTCAGAACCTGGGACTTGCCCTTTCCCCTCTTGGTAGCCGCTTCTGCGCCTTACCCCAATCTTGGTACGGTACATAGAAGGGGCTTGACAGATGTGGAGTAGGGGTGGGGGACGGATCCTGACCCTGCACATGCCTCCTGGAGCTCTTCAGAAGTTGGGCAAAACTATTAAACACTTCACAGGAAAGAACACGGAGGCAGGGGAGCTCTCAGCCTCCGCAGTGGCCTCCGGGGGGCACCGAGGGCTAGACCCCCGGCTACAAACCTGTCCCCGCCTGAGCAATGGTCAGGCCAGATGCCTTTCAGTTTCCTCCTGACAACTCACGGGAGCTTCCTTCGTCTCAGGTGCAGGAGGACTCCCGCTTAGTGTGGGGTGTTTCACCTGGGCTGGTGAAAAGTCTACAGGTACAAAGAGCCCATTGCTTCTGGAAACACCTTTTGCTATTGAGACTTTAGGCCAAACGGATGGATCAGAGGAAAACCAGTCTCAGCAGTGGAGACAGACAGATCTCAGCCTCACAGCAGAAGGATATTTGGGCAGGAAATCTCCTCTCTACATGAGGGAGGCTGCACAGGATTAAACAATTGCACAGAGTGTTCCACAAAGAACAAGAGGCCTGAATGTCCTGCTGAACACACCCTTCTGCACAAACTGTTTCATTCCTAAAACCTTAGTGGCTGCGCCGGCATGCCCGGCTCCTGAGACAGGCAGGATTCTGACTCACCACCAAGAGGATCTACAAAGAATGATTCTTGCATGACGGCAGAGGGCAACCCTAGGCTGGGAACCACTGATCCAATAGGAAATCGCTGGCTGTAACAGCCTCCAAGGGCTATCACAGCCAGGTACTGCAAACCCAATGGCTTAAAACAATTTATTCTCTGATAGCTTCAAACTGCAGCATCCAAGCTGAAGGGCCTGGCAGGGATGAGCTCCCTCTGAAGCCTCCAGGAAGAACCCTCCCTTGCTCCTCCTCAGCGGTGGCTCCTGGCAATCCTCAGCAGGCTCTGGCGTGCAGCGGCATCTCCCCAGTCTCTGCCCTGTGGCCACGTGGCCTTCTTGCCTTCGCCTCGCCTCTGTGTCCCCGCCTCTTCCCAGAAGGACACCAGTCATTGGATTTAGGGCCGATCCAGCATGGCCTCAACTAACTTCATCCACAAACACCCTATTTCCAAAGAAAGTGATATTCTGAAGTTCCATTAGACACGGATTCTCAAGGGACTTTGCCCAACCCACCGGAGAGGCCAGCTTCCGATCTTCCCAATCTTTCCATCTCTGCTCCCTCCACCTCTGCACATGGGCAGCAGAACTCGGCTGAGGAGGACGCACGCTGCACGGCGGGTTTCACTTTATGATCCCAAACCCTCAGTGGACTCAGAGGCCTGCCTGGCCACCCCACCACACTTCCAAGGCATCTGTTCCCAAGCGTGCCTGGATTCTGATCTGCAGTGAGCACGGATTAGCCGACAAGGTCAAATCACTTCACCTTTCCCAACTCCACCTGATATATATATTCTTAATTTCTTTCTTTCCTTCCTTTCTTCTTTCTTTCTTTCTTTCTCTCTCTCTCTCTCTCTTTTTTTTTTTTTTTTTTTTTGCAGTACTGGGGATGGAACCCAGGGGCATTCTACCTGTGAGCTACACCGCCAGCCCTATTTTTTATTCTTTATTTTGAAACCAGGTCTCACTGAGTTGTAAAGGGCCTCACTACATAGCTGAGTCTGTCCTTGAACCAGGGTCCTCCCGTCTCAGCCTCCCAAATGCTGGGATTACAAGCGTGCACCACCACGCCCAGCTATCTGACATTCTTTCTATCCTTCTCATCTTCTACTGGTGACCTTGCTTCTCATTTCATGGGGTAATGGATAGTTAGGAGAGATTTTCCACATCCTTCCAACTTCAAATCAACCATCCTGCCTGCATCTGTTCCCCAACTTGAGGCCAGCTGTCCATTACTCAAGATGGTGCTTTGGCAGTATCTGCCTCCGCATCCACTCACCAGGTCTTCCCTTTCTACTGGATCAAGCTACTGAATATTCAGCATCAACACAATGAAATCATTAATCTCTCTCCCACTTTGTCTCTCTCTGTCTGTCTGTCTGTCTTTCTCCTTGACTCAACAACTCTCCCTATAGTTACTGCTCCATTTTTATCCACCCCTATTTATAGCAAACTCCTCAGAAGAGTGTTTGTTCTCCACTTCTCTCCTCTGATTCTCTAGGGTTGGGTCTTTCTTCCCCACACTGCTCCACTAAAGCTCCTCTTGTCAAGGTGGCCGAAGGCCTTCACGTTGGGAAATATGCTAGTCCAGTCTCAGGCTTCCTCTTACTCAAACTCTGAAGCATTGGTTCTCTTCATCCCTGTAACACTTCTCTGCAACAATCCAGCCTCACGGGCCAAGGCCAGGCTCAGCAATGAGACGCCACTGCCAGGGGAGCCTCTGTCCTCCTAGCTGCTTACATGAACTTAGGCTTTGATCAGGCTTTTTTTTTTTTTTTTTTTTTTTTTTTGCCGTAACTCAGGGGCATTCTACCTCCGAGCTGCACCCCCAGCCCTATTTTTGATTCTTTATTTTGAAATCGTGTCTCACTGAGTTGCAAAGGGGCTCACTAAGTAGCCGAGAATGGCCGTGAACCACAATCCTCCGGTCTCAGCCTCCCAAATGCTGGGATGACAAGTGTGCGCCACCACGCCTGGCTTGATCAGCCATTTTAATAGAATCACAGAACTTCAGAGCTGAAGGACATGCTATGCATCTTTCAATCCCATCCCCTCTGTTGTGAGGATGGAATGTGAGGCTGAGAGAGGGTAGGTGACAGCCTGACAGTGCGGCCATGCTCAGACTCACCTTGGCTCGGGGTCCTCGGGTCCCTCTCCAGCCATGACTAGCTCTCTACAATTCCCTTGTGTGAATACCATCCCGCCTCCCCAACAATTAGGAGGCCACTGGGTCAAATGCTACCAAGGGTGGACCGCAGCCAACGCTGACCAGTCCCCTCCCTGAGTAACAGCAACTTCCTATGTGACCCTTACATGGTGACAAGCAATACTTTAATTAACATGGGAATGACTATCATGACTCCAGTGACTGAACAGAACAAGTCTTCAGAACCCCTGAGATGTCCAGTCCTCTTCCAGAAGCTCCCTAGAAACAAGCCTGAAAAACAGCCCCTGTGTGCGGTCACTTGAGACGCGACACTTTCCTAAACAGTTTCTGTCTGTCCACTCAGTGCTGACGACTGGGCAGCCCTAGGACCTTGCCTTCAAACCATGGTCATGTTTGTCTTTGGTGTCCCCAACTGTGCCTTTCCCCCATTGGTATCGCCCCTCTCCTCCTCCCAGGATCCCATATGCTTTTCCTGTAGCACTTCTCCCTACCAAGCCATGCTGCCAGGATTGCCGGGCGCCTGTGTGATTCACTGTATCTTATAGCTCTTCTGTGCCGCCATGTCTGATCTACGTATTAGAACCATGCCGGAACAAGACTTCATCATAAGAAGTAGAGCTGATATCGCAGGCAGAGAGAGGCATTCTAGTGCTCTAGAAAAACTGGCTGGTTGTGGGCAAATAGTAGTGGCACCCCCCAAATCACAGGATATGAAAGACCTCTATATCTAGGAATGGTAAGGATTAGGTGGGGGGTTGGGAGGGTTTGGATAAAGGGGTCCAAACCCTGGCTGGGGCAGGGCTTCTGAACTCCAGGCTAGGAGGAAGCCCACGGCAACTGGGCCAGCACCCTGCCACTCCTGGGAGTCACCTTCACTGGGAAATTTTAACAGGCTCTTCCTCCCTGCAAGATATGGACAGAGAGCGATGGTGGAGTGGAGAAGGATTAGCCTGCAGATCTGGGACAGCTGAGTGACAAAGTCATTATCTCCTCACCCTAATTCTTGAGGAATAGCACTAGATGTGCCCCCAAAATCTTCTGGCACGGTTCTAAGACATGGACCATTCTCAGATACCGTGGAATAGCACCCAACATGCAGTGATGCAGATGCAGGCTTCTGGGGCGGTCTCGGCAGTGGCTGCCTTTGATGAAGCCAGGCTGTGGAACAGTCTAGGAGACTCTGGCCCATGAGTTCTGTCTAAATCTGGGCAATTTAATGCTAACCAGGAAAACACACAATAATTTGCTTGGTCCTACCTAGAGGAATTTGTTATATTCTGCTCTGGGCTATCATTATGCAGGTGTCTATCTTATTTTCCTATTGCCTGTAAGCTCCGCAGTGGTAGAATAATGCCTTTCTTTCCCCTGCATGTGGCATAGACAAGCAAAAGTGTTTTCTGAATGGGATTAAATTTAATTTCAAGCACAAGGTTTTTGGTGCTCATGGATTGGGAAACACTCAAAAGCAAGGAAATCTAGCTATGAATGAATTTTTGCACATCTATAGTTGGACAAAGCACAAATTTAACAGAGGCTTCTTTCAAAAATAAATGTGAGATTCTAAAAATAGTTCATTCCGGCTATAGGAATATGGGCTCCAGGCAAGCTGCCTGACAGCTGGCCAATCAAGTCTCCATGGTAACAGTTCTCAGGTCAAACTGTAACCTGGGTCAGCCCATCCCTCTGTCATGGCTTCAGTCTACCAGGTGGTCCACTAAAGGATGCACCACATACTTCCTGCCAGGTACCAGTGGCCCAGGCTTCATCCCTCTGTCACCATGATGCAAGGGCTTCCAGAGACCATTCCTTAAAAACAAACCCGAGGTGTTTAGCTCCTCCCTCTACAGTCATAAGCACTTTCTTCAGCTTGCAGTGGTTACGTTCCTGAGAATCTTCACGTGTGTGTCCTGTCATTGCTATTAGCAAGAGCCACTCAGTAAATGGCAGTCTTCGAGATCAGCATTGGCAATTTCCAACAGTGGTTATCTCAGGAGCATGGGACTCTGAGAGAGTTCTCCTTTCAGTGTCTTATGATGTTTTATCTGCCATACTTACATTTTAATAATTAAATATTTCTTTCATATTCAAAGAAAGATAAACAAGCTAACATTTCAGAAATTTAAAAATATCTTTACCCATTTAGAGGAAGTAGACATTAGTTTTATACAAAATGGTAAAATTTCAAAGGGTCAATTGAAGGGGAAAAGAACAAATTCTGGGTCAGGTGTCCTGTTCATGTCATTAGGCAATAGCAAGATGCATGGCTTTATTTATCTGGCTCACATTGGTTGGTCCAGATTGTTTTATTTTTGTTCCCTTCTTTTCTTCCCTCATCATCTTTCTTTTTTTGGTTCTGGGGGTTGAACCGAGGGGCATTCTACCTTCAGGTTATACCCCCAGTCCTTTTTATTTTGAAACACGGTCTCACTAAATTGCCGAGGCTGGCCTTGAACCTGCGACCCTCCTGTCTCAGCCTCCCAAGGATTGGGATTCCAGGAATATGCCACCAAGTCTGGCTCTTCATCTTCCTTAGCGTGAAGTTTCAGTAATTCCTCAAAGGAAAGTTTCTTTCAGCCAGAATATGAAGCCAACATTCAGAATGCCACCCTTGGCCCAGCCTTGGTGAACATTCTTTTTTTTTTTTTTTTGGTGGTACTGAGGTTCCTGGAAACCCTTCTACCTCCGGGCTACACTCCCAGACACCTATTTTTTATATTTTTATTTGGAAATAGGGTTTCTTAAGCTAGCAAGGCTGGCTTCGAACCGGCGTGATCCTCCTGTCTCTACTTCCCAAGCGTGGGGATTACAAGCGTGCGCCACCACGCCCGGCGTGAACATTCATTTTATTGAGTAAACAACACTTCCGGATCAAAGAACCCCATTTTTAAAAAATCAATAAATTTCACATTTTCATCTCACACTTAAAAATCAAATTGCACCACAGACTCAGCTAGCTCATTCGCTGGCCAGCACTTGGTAATGTTTTTTTGTTTGAAAGGAAGCAATTGGCTAGAGGACCAGGGGCTGTCTGCAGATGGGAAGGGATGAGGACTGAGGGGGAGGGAGCACTGACCATTACAGCGGGACCTATGGTCGCATCTTTGGAAGGTGAGAAGATGCATGGGGAGGAGCAGGGGTCCCTCCTTGAACCTCACAACCCAGGACGCTGCACGGGTGGGAACTCCACGCCCAAAGCAACGCTGTGCTCGCGGCACTGCGGCACTGTTCTGGAGTCTGTGTGTGCTGGGTGGGCTCGCTGTGAGGTCGTTCAATAGTCTGTCTTGCCCTTCCCCTCTACCTTGAAGAGCAATTTCTGAATAATTGCAATGTTCCAACCCTGCAGCTCCACCGGCCGTACAGAGCCCCTGTTGGGGGTCAGGGGGCGGCGGATGGTGTAAGAACGTGGCAGGATTTCTCTGCAGACACTTCCGTGTGTCTCAGCACATTCCCCTCAGGGTGGCCTGGCCTTCAGAGGGTCAGCTTACCTCCTGTGCCGGGCACGTTGCTTCCACTCGGGTCGTTTGGATGTGGCGCTGAAGGTGGTTCATAGCCAATCACCAAGTCAATGGTGGCCTGGGAAGAAATAATTTGTCACAGAATCATTGCAGGGTATCGGAATGGTATTGATGCAAGGTCAATCAGTCCAGTAGGACGAAGGCCTTTAGAAGTGATGAGCAGGAGAGGGAGAGACCAGAAAGGAGAGGGGGACCACACATACTGGACTTTCTCTCTTCCCACGTGTGAGCCAAGGTGGAGAGGGGAAGGAGTGGCCTCTTACAGATGGCCAGGTGTATCATTGCTAAGAGGCAACCTCATTAACTGATGTCAAGTTGTAACAAGCAAGTGTGAATCTGTAATGAGCCTCCGTTCACAGAATTACAATCACAGATGCTCACGATTAATTTATTTTTTGCTCATTGACATATATTATTATTATTTGGTACTGGGAATTAGACCCAGGGAAATTCTATCTCCAAGCTACACCCCCAGTCCTTTTTAGTTTTTATTTTGAAGTAGGGTCTTGTTAAGTTGTTGAGAGTCTCACTAACCTGCTAGGGCCGGCTTCCAATCTGCAACCCTCCTTTCTCAGCCTTTCCAATACTGGGATTACAGGCATGTGCCATCAGGCCCAGCTGACTCATATGATTACTGATTGCTGCTGAGATTTATTGCCATATTTCTCTCTGATAAAAATTTAAGTAACCAACAAAAATGGATATAATGATATGATTCATAAAATAGAATAAAAAGGGAAATCTAGTCTGAGTAAAAAGAAAACAAGTATGCAAATTATAAAGTTAAACATAATTGCTATTCCTCTCACATAAATAGTGATCTCAAGATGCCTAGGGGTCAAAGCAAAAAGGGAAATAGAAAATGTTTTGTAACTTATTACCAGAAAGAATGAAACATATTAGTTCCCTATAGGAGATAAAGTTATTTCTGTTTATAAAATCTAGATAATTTTTCACATAGGGTATTAAGATAGGACATTTTATACTTTTATTTTTCATGAACCTAGAGAATTTCAGAAAAGTTTGCTAGGGAAAATCAACTAACTTTTATTTTGCCAAACACGTGCCCACAACTCCCATTGGTCACAATCATTTAATAAAATACAGACATTTTAATGCCACAAACGGGAAAAGACAAATCTCAGAATAAAGTTCTTTGCAAATGAGGGTGTGTGTGTGTGTGTAGCAGTGGAGCCCCTAGGTGCTACTGTGTTTCGCCTTCATGTTGTAGCCTTGGTCTTTGATAGGCAGCCATAAGATGCTGCTCTTATGACTGTGTGTGTGTGTGTGTGTGTGTGTGTGTGTGTGTGTGCGCACACGCACACCGGACATTTACTAGATAATAATTCATTGTGTATTTGACATTCAAATTTATATAGGCATCCAAACCATAATTTTCTGTTTTTGTTGTGTCTCTCTCTCTCTCTCTCTCTCTCTCTCTCTCTCTCTCTCTCTCTCTCTCTCTCTCTCTCTCACACACACACACACACACACACTGCATTGCCATATTGTTTCTTTTGCTCTTCACTGAATACTCCCTGGAACATCAGCACATTTAGTAAGTTAGAGCTGCTGATCTGAGAGAGACTGAACAGTCAATAAAAATACCCCATGCATAGTCCAGAGCAAAACTAGAATTGTAAGAAGCCAGATGCAGTGGTGCACGCCTGTAAGCCCAGTAACTTGGGAGGCTGAGGCAGGAGGATCCCAAGTTTGCCAGCCTGGGCAACTAGCAAGATGCTGTCTCAAATTAAAGAGGCCTGGGGATGTAGCTCAGTGGTAATTTTGTCCTGCATGTGCAAGATCCCCAGCATCACAGGCATGCGTGCACACGCACGTGTGCACACACACACACACACACACAGTCATAAGAGCAGCATCTTATGGCTGCCTATCAAAGACCAAGGCTACAACATGAAGGCGAAACACAGTAGCACCTAGGGGCTCCACTGCTAAGTGAAGCTAAGAGTCAAACTTGCAAAACCTGGAAGAGCACGTAGATGGCCCATCCCTGGGTCAGGGGTTTTCATGCTATAGTGCAAGTTATCTCAGGGTCCCCCAGAGGTGCTCCGGGAGCCGCAGCAGGTGAGGGGGACCCAGGGGCAGAGCTGGAGGCCCTTACAGTCCTTATTCCACTAACCACAGTAGTTCTGTCATTTTAGAGTTCTACTGCCTTCTTCTATGTGTTAAAAAAGCAAAAAGCATTCAGAAAAATAACTGACATACCATCCTTCCTAGGTAGCATTCCTCTCAGCTAGGTTTTGGGCGAAGAGATGATAGATGACATTGTAAATTTATGTTTTATGATCAGAATATGTATTCACAGCCGGGCGTGGTGGCGCACGATTGTGATCCCTGCACTTGGGAGGCTGAGACAGGAGGATCGCACAGGTTCAAAGCCAGCCTAAGCTACTCAGTGAGGCTCTCAGCAACTTAGCGAGACCCTGTTTCCAAATAAAATATAAAATAGGTCTGGAAGTATAGCCCGGAGGTAGAAAGCCTCTGGGTTCCACCCCCAGTACCACACTCAAAAAATTATATATATATATAATGTATTCATAGCAAACAGATCATTTTGGAGGCTAGGCTGGCAAAATTGGAGCTCTCTCATGAATGTTGAGAGCCTAACGTGTACTCTTACCAGTAGGGATGTCCTCTCTTGGTTTAATTTTTTTCCATTTGCTCAGGCACTCAAGCAAAAGAAGTCAGTTGGGAAACAAAGTAGTAAAGGTCACAGACTGATCATGGCAGCTTATGAGCATTTGTTAGCAGTCATGTGAAACTGGGACCTGTGACACTTGAGTTGACTTTTTTTTTTTTTTTTTTTACTGTTGTTTTGTTTTTTACTTTGCAGTACTGGGAGGAAACGAGCTATAGCCCCAGCCCTAGTTTTTTTTTTTTTTTTTTTAATTCTTTATTTTGAAACAGGGTCTCACTGAGTTGCAAAGAGCCTCACTAAGTAGCTGAGGCTGGCCACGAACCTGGATCCTCCTGTCTCAGCCTCCTGAATGCTAGGATTACAAGCGTGCGCCACCACGCCTGGCTCGAGTTGATTTTGGTTAAGCACACCTGAATCCTGGTCTCCCAGCAGACGATATGTACTTGGAGAGGCTGTCATCAGGACACATTTAGCTGCCAGTGAGATGATAGAGATCACAATACTCGCATCTTGATATTCCGTGGTGATATTAATCAACTATCGCCTACAGACTGTTTCAGGGGTGTCTGATATAGAGATATGCCACCCACATGTTAATGCCCACATGGATAAATAAACACAGAGTTATACCCAGAGAAGTCTCTCTCATTCTATAGAATTCTATTGTAGAAAGTCAACCCCAAATTTGTTAATTCTGTGATTAAAAGTACAGTATAGGACTAGGGATACACACACACACACACACACACACACACACACACACACGTCCATATCACTTGTGAATGGACTAGTTTCTCAAACCCAGTTCTTAGCTTTATGTGTAATAAGCTAACTATCAACCCATACCCTTCTTAACAAGCTTTTGCCTAGCCATGCCACGTCAACACCTTTTAACAAGGAGGACATACTCACCCCAGTGTCCTGCCCCCTTTCATTTAGCAGGGAGATGAGTTTGTAGGGCAGCGACCTGCTCTGGTCACCGGTCAGGTCCTTCAGGGAGATGGTCGCGGTGCCAATTAATCTGCAGGAGAAACAAGAAAGCACACAGCAGCCTAAGTGGGGGTCATGTGTTCAGTGGCTCCTAGGAACCCCCAATGCCCAGGCATTCACTGTATCATTAAAATCACCTCATCATGGGATGTGGGCCAAGGGGCCTGGGCGGTGATATGTTATATTTCTTGCCACTTCTCCTCAACAGTCATTCCATGTAATGACTGTGAAATTCCAACAGTCATGAACCAGCTAGATGGGCCAGAGGGAAAGACTAAATATACCTCCCCTCACCCCCGAAACCAGGAAGAGAGAAAAGTACGACAAAACTCAGTAAGAGACGGACTTACTTCCCTGTAATGGGAATTTAAAAGAAACCCATACAATTTAGCCCACTGTAGAAACGTACGTTCCTCCATCAGACTTTCTTGAAGTGTCTACTTGGAGAGTGGGTTGCTAGATGACCGATGGGGCTGGCTTGCTACCCATATGCTCTGCACCAGCGTTGCAATTCGGATGTGTGTACTCCTCTCCCTTCCCGGCCCCTGCGGTTCTGAAGTCTTAGCTACGGCCCCACCTCTCTCGCACAGGACAGGCTGGTCCAGAGGTGCCTTGTGTCCCTCTCACTAGAGTGAAGTTCCCTAGTGGTGCAGATTACTCCTGTTTTGTTCACTATTCTTCACTAGTGCCTGGAACACAGCAAGTACTTAACGGATATTTACTGAATGAAGGAAAGAATAAGTAAGCCGATAGCTGGGCATAATGGCTCACAGTTGTAATCCCAGTACTTGGAGACTCAGACAGGAGGACTGCAGGTCTGAGGCCAGAGAGAGGTAACTTAGACCCTGTTTCAAAATAAAGGAGGCTGAGACCTGAGGATCACGGTTCGCAGATAGCCTCAGCTACTTAGTGAGGCCCTCTGCAACTCAGTGAGACCCGGTTTCAAAATAAAGAATAAAAAATAGGGCAGGGGGTGTAGCTCGGAGGTCAAATGCCCCTGGGTTCCAATCCCAGACCCACAAAAAAATAATAAATAAAAAATAAAAAATAAAAAAGGGACAGGGATGTAACTCAGAATTGGACACTGTTGGGTCCAATTCCCAGTACTTAAAAAAAATTAATAAGTCTAGCTGGGCCTGGTGGCACAGGCTTGTAATCCCAGTATTTGGGAGGCTGAGACAGAAGGTTTGTGGCCAGCCTCAGCTACATAGTGAGGCTTTCAGTAACTTAGAGAGACCCTTTTTCAAAATAAAAAATAGGGCTGGAGATATTGCTTGGAGACAGAATGCCCCTGGGTTCCATCCCCAGTTCTGCAAAAAAAGAAAAAAAATAGTCTACATTTATTTAGAATGAACATTTTTGTACTTAAGGCACATGATTGAAAAAAATTTTATAGAACACATCCCCAGGGAGTTGAGTCAACATAAAAATGCACTCATAAGAAATAGTCTTATCACTTGGAGAATATAACATGAAACATGAATGAGAGTGGGGGAATTAAAGATGTTCCCTTTGTGAAACACAATCAGAAAGGCAAGAAGACAAGCCGGGCTTGGTGGTGCACGCTTGTGATCCCAGTACTTGGGAGGCTGAGACAGGAGGATCATGGGTTCAAGGCCAGCCTCAGCAAGTAAGGAGACTCTCATCAACCTAGTGAGACCCTGTTTCAAAATAAAAATAAAAATAAAAATAATTTAAAAATAGGGCTGTGGGGGTAGATCAGAGGTACAATACCCCTGGGTTCCATTCCCAATACCATAAAAATAATAATAAATAAATAAAAGAAAGAAAGAAAAAGATAAGAGGGCCTAGGGGTGAGCTTTTCATCCCAGTATGGATACTGAAAAGGAAAAGAGGAAAAATATACTTTGTATGTGTGGTACTGGGAGTGAAACCCAGGGGCTTTTCTACCTCCGGGCTATACTCCCAGACCTATTTTACACTTTATTTGGAAACAGGGTCTCACTAAGTTGCTGAGAGCCTCACTAAGTAGCTGAGGTTGGCTTCGAACCTGTGCGATCCTCCTGTCTCGGCCTCCCAAGTGTGGGGATTACAAGCGTGCACCACCGTGCCTGGCATAAGAGGAAAAAATATTTTAATGTTACTTACACCTTGCCTACATTTGCAACGACTTACACTAATTCATAGCAAATGTGACTAAGCAGAAAACCATTCGCATTAAAGTAGAAAATTAAGCACTGATCCCTTAAATTGATAGAGGAGATGCTTAATGTAAAAAATCTCACGGTAAGGAAACTGTAGTTGAGTGTTTTTATGTCATTCTGGGCTTTTGAATAAAAAGAATAATCAGAAAAGTTCATTTTGTGGAGAAATCATTTTTGTGTGTGGTACTAGGGATTGAACCCAGGCGCTTTCTACCTTTAAGCTACACTCCTGGCCCTTTTTATTTTTTATTTTGAAACAGGATCTTACTAAGTTACCTTCTGCTGGCCTCCAACCTGTAATCTTCCTGTCTCAATCTTTCAATTACTGGGATTACAGGCATGCACCACTGTGTCTGTCTCTGGATAAATCATTTATATTATCATGAAATTTAGTACAGGTTCCTTAAAAATCAGGAAGTATAAGTTGATGTTAATATTAGCACATCGTTTTGAAAGTGACATATACCATCTCTTCTCCCCTACTCAGACCCTAGAAACGAGACCAGATTGTGGAGCTGCGAGCCTTCAACCCAACCACATCCATCAGTGACTCCGCAATATAAAGTGACTTTACTTTCTCAGAATAGAGCGGTCCTGTTGCCCAGACCAGGCACTTGCTACGGAGCCCTGCTCCACTCCATCACCCAGTGACATGGACCATTTCATAGGGGCTTTTGGAAGAGTGCGCTCTCTCATACAGAGACCCACACACGACGGTCAGCAGCTGTGATGGGTTCTCGACTCTTCTAATATCATAAGCAGAGTGTGGAGGTGGCAATGAAAAATAAAATTTGTCTCCAGAGAGAGAAGAGTGAACTTTTCGTGCATTTCAGGTCAATACAGTAATCAAGCCTACCACTCCGTGCTGAGAATTGATGGGGACCTCAGAGAGTAAAATAGAGTGTGTTTTTCATATGGGTCTGTACACTCAGCATATTGCTGAGAGTAATTTTTTCTCCTCAGTTGGATTTTCTATACTTTACTCCGCCTCCACCAGAAAAAAGTGAGCCTCTAACATAAAGTGAGAGCCCTAAAATCTCTCTCACAGCTCCCTCAGCCCCACAGAGTGCTGAGGAGAACCGTGTTCTATATTTTATTTTATTTTATTATTTTTGTGGTACTTGGGATGGAACTAGGGCCATTCTACCTCTGAGCTATAACTTTGGACCTATTTTTTATACTTTATTTTGAGACAGGGTCTCACTAGGTTGCGGAGGCCTCACTATGTAGCCGAGGCTGGTCATGAACCTGCGCCCCTCCTGTCTCAGCCTCCTAAGTAGTGGGATTACAAGTGGGATCACACCTGGCTGCCGTCTATATTTTAAAAATAGAACCATTGGCTGTAGGGTTGGCTAACTGAGTTTTTAAGAAGAATGAGCCAGTCGTAGTGGCACATGCCTATGATCCTAGTACTTGGGAGGCTGAGACAGGAGGATTGCAGGTTCTAGGCCAGCCTCAGCCATTTAGAAAGATGCTCTTTAAAAAAATTTTTTTTTTTAAAGAAAGGCTGGGGAGTGTCACTCAGAGGCAGAGTATCCCTATTTAATCCCCAATACTCATGAGCTCCCCTCCCCCCAAAAAAGAATGAAATGTGAAATAGTCATCTGACTGGTGTTAAAGGTCTCAATGAAGTGGAACACAGTGGCGAGGCCTGTAATCCCAGTACTTGGGAGGCTGAGACAGGAAGATCACAGGTTCAAGGCCAGCCTCAGAGACTCAGCGAGGCCCTCAACAACCTAGTGAGATCCTGTTTAAAGAGATAAATAAATAAATAAAATGATGATGGAGCTAAGGGTGTAGCTCAGATATAGAATGCCTCTGGATTCTATCCCCAATACCAAAAAAGAAGGAAAAAAAAGAAGGATACTTCCCTTGAAAAACATGAAAACAAGAGACTCTTTTTCTCACGGTTCATGATTCACAGGCTAACTCTAATTAAGATAGCACCGCACACTTGAACATGTCCTGATATGCGTTTGCTGAGGTCAAAATGCCCTCAATCTCAATCTTAATCTCTATCAGCAGTAAGTAAATCCTGGAACAAACAAGGAAGCACACTGAGACCTGAGCAAGGAAGGCGGGTGGCAGGGTGCAGGGCCACAGCCTCGGCAGTATGATACCATGAACCCTGCACTTCCTCAGCTATTCAGCCGGCAGCCCTGGCCTCCCCAGCTGTGACCGTCAAACACGTCCCTGAGCGGAGCCAGTCTTCCATCCCTTGGAGGGCAAAGTCTCCTTGAGATCAGTTGCTGCTCCAGCCCTATCTCTGTCCCAGCTCTCTTTGAGGCCTAGGCTAAGTCACTCAACTCTCTAAGTCCCCTTTGTTATTGGCAAACAAATGAACGGAAGTACACACTTCCACGGACCCTTTTTAGCTCTAAAATTCTCCCAACTAGACTGGTAGATGAGATGCTTTTTATATTCATCTACTTAGGAAACTATCTTGTGTTAAATATTTCTTTTCTCTTAAAGTGCTTCCTTTCTAATTTGGGGAGGGGAATCTCCTAACTTGTGTAATCCAGAATAATGGGCAGACTTTCTCCTTTAAGGTACTGGCCTATAATGCTGTATAGCAAAATGACTTCACACAGAGTGTCGGAAGGAAAGGCGAGGCCGGCACAGAAATGTGAAACACAGTGAGTGTTATGCAAACACCAGGGAATGGTGGGGCCTGTGGCTAACGGGGAGCCCGTCTGCTGATCTGTTATGGGCCCCAGTGGTTGCGCAACGTCTGGTCTGACGTTTTCTTCCTGGTGAGAAGGTCGCAACGGATTACTGATCAGGAAGCACACTGAATCGTGAGCAAGGGGAAGCAGGGAGAAAAAGTGTTTTATGGAATAAAAGTAAAAGGAGCCAGTTAGAAAGTCCAACCTTAGTTCCCTCTTTCAGAAACCTTTATCCCCGTTTCTAAGAGTTGCTTTCTCATCAAAAAATTCTAATGTTTTGTAGATGAGAGGGGAACACGTAAAAGAAACTTGATTTTCTTTCCTGAAGTAAGGATAGTACATTTCTATAGAAGCTTAGAAAGACTATAATCCCAGTGATATTGCTACAGCTAGGCTGGTTGAGCAAAAAAAATGCAAACCAGTTTCAACTTTTAAGAGCTTCAATGGTGAGGACGCCCCCTGTGGGTGAGTCTGCGCTCTGCCGGGCAGCCTCGCCTGGCCTATTTGCTGTGATGTTGCCTGGATACAGAACACTGCGAAAAACTGGACATGATGACTCGGCCTCCTACACAGGGAACTGGAACAGCTCAATCTGACCACAGCCAATTTCCTTTAAAGGAGATGACCCTGAACCAAGAGCCTTCTTTCTTTCATATTACTAGTGCTATAAATAGCCAAAATGATACAGGGGACAGTAATGGGGAAGCTTGGCCCTAAACTTCATGGAAAAAGAAGAGTGTCCCTCTGGACCATGCCCAGCAGCAAAACAGATGGACCCAGGGCTCGAAGGGAAACTTCAGCCAAAGGACTAGAAAGGCCTCTGCTCCCCGGCTCTGCTTAGGGGTTAATAAGCTGCAGATGTATCTTAAAATGAAGGAGAAGCCAGTCACGCATGGTTTCCTTTCAGTCCAGGAATGTTACAGAGCTTCACATTGGGTCTCTATGTGACATGAAATGAATTGGCTTTTGTTTGTATTTTTATTTGTTTTGATACAGAATGAATCCAGGGACACACTACCTCCAAGAGACACCCCCAGTCCTATTTTATTTTTTATTTGGAGATAAGGTATCCTGTGTTGCTGGGGGCCTTACCATGTCTGCTGAGGCTGAACTCAAGCCTGTGATCCTCCATCTCAGCCTCCCAAATACTGCAATTACAGGTGTCACTGTAAGCCACAAGAACAGCTCTCTGACAGTTAGACATTAGGACTGGGGGAAATGAAAGAGTTTCGTGGTAAACTAGCAACTTAGTTATGCAAGTGTTGGCCAAACTCTTTAACTGTTTCACTCATCTTAAAATAGTAGGTTTTTTGTTTTTTTTTTTTTTTTTGCGGTACTGGGGATGTAACCCAGAGGTATTCTACCTCCGAGCTACACCCCCAGCCCTATTTTTAATTCTTTATATTGAAACCAGGTCTCACTGAGTTGCAAAGGGCCTCACTAAGTAGCTGAGGCTGTCCGCCAACCGCGATCCTCCAGTCTCAGCCTCCCGAATGCTGGGATTACAAGCGTGAGCCACCACTGTGCCCGGCTTAGTAGTTTGTTTTAAAAAAGAGGAATGGGAAATGTTTCTGTGAGCACCAGGGAGTGTCGGAGCCTTGCACCTTGCTGGTGAGTAAGGGCTCTGCCATCTGAGGTCTTAAGCAGGGAGCTCGGGGTTGCCGAGTCTTTCCCTGTGCGGCCTGCGTAGATGACTACAGGAGGGCTTACTGGAAATTTATCAGTAAAAGAAAGAAAGAAAAAAAAAATTGTCTGGGGCTGGAATGTAACCACACATTTCAGCCTCTGGGGACGGCAGCAGTCTCAACTTGTCACCCTCTGGAGGGGAATAACAGCCCATAGCTGGGCTGGGGACAAAAAGGGTTCTAAGCTGCCCCCAGGTCCCCTGTGGAGAACCAGAAGAGACGGTGACCTCCTCTCCCCTGGCCGAGCCTCACTTGTGTGGTTCCAGGGTCCCTTCCCCACACTCACCCCTCCCCTGGGCGAGTGTTCATCAAGTTTCTCCCAGATCCTGAACCAATAGGTGGGAGAGCCAAGCCTGCCCCTGCTGCTCATTATGGCCAGGAGGGTGGCGGATTCTTCGCTTGGCCAGACTTCGGCCAGCCTCCTCAGCCTTCTCCTAGGCAGCCGCTTACCTCCTTGAAAGTCCAGTTGGAGCTAAATCAGTTGAGCCAGGTCCCCACCCTGGATATCTGATCACCCTCACGTCTGACCCGCTTGCTCATCCTCCTCCTGCCCCCTGGGGGACGGCTGATCACCCTGGCCTGCCTTCAGCAAGAATCTTATCAGATGGCTTTAACCAGAATCCCCTTATCCCTGAGGTTCCCTCTGAGGAGAGCCCCAGGGGTCCCTGCTCTGCTGCCGGGTACAAGTTCCCACTTGCGCACCCGGTATGCGGAGTTGAATCGATCTCTCTCTCCTACTGCCTGGCCCTTTGCAACGGTCCCTCGACCTGCGGAAATGGTCTTGGATAAGGCTTTGCTGACCACGCTTTAATGAGTGTCACTGAATCATCTGTTTTCTTTAGCTTAACCCTGGCAGCAGTTCATATCACAGGAATCCTTTGCAAAGGTGAGACTTCTTCCACGGCACCTCCCGTCTCCTACCTGCCCACGACCCAGGTAGGCTTCTTGACCATCGCCCTAAGTGTTTTTTAGAATGTGCTGCCCCCATTCCTTTGTAGGAAAATCACCTGGCCGCCGCAGATTCCCAGGACCCCGAGTCAGGCTCTTTTTTAGATAACTATTTTTTTCTGTCTTTCTTGCTTTTCTTTCTTTCTTTCTTTTTCTTTTCTTCTTTTGTGATATTGAAGATTAAACCCAGGAACATTCTACCTCTGAGCTATATCCTTAGCCCTTTTTACACTTTTATTTGTGTGTGTGTGGGGGGGGGGTCTGGGGATGGAACCCAGAGGCATTTGACCTCCGAGCTACACCCCCTACCCAATTTTTTATTCTTTATTTTGAAACAGGGTCTCACTAAGTTGCGGAGGGCCTCACTAAGTAGCTGGGGCTGGCCACGAACCGCGATCCTCCGGTCTCAGCCTCCCGAATGCTGGGATCACAAGCGTGCGCCACCACGCCCGGCTTACGCTTTGTTTTGAAACAGGGTCTCACTAGGTTGCTGAGAGTTTCACTGAGTTTCTTAGGCTGGTCTCAAACCTGCAATCCTCCTTTCTCAGCCTCCCAAGTACTGAGATTACAGACATGTATTACCATGTCCAGTTTAGATAATTCTTATACCCAGAAAGTTAAGAAACAATGGTCTAGGTAGACTGTGTACAGCTTACCTAGCTGAGCCTCACTTTCCCGGCTTGTGCTGGGGATAATGAAAGGTCCATCTAATAGTACCGCGGCAGGACCAAAAGAAAGATGTGGCACTTGCTTAACATTCACCTTTGATTATTTCTTCAGACAGGCCTCTAGCAAAAGAATCTATAAAGCATGGCTTGGTGGCACACGCCTGTAATCTCAGTATTTGGAAGGCTGAGACGGGAAGAGATCACAGGTTTGAGACCAATCTCAGCAACTTAGCGAGCCTCTCAGCAACCTAGTTAAATCTTGTTTCCAAACAACAACAAAAGGGCGAGGGGTGTAGCTCAGAGGTGGAATGCCTCTGGGTTCAAGGTCAGTACCCTTCTCTCCCACCCACCCACGGAAAACATAAAAGAAGAGGGCTCTATAAAAAAAAATCACAGAAGGATGTGGCTCCAGGCTATAAATAGAGCAAGTCACAAGAACCCCCTTGCTAAGGCGAAGGCCCTCAGCGGGCGCCTGCTCATTTGATTCTCCCATCCACCTGCACAAAGCTGGCTGTACCAAGCCCAGCCCAGGTGACAGGCTGGGTGCTTCTCACCAGTGGCCAGGCAGTCAGGCATGAGTGAATACAGAAAAACCCACGTGCACTCTTACGTGACCGCTGTGCAAAGTTCCTAAAACCAATCCCACAGTCCCCTCCTAACAGTCAGGGCTGTGTGTACCACAGGTCTGTTTGGGAGGTAACTTTTATTTTCAGAGTTAGATCAGAGGCCAACTTCAGCTTTGAAATCCAATGTGCTGGAATCTGAATTTAGTTTTAAAGTCACGAGTCTTATAAAATGCTTCCTTATAGATGGGCGTGGTGGTACGCGCTTGTAATCCTAGTACTCGGGAGGCTGAGACAGGAGGATCACAGATCGGGCATAGCTTCAGCTACTTAGTGAGGCCCTTTGCAATTCAGTGAGACCCTGTTTCAAAATGAAGAGTAAAAAAATAGGGCTGGGGGTGTAGCTCGGAGGTAGAATGCCCCTGGGTTCCATCTTCAGTACCGCAAAAAAAAAAAAAAAAAAAAAAGCTTCATTATCAAAGGGCCCCTTAAGCCAATCCATTTATAAAAATTCTCTCTAAACCAGTGAACACGCACCTTATCCTATTTCTTCTCTTTACCCTGCTTTATTTTTCTTCCTGGCACTTTTTTCCATCTGATATTACGATATGTGTATTTATTGATGATTATTAGTTCCCTCCACTCAGATTTTTTGATCCACGAAAGACCTGGCATGAACTCATGGGCTCAGAGCCACTGCTGACACACCATGGTCATAAGTAAATATTGTGGGATGAATACATGAATTGAAGGCTGTCCAACGACCTTGCAAATTACAAGCCTTATAACCTTTTGAAGGCTCCTCTCCTAGATACCATCCTCCAAGAGCTACGAGAAGAGGATGGCAGCTCCCATCATTATAAATGCCTTTCTCTTCCGCCTCCCCAGGCTTCTTTCTCCAGGCATGCGGCCCAACCTTTCTTACTCACAGGGCCGTGATATAATGGATGCCCCCAGACCTTGGCAGCTACTTCCAAGGCCTCCCAAGACCATGCAGTTCAGCACCTCCAGTATCCAGAGATAGCCAGCTTAACCAGCCCTGATCTGGTCAGAGTTTTGCTACTGAAAGTATGGGACCCAAAAGAAATTAGAACTGAGAGTTGCTGGGTGTGGCAGTCAGTGCACACCTGTAATCCCAGGATTTGGGAGGTTGAGACTGGAGAATCACAGGTTAGAGGACAGCCTCTGCAACTTAGTAACTATCTCTCAATAAAAAAATAAAATAAAATAAAATAGGGCTGGGAGTGTAGCTCCAAGGTAGAAGGCCCCTGGGTTCAATCCCAATACTACTACTACTACTACTACTACTACTACTAATAATAATAATAATAATAATAATAATCAGAACTGAACTGAGAAGTCTGCGGCTCTGCAACATCTGTTTCTGGTTCCAATTCTCCTGGTCCCTGCAGAGCCCCTCAAGTCACAGCACAGCCCAAGCTCTCTGCCAGGGAGAGGAGGAAGCACCTGGTTAACCCCCATGGCACTTGGGCATGCCAGGTCAGGAACAGCCTCAGAACCAGGGGAAATGACAGTATTCAGAGCTGAAAGACAAGGGCTTTGGCATACCAGGAAATGAACATGCCATATAAGCCACACTTTGCCCCAGCCAATTAATTTCATTCTAAACCACAGTCTCTGTGTTTTTCTAATTAAAAAAAAAACAAAAAACTTTGCCCAAAGAGTTAGCGTATTTCACAATCTATGCTTGTCTTTCTTCCTTTTCTGATTCAGAGCCCCCAGAACCACCACGTGTGCCTGTGTGTTTATTATGGTGTCTCTTTGCTCACATTCTGGCACACTGGCTCTCAACTCTAGCACACACACACACACACACACACACACACACACACACACGAATAAATCTTGGAGGGTGTGGGCTCTGTGCAAGGGAAGTTTAACATACATTAATTCTACGCACTTCTGCTTTAAGAGCTAGATGACCTTCCACAATTTGATGAACGTCTCTGAGCCACACTTTTCTTATCCATAAGTCAGAGATAAGACTATCTCACTCAGACTTGTTATAAAAATTAAACATAGTTATGTGTGGAAGAGTTTTAGCACAATCCCACTAAAAAACCATTAGCTAGTCTGTTTTTCCTCAGGAAATTGACATCCTTTTTTGCTTAATCCTATCAGATGTGCCCTTCTGTCCAGCTTTTATTGAGGAAGCTTGAAGAAACTTACCAGGAGTCACCCAAACCGTAAGCAGCAGAACCAACATCCCAACGCACCTCGTGCTCAACAGCTGGACCTGCGCCCACACCTCCTGCGCCACCTCAGAGCTCTAGATTTTCACCTGCGTCTCTCCAGCTGTGGGAGACAACCGGGGTCTGCCAGGGGCCCTCTCCCTGCCCTGCACCCTGGAAATGGGTCTCCCCAGCACTCAGCTGTTGTGCACACGGCTCCTCTCATTTCTCTCCCCTCTCTGTCCTGTTTTTATTTGTGAGATTAAATCTGATCCACTTTTTTTTTTTTTTTTTCTGGTACCAGGAATTGAACACAGAAACATTCTGCCTCTGAGCTATATTCCCAGCCCTGTGTTGTGCTTTATTTTGAAACAAGGTCTCACTAAGATGCTGAAGCTGGCCTGGAACCTGTGATCCTTCTGTTTCAGCCACCCAAATACTGGGATCATAGGTGTGCACCACCACGCCTGGCTGGCTCACTTTTTGTCATCTTAGCATTAAAAAAAAAAAAAAAAAAAACCTACTAAATTACGGGCACTTCATGAGTGAGAATTCTGAGGCCTGAGGTGAAATAAGTTGTTGGAGGTCACTCACTAGTAACTAGTAGAGCTGGGATTCTGGCCAGCTCCAGGATCCCAGCGTTCAGCCAGCGTGCTCTAAAGCCCTCCTGTGAGCTCAGCGCTGCTCCACCTCTCTACACAAGGGCACGACCTCCTGAGAGGTATTGGCTTCCCGTGTGTCCTGACCTCTTTGCAACTTAAACCCAGGTTGGCTTCAGAGAACGGTTCCAGAGAGCTGAAGTGGACAGCTGACTCCACACACGCGACCATTACCATGAGGCTAACGAGACGGCCACAGGGTGATTTATAAATGTTGAATTTCAGACAGGCGTGGTGGCACGCGCTTGCAATTTCTATACTTGGGAGGCTGAGACAGGAAGATCACAGGTTCCCGACTAGCCTCAACTACTTAGTGAGTTCCTTTGCAACTCAGTGAGACCCTGTTTCAAAATAAATAATAAAAATAGGGCTGGTGGTGTAGCTTGGAGGTGGAATGCCCCTGGGTTCAATCCCCGGTACAAAAAAAAAAAAAAAAAAAAAAAAAAAACCAGGGCTGATGTGGATTAGCAGACTCTGACACATGCCTGCTGGGTGATCTTGAGAAGGTTGCTAAACCTCTCTGAGGAGAAACAAGAGCTGCTGTAGAGGGTGTCTGTGAGGGTGAAGGGGATGAGTGTGAGCAACTTGCAGTCTTCAGCCACTGGGAAAATCCTTCCACTCTGACATTCCAGCTAAAAATACATTTTTGTGTATCATGTGACCAAGGCCCCTCTGGCTCTTGTCTCCCTTACCCAGTCTGCATGGCTGGCTGGACGACAATAAAATGAGTGCAAGCCATGGTGGCACCGGATGACCCATCCCAGGCCCAGAGCCCGAGGAGAGACAGCGCGGCGGTGCCAGGACCCCGTGTGCTGGGCCCACCGGGCTCCAGTCCAGGGGCACGGTCACGGTACTCAGGCAGACCCAGGCCACGGCACTGTTGGCTGACAGGCCTGAGGCAGCAGATGCCCAGGGAGAGCAGATTTTGCAAGGGCAGTCTCCATGGCAATGCGCAAGCCAGCGCGCAGGACCATCCTTAAGCTGATCGGGAAGCCCTCCAGCCCCGCCCCGTGCTTGCAGGTGAGGAGAGCGGCCCAAGGACCCAGACTGGGCACCTGGCAGATCCCCAAGGCCAAGACTCTAACAGAAAAGCCAGCAGGACACTCGAGCCAAACGGCACAAGTGTGTCAGAATAACGCATGCTTATTCACAGGTGGTGTTTCTTTTTCCTAAAATGTCTGTGTCATTTGACTAAGGACTGTGTATTGCTTAGTTGGTGGCAAGCAAACCAAAGGTCGAGCCTGTCCGCGGGTGAGGGGGAGCACGCAGCTGAGCTTGGCGAGAGCAGAGGCGACAGCGGGAGGGACCTCATCACCAGGCCTGGCTCGTTTCAGAGCCGAGACTCTCGAGACAGCTGTCCAGGGAAATCTGCAGGATGGAGAGCTCACCTGTCGTCTGGAGGGAGAAGGCTGAACGCCTGGCTTTGCTCGCTCTTTCAGCTAAGTGGCTGGCCTCCATCCAAGGCAGTGTTTTTGGGAAGAACACACAGTCAACGCTGTGCAGCGCTGGTTACAGCCTTGCTCAGGGTAGCTGCTCTGAAAGCACCTTCAAGCGGGACCTCAGAGGTCCGAGCCAAAGGACAGGTGAGCTTTGCTGGGGTAGAGACTGGCAGGGAGCTCAGGGAGGGCTCCGAGGGCAGGCTGAGCGTGGTGCCCTGGTAGGAGCCCTGCAAGTAAGGGCACCGGGGCCCTGGGAAAGTCAGCCAGAGGAAGGGGGTGCGGGGACACGGAAAGAGTGATGCAGACCAGCTTCGTGTTTTCCCTAGAGTTTACCTTTTCCTGCTATAGCTAAAAATCCCCCTTGGCTCGCCTCTGTTCTTCCTTGTGGGATTTAACTGTCTCTCCCTTAGCCATAGCAGTTCGTGGTACTCAACCTGCTATATGTTTCTTTGTGTATTTCTTTTCTGCCTCTTCCTCAAGTTTGTAACAAACTGATGGGAGCTCCGAGGCAGCCCATGGTGCTCTGCTGTTGTGCTAAAAGAGGTAAGGCCCAGCATCACGGGCCCTGCACCAGGCTGCCTCTGGGCATGGGTAAAAACCCACTGCACACACCACGGGCAGGAAGAGATGGGAGACTTGGGGATAGACCGGATGAGATGCAGAGGGGAGAGGATCCAGAGAGGTCGGAGGTTTTGAGCCCAGCGGTGTGGCCAGGTCCTGTCCAGTACAGCGGTCACCAGCCTCATGTGGCTACAGAGTGCTTGAAGTCTGAATTGAGATGAGCTGTAAGGTGAAACCACATACCAGGTCTTAAACACCTAATAAGAAAAAGAAGCCAAGGGGAATATCCTGCTAATTCTTTTAAAATGTTGATTATAGGCCAGCGTGGTGGCAAATGCACGTAATCCCGCTTGGGAGGCAGAGACAGGAGGATCGTGCAGGTCCAAAGCCAGCCTCCCTGGTTTAAGAGACCCTGTTTCCAAATAAAACATATTTAAAAAATGGTCTTTTCCTCTTAAGTTTTATTTCTATTAAACAAAAACCTTTATAACTAAAAAAAAAAAAAAAAAATCGTCTGGGAGTGTAGCCCAGAGGTAGAAGTGTTCTATCCCCAGTACCACTCCCCAAAAAAGTTAATCATATAATTACATGATAACATTTTAGATACACCAGGACATTAATATTATTGAGATTAACTGAGTGTGATGGCACACAGCTGTAATCCTAGTACTTGGGAGGCCGAGAAAGGAAGATCTCAGGTTGGAGGCCAGCCTCAGGAACTTAGAAGACTCTCAGCAACTCACACTGTTTTAAAATAAAAAAATAAAATAGGGATGGAGAAATGGTTTGGAGGCAAACTATCCCTGGGTTCAATCCTTAGTACCAAAACAAAAAACTCTAGAAAAAAATACAAAGATTACTTTCATCTGTTTCATTTTGCTAATGGGACTCCTAGAAATTTTCAAGTTGCATATGCACCCTGTACCGTATTTCTATTAGAGGGTGCAAATCGGAATATCAGTGGTGGTTCCACTTACAGAAAGAGGAAAGCAAAGCAGAGACGAGGTTACTAGCGGTAGCAGTCAGAGGCTCCCCTGAGGCGCTGCCACCCACTTCCCCAGAACTTTGAAATATGGGGAATAAAACTGTCTCCTGGGAGTTGGAGTGGAATGGAAGTAACCGCACAGTAGTTCAAAGCCAAGACAGGCAGCCT
Source organism: Muscardinus avellanarius (assembly GCF_963383645.1). NCBI lineage: Eukaryota > Metazoa > Chordata > Mammalia > Rodentia > Gliridae > Muscardinus > Muscardinus avellanarius. Next base: position 126,781,555 of record NC_137789.1, read on the forward strand.
GGCCTTAAAAGCCACAGTGGTATCCATTCTAGGAGAGTGGACTACAGCCTGCCAGGGTGCATTCATGTGATGTAAGAAAAAATTCAATCCGCCACAGGGACCCTGGTTAGCAACAGAGCCCAGGAAAGAGGACCACACCAAAGAAAGGGTCACCCCCGTCAAAGAGCTGTCCAGGGAGTGGATGTCTGTCCACATGCCCTGAGTGCGTCACCAGGGGAGATCTGAAGATGTCTGGGGTGACCACCTCATCTACTGCCCAAGCCAAGCCACTGTTGGCAGCAAAATGAGTATTATTAATCCTTGGACTGGGCTAGTTATCAGGACTGTCTGAAGCAATTCAGGTCATATGGTCACTCCACCTCAAAGGATTCGTTTTAATTTACTGTTCTCATTCGCAGCCCTCTGAATATACAAAGTGTGCCAGAGCCGTGACATGCATTTTTAAGCGCACTAGCTTTATAAAAAACCAGGATGAGCCGGGCGTGGTGGCGCACGCTTACAATCCCAGCATTCGAGAGGCTGAGACAGGAGGATTGCGGTTCGCAGCCAGCCTCAGCTACTTAATGAGGCCCTTTGCAACTCAGTGAGACCCTGTTTCAAAAATAGGGCTGGGGGTGAAGCTCAGAGGTAAAATTCCCCTGGGTTTCATCTCCAGTACTGAGAAAAAAAAAAAAACAACTGAGATGCTTCTGCAGTTGATGTGGATGTTAAATACCAGGCTTCTTTTCTGCCCCCTGACCTCTTATTAATTTAATAATACATCTTAAACAATGACTTCTTTCTTTCTTTGTTTTCTTTTCTTTTCTTTTCTTTTTGTGTGTGGGTCTGGGGATGAGACCCAGGGGCATTTGACTTCTGAGCTACACCCCCTGCCCTATTTTTTATTTTTTATTTTGAAACCGGGTCTCACTAAGTTGCAGAGGGCCTCACTAAGTAGCTGAGGCTGTCAGCGAACCATGATCCTTCAGGTCTCAGCCTCCCGAATGCTGGGATTACGAGCATGCGCCACTATGCCCGGCCTGGCTCAATGACATTTTCCACTCAAGGATATAGAGTAATCTAGCTTGCCATGTTATATGACTAGGAAAAAAAAAAAAAAAAAAACACCCTTATAGATCAGAGGGTGGCCATGCCCACTCGCCAAGCAACTGGTTTCCATTAGAAGATGACAAAGGGTGGTCTGGTTTTAAACATTAGTTTCTTGGAAACTTAGTTTGTTGTTGTTGTTTTGTTTTGTTTTGGTGGTACTGGGGTTCTTGGAAGCCCTTTACCTCTGGGCTACACTCTCAGACCTATTTTATACTTTTTATTTGGTAACAGGGTCTCTTAAGCCAGCGCGGCTGGCTTCGAACCTTTGAACCTGCACGATCCTCCTGTCTCTGCCTCCCAAGACTGAGGATTACAAGTGTGCGCCACCACGCCCGGCAGAAACTTGGTTAGTTTGAATGGGTAGCCTGAGACTGGATTCTGAGTCCACATGACTAAAATCCAGCTCCAGGACTGGGGAGAACTTACTGAGGCCATTCTGTCTCCTGGATACTTGTTTGGGAAGCCCCTCCCCCAGTTTTACTCAGAGGACTCTCTTCAGTGCAGCCAGGGGCACTTCCAGGACCCCTCTCCATTTGAAACTGGAAGCGATGGTAACAGGAGTCCTCTGGTTTAGGTCTGGTGGATTTCATGGATTTAAATGTGAATGGGGGATTAAAATGGAAGTGAGGCTGAGAGTCCAATCTGAGTGAGATGTATACAGGACACATCAAATCAGGAAAAGAAAAGCTTTGGGTTGTGTCCAATATAGCCACAGTTCAGATAAGCAGCCAGAGGTAAGGAGTGATTCTTTGCAGTTACCAAAGAAGCTGCAGGATAGATAAGTGGCGACTGGGTGTTTGTAGCCTATTGGAATACTGTAGTCACTGGGGTGACTGTGAATAGCTGGGCATAGTGGTGCGCTCCTGTATTTCCGGTATTTGGGGAGCTGAAACAGGAGGATTGCAGGTTCGAGACCAGCCTCAGCAAATTAGCAAGGCCTTCAGTAACTTAGTGAGACCCTGTTTCAAAATACAAATTAAAAAGGGCTGGAAGCCGGGCACAGTGGTACACTCTTGTAATCCCAGTACTTGGGAGGCTGAGACAGGAGGGCTGTGGTTCATAAACAGCCTCAGCTACTTAGTGAGGCCCTTTGCAATTCAGTGAGACCCTATTTCAAAAATAAAAAGTTGCCGGGCGTGGTGGCGCACGCTAGTAATCCCGGCGCTTGGGAGGCAGAGACAGGAGGATCACGCAGGTTTGAAGCCAGCCGCACGCACTGGCTTAGGAGACCCTGTTTCCAAATATAAAATGTAAAAATAGGTCTGGGAGTGTAGCCCGGAGGTAGAAGGGCTTCCAGGAACCCCAGTACCACCAAATAAATAAATAAATAAATAAATAGTTAAAAAAAATAGGGCTGGGCGTATAGCTTGGAGGTAGAAGGGCCCTGGGTTCCATTCCCAGTACCCCCACACACGCACACACAAAGTGCTGGGTTGTAGCTCAGAAGTAGAATTCCTGGGTTCAATCCCTAGTCCAAAAAAAGTGCTATGATTCACTAGCCACATCTGATATTGGCTCATGAGGGGTAGGGACGCAATTAAAACATTAGGATATTGGAAGTATTATGATATATTATTAAAGATGCATTTCTTTAACAAAATAAGCAGTAGTAAGATCAGATGTAAAATGAGAAAAACTACTGAAAGTTACTTACTTGTTTTGTCCAATTGTCTCAAAATCTTTCACAACAATCCCAAGGGAAGATGAAAAATCCAGGGGTACGCCCCTCAAGTCAAACTCCAAAATCTGTTCATGTAAAGGTTATGAAAACAAAAAAGGCTGTTAAGAGCATCAAGGAATATAACACGGTGCATCAGTATTGCATGTCGGGACCGTATTCTCCCCAACGACAATCTTTTGAATGACTCGATTCTAAGGTTAGGCAGGAATTATTAAATTCTAAGCCTGCAAGCAGCTGAGAGTGTGGGAAAGCAAAGCAGCCCAGACCCCAAGGGCCCACAAGCAACTCCTGCCTCCCCAGTTTTTAGATTCTGTGGCTTTAGGCTTGTCACTGGACCTCTGTCTCACCGTCAGACCTGGACTTCATGCCCACCACAGCTGTTGCAAGAATAAAATAAAATGTTTATGTAAAAATGCTTTCTTCAGTGGTTATTTTTAAGTGACTTTCTTTTCTTTTCTCTTCTTTTCTTTTTTGTGGCTCTGGGGATGGAACCTAGGGGCATTTGACCTCCGAGCTATATATACCCCCTGCCCTATTTTTTTATTCTTTATTTTGAAACAAGGTCTAAGTTGCGGAGGGCCTCACTGAGTAGCTGAGGCTGTCCGCAAACCTCAATCCTCCTGTCTCAGCCTCCAGAGTGCTGGGATTAGCCGGGCGTGGTGGCGCACGCTTATAATCCCAGCATCGAGGTTCGAGGCCAGCCTCGGCTACTTAGTGAGGCTCTTTGAAACTCAGTGAGACCTGGTTTCAAAATAAAGAATAAAAGTAGGGCACGGGGTGTAGCTCAGAGGTCGAATGCCCCTGGGTTCCATCCTCAACCCCCCCCCCAAAAAAAAAAAAACAGAGTGCTGGGATTACAAGCGTGCACCACCATGTCTGGCTCGTGACTTTCTTTTCTTAATAATAGTATTATCAAACAAAGAAGATGAATAATCTAAGGAAATGTTTTCTAAAGTGCATCAGCCCCTTATTTGAAATTCCACTCTGGTCAATGCTGTAGTCAAGTGAGCATTCTGAGTTTCTCATTTTAATGCAACGAATTGGTCTCTAATGATAAGTGCAAAGAAAAATCAACACAGCACCAGTGACATCTCTGATTGACAAGGCAATAAATGAACCCAAAGAATCAGGGCTTTGAACCTCTCTAGTGGGTTTGGAGTGTAAGGAAGATTGCATAGCTCATATGAGAACATACCCACCAGGCTCATTTGTGTTTGGTTTTAGTTTCAAAATAGTAAGTGTAAAACTTAGTTGATAAATACATTTGCAATATGAGGAAAAAAAAACACTTTGAAAAAAAAAAATAATGGCATAAGATGGATGAAGCCCGGCAGAGGACAGGCCAGCTCGCATGACATCACCTCCACGCCATTGGTCATGCAGATTGAGCTAAAAAATAGAGGCGTGTCAGGATGACCCAAAACTAGACAGGAGCCAGGTGTGGTGGTGCACGCCTATAACCCCAGTACTTGGGAGGCTGAGACAGGAGGATTGCAGGCTCCAGGACAGCCTCAGCAAATAATGAGACTCACAGTGACATTGGAGACCCTGCTTCAAACATACATACACACACACACAAATAAAAACACACGAACAAAGAAAGGAAAATAAAATTTAAAAAAAAAACAAAATCCTTGAAACTAGTTGAAAGAAGAAAGCAGATCCAGAAGGCAAGCCCGCGCTGCCAGTGACTCTGAGACAGTCGAGCTATGCACGCCGCTCTTGTCCAGGAAGGTCTGACCCAGCTTTTGAAATAAGCCGTGGGACTCATCATCAACTTTTAAAAATTATTCAGAGTAGGAAAACCCTACTCAGGGGAAAATGTAAATGTTCACATGTCTGTGAAAACCCTAAAGCAAGAACCACTTATAAAATCGACTTAAAGTCAACAGTGAGGGGCGATAAGTAAGTTATATTATATCCCTTCAATAGAATATTACACAATAATATTTTTCTTACTATGCTCAGAAATATAACAATAAGAAAGCATAGCATAGACTGGAATCAAAGTCAATTCTATAATGCTCACCTGAGGTTTCCAAAAATTCTACATTAAATATACATAATTTTATTTGCAGTACTGGGGATGGAACCCAGGGGCATTCTACCTCTGAGCTACAGCCCCAGTACAGTTTTTCATTCTTTATTTTGAAACAGGGTCTCACTGAGTTGCAGAGGGCCTCACTAAGTAGCTGAGGCTGGCCGCGAACTCGGATCCTCCTGTCTCAGTCTCCCAAATTCTGGGATTATAAGGGTGTACCACCATACCTGGCTCTACATAATTTTTTTTTTGTGTGTGTGGGTCTGGGGATGGAACCCAGGGGCATTCGACCTCTGAGGTACACCCCCTGCCCTATTTTTTATTCTTTTATTTTGAAACCGGGTCTCACTGAGTTGCAGAGGGCCTCACTAAGTAGCTGAAGCTGTCTGCGAACCGCGATCCTCCGGTCTCAGCCTCCCAAATGCTGGGATTACAATCGTGCACCACCACACCCGGCTCTACATAATATTTTAGCAACATTAAAAAAAAAAAACACATAAATCTCACCGCTCAGATAGCTACCCCAAGCATCATGTGACACACTCCTGATTAATCACATACAGATATGTTTATAATCATAAAGCTTTCCTTCTGAAATCCTGGAAATGATCTAATCTTCCCCCATGCTCTACAGATGTGCCCCAGATGTGCCCCAGTAGTGGGCCATGCTGACACTGTGAGCTCCCAGCTGAGCCAGGCCTCAGCCCTCCTCACCCCCAGCCCAGCTCGGCTCACCCGCACCCTGGGAAGATGGTCCTTGAGCTGCTTGGCTCTCTTGGAGAAAGAGTTAACCTCTGACCCAAAGCGAGGCCTCATCCACTAACATAAAGTAAAGAAAACAACAAAGTCACCTCATTCCAGACAGGGTTGAGCTCGTTATCAACTTTCTTTGTTTTCTTTTTCTCATCTGCAAATGAAGAAAAAATAATAAGAGAGTCGGCCAACTAGAAATAATTAAAGAGCATGCAACTTTCATTTATCCCTTCAAAGAACACAACCAGTGAGCCTACTATGCGCCTGCATTTCCTCAGTCCTCTGCCTACACGCAGAATCACATTTTCTCAATGGAGGGGCATTTTTTGGTCTCAAGTGTCTTCCTGGTCCCCAGGTGACAGGAGTTACAGGATGGGGGATTCAAGACATGGCCCTCCCTGGCCAGTTCACCCAGGGCCTCTGAGCCACCAGCCTGTAGCAGAAAGAAGCCAACGGAGCTGGCCTTTGATGCAGGGACGGTCACTGTACAGACAAGGAGACTGAGGCCGGGGAGGAGATGTGCCTGAGCTCACCCATGGCAACAGGGTCTCATAGACACCTGGAGTTTCTGCTGAAACCCACGCTGCCTCCGAGTGTGATAAGACCCCAACACAGGTTCAACATGAAGCCAGACTCCCTGCCTGGTAGGAGGAAATTAGGAAAGGAACACTTTCTAGGACCAGCATGGAGAATTTGGGGTTCCCTGTACTCCTGCCCACTTTTTCTGAAGACACAAGGTCCTTCTCTGGCTGATCCTGGACAGTCCACCTACCTAGAGCAATGGATGGATAATCTAGCCAGTGCTTCCAGTCTCCTTGCAGCAAAGGCCAGAGAGTCAAAAGCAAGGGGTTTTCTTGGGTCCCTGACCCCAAATGCTTTACCAGAATGAAAGCTCATCTATGGGTTCCAAAAGCTTTGTAAGTATTATCTCATCTCCTCAGAAACAGCACGGATTCCTGTTGCCATCCCTTCATAGCTAAGAAAACCGGAGAAGTTCAAAATTTATTTAAAGTCGCCTTGTTAGTAATGGCAGGGCTAGGATTTGAACCCAGGCAAGGTCACATGGCAGCCCGCGCTGCACCACGCCTGGGTGCTCGCTTCCCCCTGCTGCTGAGGGATGTAGGAGGCAGCTGGCTTCCTTCAGCTGCACACCACCTTGCCAGCTCCCAGCGCACAGCCCACAGCCCGTCTGCGGGACTCACCACCTCATTCTTGCAGGGCCTCAGCATAGCAAGGCCATGAGTCACGGCCGTGCTGCTAAGCATTAACTTTTCCACTTGAGTGGGCCCCGCAGAGTCCAGCTGGCTGAGCTTCAGCAAGGCCCTCTCGTGGCCTGCCCCTGGACCTGTACCAGCTCGGTCTGACTGTGGTCTGCCCCCAGGCACAAATTTCCCCTCCCGCACTTCCATAGCACACCCTCCCCTCTCTCCCCTCGTCTGACACAAGCTCTCCTCCTCTCTGGTTACAGGATGAAAAGATACCCTTGAGAGAAAGAGAAGCCATGCAAAGAATTGTTAACTGAAATGGAACTGGATAAAATGCCTCCTGCATGTAACAGTAGGGGCTCCGTCTACTTACTCCTCTACCTTCTACCCAGAGTCTCCTTCTACCCAGGTAGAGGTGCCTTCTACCCAGAGTCTCCAGCTGTTACAACACCCTTCAGGGTACACACTATCACCCCCATTTAACAGACCCAGAAACTGAGAGAAGTTAGTTAACCTGTCCAAGATGCCTCAACTAACGAGAAAGCAGAGTCAGGTGTTTGCAATGACCTCTCTCTCTGGCTCAGATACCCAGAGCATCGCTCTGGCTCCGCACACCACCATGCCTCCCTGGAAGCTGTCAGACACATGATAATGGGCTCGCATACATACGATACGTTTGATGGGCTTCACAGTGATGTCCACAGGGAAGTCCGGGTTAGATTTCAGGGTGTCCTGAAACTTTCTGTAATTATCTACTACAATATACAAAACTTTACACCTGTGAGTTTTTCCGGGGAGAGAGCTCATTGTTCTCACTGGATTCGCAAATGAATGAGTGACCTTGAAAAAGGGTTGGGAGCCTTGCATTCAACAGGCATGAAAAGCATGATGGCCCAAGCTTGTAATTCTAGTACTTAGAAGGCTGAGACAGGAGGATCAAAGGTTCGTGGCCAGCTGGGCGTGGTGGCGAGGCTTGTAATCCCAGCTTTTGGGAGGCTGAGACAGGAGGATTGCAATTCACAGACAGCCTCAGCTACTGCTTAGTGAGACACTCTGCAACTCAGTGAGACCCTGTTCAAAATAAAGAATAAAAATAGGGCTTGGGGTGTAGCTCAGAGGTAGAATGCCCCTGGGTTCCATCCCCAGTAACGAAAAAATTAAAAGGTACCATGAGCCAAGGATTGGTGGGTAAACTCTGTCCTGAAGGAGAAATCTGGAGCCTGAAGCCCCCAAGAGAGAAGATGGCAAACCCAAGAATCCCCAACAAATAGGTAAAGCGAGGAGAAGCAGAGAACAATTTATAGAAGTGACAGACAGCGGGTGTGCTGGTGCAGACCTGAAACCCCAGCGCTTGGGACGCTGTGACAGGAGGATCGCAGGTTCAAAGACAGCCTCGGCAACTTCGCAAGACCTTGTTTCAAAAAATAAAAAAAGTAAAATAGAATAGGGCTGGGGATGTGGCTCAGAGGCAGGATGCCCTTAAGAGTTTAATTCCTAGCACAGAGAGAAGAGAGAGAGAGAGAGAGAGAGAGAGAGACAGGTCCCTCATCAGATTGATTCTGGTGTCACCTAGAAGCTGTCCAGAAACTTTCCCTCCCATACCATAGTGAACCCACCCACCCCTCCCCTCACCTGACAAAAACTCATCTTTCTCTCTGGTTACAGAGTGAGAAAATGCTGGAGGCTGGGGGTGAAAGATGGTACTGAAGCAGAATTCCAGTGCCCAAGTTCCCGAGACTCCTGTGCCTATCTCCCTAGCTAATAAGGGAAAAGTAAGTAGCTGGCATCAGCTTCACTCCTGGAAAAACCCAGCTCAGTCTTTTGTAAGGAGGAGGCTCTGTTTTGTATCAAAATGTGAATAGAGTACATTTTACTGAAATCCCATTCTCTCTGGGCGTGGTGCTGCATGTCTATAATTCCAGTGCTGGGGAGATTGAGGCAGGAAGATCACAGGTTTGAGACCAGCGGCAGCAACTTAGCGAAACCCTCGGCAACTCAGTGAGCCCTGTTTAAAAAAAAAAAAAAAATAGGGCTGAGGTACCCAGAGGTACAACACTCCTGGGTTCAATCCCCAATAATTAACAAAGAAGGAAGGAAAGAAAGAGAGTGGGAAAGAAGAAAAAAGAAATAAGAAAAGGAAGGCAGGCAGGCTGTTCACTCAGGGACCCAAGGCAAGGGCAGGGCCTCGGGAGAGGTTGGGGCAAAGCCAGCTCTTGCTCCAAGCCCGGCTGCAACCTAGGAAGCAGCGTGAGGAAGCCCGGCTGCCAACATCTCCATGCTGAGCCCGCACAGGTGATGCTTCCTGCCCACAAGAGGGAGTAGGGTTGTTCCGGACCCAGCAGCTGGGTGGTGTGAAAAGCATTTACCTGTTCATCTGTGCGTTCTCAAACCTTTATTGGGCACCCGGTACGTGCCAGTAACTGGAGAAACAGAAGAGTGTCAGATAAGTCACGGTCCTGAACAGTTCCACAAACGTAGTTTGTGGAGCCAAAAAAGTCTTTATGCGTGTTCTACCAAATAGTGAAAAGCCCCAGCGTGCTCTGGCCTGCTTTGTTCTTATCCCAGAATTCCCTACTGTAAGAGGGAAAGTGTAGGAATAATGAGTGGCCAGCTCAGGCTCGGCCCTCACAGCAGAGATGACAGAAATGGTCCACTAAGCCGGGCCCTGTAATCCCAGTACGAGGGGGGCTGAGACAGGAGGATCGTAGGTTCAAGACTAGCCTTAACAACACAGCAAGACTCTTACCAACCTACCAAGATTCAGCTTGAAAAATAAATAAATAAATAAAATGAGGGGTCCTGGGAGGAGGTATAGCTCAGAGGTAGATGCCCCTGGGTTCAATCCCCAGTACCACAACTAAATAAATTTTTAAAAAATTTAAAGAAAAACAATGGCCCACTAAATGAGTTTCCCTCCAGATGTAATCAATTCTGTGAGTCTTCCACCCAACAGAGGTTTTTGAAATACCACTAGCCAGGCACTAAGCTGGACACTGTGGGAGATACAGAAATACCAATGGTCCAGCGGGGAGGCAGATGTGGCCACAGGTGACTTCTATAGTAAGGAGGGCGCCAGCTGCCATTGGAGAGGTACTGATGAAAACCCATCTTCAGAAGGAAAGAAAGATGAGCCCAAGTCTGTGTGCCAGGTAGGGCCTCACGGAGGAGGCAGCGGCCCAGCTTGAGCGTGAACGAGGACCAGGAGAGGCTAAAAATGCAGGGCTGAGAAGAAAAGCTGTCCCTGGGCAGGGGGAACCCAGCTCGTAGGTTGGCTCTGCAGGAAAGGAGAGAGAGCGGGGCCATGTCCGGGCACGCTGCACTGCCCGGTGTGCAGAGGTGTGGAAGGGAGGGGAGGGGGCTGTGTGGAAAGGTTATGGTCACAGGGCACTGCGAGCCCTGGACAGGCATCCTTGGAGTTCTTCCTCCTGGCACATCCACTGTTATCTCTCCAGTGCGCAGATAAACAAAGCAAGTTCATAATGGTTAGGTAACTTGCCAAGATCAGAGATCCAGGAAAAGCCTTCGAACCAGGACTAGTGTGACGATAAACACTAACATTTGACCACACACACACCTATCTCCCTAGTCGATGAGGAAAAAGTAACCGGCGTTAACTCCTCCCCTTCAGGAGAAACCCTGCCCAATCCCCTCCAAGAAGGAAACTCTGATTTCTCTCAAAATGTGAGCGCATTACAGTTTACTGAAAGCCAATTCTTACACATAAACAAGTCAGCCAAAAGAGAGTAGGTGAATTTGTTTCTTATCAGCAGCTACAAAGTCAGACATTTATATTATCCAATTATTTGATTCTCAAAGCTGCAGCCACTAAACTGTTTACAGGAAACTCCTTCTCCTTTCTCCCCATCACCGACCTCGCCCCTTGCCGCCACCTCTAATTTTACTGAGATGACTGTTCCTTCCTATGGAAAGGAATTAAGTACTTTCATCCCCAAAGAAAACAACAGCGGACTCAAGTGCGGGGCGCCCTGGGCCAGGACGAAGGCGTTCCGCTGCGGGACGTTTCCTGTTTCCTGATTAGCCATGCCCGCCTCTTACTCAGTTCCATGAAGGTCACTGCCAGAGTGATTAACCGGAATGCCAGCCTCCCGGTGAGCTCCCCACCTCGGCCTCCTCACAAAAGAATTATATTTTTGCTGCTCACCTGCCAAACACTGTTGGAATCTTGTTGAAAGGCCTGAGAGAATGGGACATGTGTGTGTGTGTGTGTGTGTGTGTGTGTGTGTGTGTGTGTGTGACTAGGAATTGAACCCAGGAATATTCTACCTCCAAGCTACATCCCCAACCCTATTTTTTTTTTTAAACAGAGTCTTGCTAGGTGAATGAAAGTCTCACTATTTGCAGAGGTTGCCCTCGAACCTGCGATCCTCCTGTCTCAGCCTCCTAAGTATTGGGATTACTCGAACGCACCACCACGCCCAGCAGAATTGGGACTCTTAAGACCAGTTTGCCGTATCTGTGCCGAGTTGTCAGCTCTGATCCGTAGAGTGTGATTCACAGTTTACAACCAGCTGGCTTGAAGTAGATTTACCTTCCATAATGTAGGTGGGCTGCATCCAACCAGTTGAAGGCTATAAGAATAAAAGCTGAAGGTTCCTGGAGAAGGAATTCTGCCTCAAGACCAGAACATAGAACCCCGAGTTTCCAGCCTGCTGCCTGCTCTATAGATTGTCCACTCAAGACCCGGCATCCACTGTTACCCGAACTTTCAGTCAGCCACTCGGCACCACAAATTTCAGACTTGCCAGGCCCCACCACCACATGGGCCAAGTCCTTAGCCTCCCCCCACACATACTTATACATGCGATTGGTTTGGTTTCTCTGGAGAAAATCCACAGCAGGTGCCAGTGGAGGGGATAATATCTACGATAGTAACATTTGTTTAGCCCTGTTCTGTTTCAAAACAGGGTCTCCTTGAGTTGCGGAGTCTCACTACTTGCTGAAGCTGTCCTTGAATCTGCCATCCTCCTGTCTCAGCCTCCCATTAGAGGCTTGCGCCACAACGCCCCACTAATGATAAACATATTTCTAAACACTACCCAGTACACAGTGTCTCACTGATTCTGATAATCCTGCAGAGAAAGGACCGGTGCTGGCTCAGTGTTTCTGACTAAGCTTACATATCGGTGAATTCTCCACTATTTGAGGTGTTATCTGGAGAAGTATGGCTTAATCACCCAGCTAAGGCCCTCATGTGGAAACTGGTGGATTTAGATTAGATAATTTATAAATTTCCTCCAAGTTTTGAGATACCCGAGCCTTAGGAAATGACCCCATCCTAAATGCTTAGATGGCTGTGTCTTTCTGAAGCGTCCCCAGAAGTAAGGGTGCATAGAATCTCAGAGACCCCCAGAGGCCATCCCATCCACACGTGGCTCACATTTATGAAGCGCCCTGAGCCGGGCCCCGCTCCCCGTATTTCCCCTGAGTGATCTGATGCAATCTTCATAACAATTCTAAGAGGTAGGGTCTGTAACGATCATCCCCAGCTATGAAGGAGCAAACCGCAAGGCAGAGAGGTCCGCAACTTGTCAGAAGTCACACAGCCTGGGAGTGGTGGGGCTGGGATTCGAACTCTGACAGAGAGAGGTGCAGAAAGTATTCAGAGAAGGAGGATTGAGGCCAGGCAGTGACTCGGTGGTGAGGACTGCGACTACTTATTAATATTGTTATTCTCCCCAGAGTGCTTACTGCACAGTCGTTTTGCCATGATTTGAGTGAACTGGACTTTAAAAGGTCACCTAAGTATCATGACTAGGGTTGCTTTACTTCTTTTTCTTTTCTTTCATTTTCGTTTTTGAAACAGGGTCTCACTAAGTTGCTGAGGGTCTCAATAAGTTCCCAAGACTGGCTTCGAATCTGTGATCTTCCTGCCTCTGCCTCTCAAGTACTGGGATTACAGGCATGGGTTACCATGCCCAGGCAAGGGTTGTTTCAATGATTAAATGAGAGCATGAATTCAAAGTGCTCAGCTCTGGGCCTAGCACACAGTAGGCACTTAGCAAACAGGAGGTAATAGATTATTTCTTATTATGGCACCAGGGCAGCCCCCTTGGGACCCCAGGCAGTGTAGCCCTGGGCGGCAGGGCCCCAGTGACTGCAGGAAGTGCCCGGTGAGGCTGGGCACAGCCCTGGAGGAGTAACTCTTCCACGTGGCTCCGTTCCAGGGCTCAGCGGCTGCCTGGGGCAGCTGCCATGTGGGCAGTGACTGTCCTCCCTGGCAGCCAGCCAGGCCAGCAGCCACCAGGGTTGGGGCAATTTCCACAATAACCAGGGGCCGGAGGGGCATGGAGACACACGGCCTTCCAGGGACACCTGTCCTGGGGCGTGTCTCTGACTGCAGGTTTTCCAACCCCGGCAACCCCAATGCTCCAGAAAGATGTCGCCAAACAGGTTCCAGGAGGAAAGTATTTGGGCCAAGTGGGAACCATGGTACAAAGAGAGGCTGTTTTGTACTTTTCTGAAGCGGCCGCAGATAGTGCTGATAAACGGGAACGTCCAATGAAGGCAGGCTGGGTTCCTGCTCCCCTCTCTGCACCCCGCACCCATGGGCCTTCAGATGCCCTTTCAACTCCACAAGCTCTCTGATCAAACCTGTCCTCCAGGGCGACTGCGGTGAGGCCTGTCAACCTGATAGATGCCCAGCAGCCCCTCCCGAGGCTAACCTGGGGAGCAGTCCTGGCCCGGCTGCGCCAGCTGGAGGGAGCCCAGGCTTTGGTGTTGCTTTTGTGTGAGTGCATCCACTCCGTGCCGAGCACCTTAAGCACACCCATATCTACTGCCTGCAAGGGAGGCAGTAGTGTGCCCATTTTAAGGATGAGGAAACTGAGGTTAAGGGAAGTTAACTGACTTGCCCAAGAGCACAGGGCTAAGGTAGCAGAGCCGAGCTTCAGCCTCAAGTTGGCTCATGTCCACACCTGTCCTCCTAATGCCACCGTGGTCTCAGGTGGCCCTACCCAGCTGTGTGACCTCGGGCTACTGCCGCTAACTTTTATATCTAGATTTATTCTTTAATAAAAATTAGTATCTCATGCCCAGTTACAATGGCTATCTTATATAGGATTTGTAATCTGCAAGACATTCTTCTAAGGGCTTGGTAGATGTTACCTATTCTTTTTTTTTTTTTTTTTTTTGGGTGCATTATAGTCATACGTCTTAATGGGGTGGAGGCATACATGCACACGTCACTCATTTAGCCCTTCCCCAATTCCCACTCCATTCCCTCCCTCTTCCCTCCTTCTCATATTGGGCTTAGTGATTGACTTTAGTGTGTTTGTGAACGCACATCATGTACATTCTCTTCTCCCCTCCCATACCCCTCAGTCAGGTCGCCTTATTTGCTCCTCTCTGGTTTCTGCTTCTTCAGCTAGAGTTCCTCCTATGACCCTTTTTCTCCCTAGCTTCCACATATTAGGGAAAGCATGTGATTTTTTTACTTTTTGTGATTGACTAATCTCACTTAGCATAATGTTCTCCATTTCCATCTGTTTCCCTGCAATTGATGTAATTTTGTTCTTTTTTATGGGTGAGTAAAATTCCATTGTGTACATCACATAGTTTTGTAATACATTCATCTGTTGTGCCTAATCTTACTGTTATTATTTTCAAGGCATAATAAAGTTAAGTAGCTTGTCCAGGGTGACTGCTAGGAAGTTGCTGAGGCTGGTCTTGAACCTGTGATCTCAGCCCACCAAGAATTGGGATTACCCACCAGACCCGGCTATCACTGCTATTAAGAAACAAAGGGAAGCCTGGAGTGGTGCCAAACACCTTTAATTCCAGCACTTGGGAGGCTGAGACAGGAGTATCACAGATTCGAAGCCAGTTTCGGCAACTCAGCAAGACCCTTACCAACTTAGTAAGACCCTGTTTCAAAATAAAAAATAAAGTAGAGCTGAGGATATAGCTCAGAGGTAGAATGCCCCAGTACCACAGAAGAAGGAAGAGGACGACGACGAAGAGGAGGAGGAGAGGGAAGAGGGCTAGGACTTGAATGTAGGTGCTCTGACTCCTGAGCCTCTTAACCAATCCAGCGTCTGAGTAGCATCCTTAATTTGGAGACATAAGTTGGTAGAGAATGAATTTGGCAATTTCACTTCCAACCCAGCTGAGAAAGTGGAGCCTAGTGGGCCTCTCAACACCTGAACAGCCTGTAAAAACGAGGGTTAAAAAGTCCACCAGCAGCCGGGTGTGGTGGCGCACGCTTGTAATCCTCGCGCTTGGGAGGCTGAGACAGGAGGATCATGCAGGTTCGAAGCCAGCCTTGCTGGATCAAGAGACTCTGTTTTCAGATAAAAATATAAAAAAAAATAGGTGTCTGGGAGTATAGCCCGTAGGTAGAAGGGTTTACAGGAACCCCAGTATCACCAAAAAAAAAAAAAAAAAAAAAGTCCACCAGCTGAGTGGCAGCAAGGATCAAACAGGAAAGCATGAAAGTACCCAGGACATAGGGGACATTACTACCCGCTGGGTCAGAATCCGAATCAGCAAGCACTCCGTCAGGCAAGCATCAGGAGACCCAGTCCTCTGCCCTCCCTTGCGCAAAGAGGGAATCGAGAGAAAATTTGAAAGCAAAGTTCAGAGTCAAAATATTGATAATAAGCCGGGCGTGGTGGCGCACGCTTGTAATCCCAGCATTCGGGAGGCTGAGACTGGAGGATTGCGGTTTGCAGACAGCCTCAGCTACTTAGTGAGGCCCTCTGTAACTCAGTGAGACCCGGTTTCAAAATAAAGAATAAAAAATAGGGCAGGGGCTGTAGCTAGAAGGTATAATGTCCCTGGGTTTCATCCCCAGACCCACACACACAAAAAAAATCTTGATAATTAAATCCTATTGCTCTAGACAGAAAACACCTCGCTGAATGTACTTGGGCCTTCTACCCTGGTGTCCCACCAGTAATAATCTCCTTAAATGGGATTCCCGCCATTGCCTGCCATTTTATTCCACTCTCCTTGGCCCTCTCTCGTGCTGAGAATGGCTCCAGCCCCTGGACCTCTGGGCTCTCCAGGGAGCTGGCTAGCTGCCATGCGTGGATCTGAGGGAGAGCTGGGAGTCGGGAGTGTTTGTGCACGGTTGTGTCTCGGTGCTGGCTGCCTGGGGCAGGGACAGAGAGAGGGTAGAAGTAAAGCAAGGGGAATGCCAAGGACCAAGAAAGCCAGCCGTGCAATCTTCTAAGCAGTGGGTGCAAATTTCCAAGCATGGGCTAAGAGTCTCAAGACCCAGCTTCTGTTTGTTCCTTTTCTGCCTCCTCTGGGCTGCACGGCTTTGGCCTCCCTTGATCTCTCTGAGACTCAATATATTCATCTGCAAAACAGAAATACCTGCCTCAGCCCCTGCTCTCACTGTGAAGAACAGAGGAGGTCAAGTATTGTGCAGCCCACCAACGCTGGGAGGTTGTGGCTCCATCTGGTCCACCCATAAAAGGAGCAAGGCCCTGGGGGAGGGGGGGGGCTGGGGCACGGCTTGATTCCAGCTGCAGCAGGCTGAAGCAGGAGGCCTCCGGTTCCCTGTGGCGTGGAGACCTCGCCATCGCTCACCCGCCATCCACACACTGGCACGTTCACACACTGGACACCCTCGGTCCAGTTTATAGACCAAATCAGAACAAAAGTGGCTACTAGCCAGGGCACAGAGTTCCAGTTTGGCATCCCCCAAAACAGGCTTAGCTGTTTTTCATACAACAGTGGCCTTCACCAGGAGGAGGCGAGGAAGCCTAACACACACCATGTGTTTGTCCCCACACCAAGCCCTGGCACATCATCAGTGCCCTGGGAGGACCCCTTTCCCTGTGGCATGTCACGCACGTGGAAAGCCATCAAAATGTGTCCGGCACCCTGGGGTAAACAGGAGAGCACCGAGAGCCCCAGACAAGGCCTCCGAGCCCACAGTGTCCTCAAAGGCCGCCATCCCCAGGCCCTGGCATTGTCCTGGCCGGATACCCACCAGGGCAGAACTTGCCCGAGGGAGTATGATAGGAGGAAGCTGGAAGGGAGAGCCCAGAAGCACCTGTCACCAGCCTTACGTAGATGTGGCCACGACTGCACCCAGCGACTCATGAGGGACGATGCTGGGTGCTGCAGCCTCGGCGGGGACGGCCACTGAGGTCTCAGCCCTGCCTGGACCCCGCTGTGGGACCTCGGCCAGGTGTTAAACTCTCACCTTGCCAGGACTCTTCAGCTCTAAAAGACTCCTTTGCAATTTATTCTTTTTTTGTGTGTGAGAAAATAAATGAGTAAAGTAGAATTAAGTAAGTAGATCTATGGGAAGTCCTTAGCATAGAGCTTAACAGCTAGTTAGCTTTACAGCAGTCTGATGCGTAGGGAAGGATAATGCCCAAGCCCACTGCACTCCTGAGTCATGGCGCTCTGGCTCTACTTAGAGCTTAGACTGTAAGCTGCGTGCAGGCACGCCCGCCCGGCTCGTTCCACCCGACCCACAGAGCCCACTGCGCTCCTTCAATGCTTGCAGGAGGAATTCGCGTTTGGAAGGAAGAGGCGGCTGCAATAAAATTGAGGGAGAGAGACAAGAACTCATCCCGTGAGGAAAGGTGAGCAAGGACAACTTTTTACGTTACTTATTAAGAGAAAGAAAGATAAAAGCAGGGAGTATTTTTCTTTCTAACTTATAAGCCGCACTCTTGGGATAGAAAAGGTGAAAAAGGTAAGAAACCAGAGACAGGAGAAATGACGCGGAGCCTCATCCTGCCAGTTAGATATTAGACCTTTAATACTTTACATATACTAGGCCAGGGCCTTAATTCCCACTAATAAAATGGCTCCAACCTGATGATCAGTGGAACTGACTCACTGCTAAGCTATGACACCCCTGAGCCTCTGAGTCACAGCATGTCGTAAAGGTTTTCATTACCCTGGGGCAAACAGCCTGGAGGGTTTTTTTCCCCCTCCTTCTCCTCCTTATTCTTTTTCTTCTTCTTCTTCGTCATCATCTCCTCCTCCTCCTCTCCCTTCTCCTCCTTCTCCCCTTCCTCCCCTTCCTCCTCCTCTTCCTCTTTCTCCTCCTCCTTCTCCTCCTCCTCCTCTTCCTCCCCCTCTTCTCTTTTGTTCTTGATACACTTTCTTCCTCTTCCAGGCTAGATCCAAATGACCCCAATACCCTGAGGATCGCTCTCTGTAGGAGGGGGCAGGAGCCTTCACTTGGCTTGCTGGACATGGCCCGGGTGGCTCGCTGCCTCCTATCCTTGCAGAGCTCAGGGGACACACCTGGACACTCTGGAATCCAGTAAAACCCTGCCCTGACTCTGCCTCAGTTTCCCCATAGGGAGAATGAGATGAAGTAACACCCCTCCTTAAGAAGGAAAGGAGGGTTAGGTAAGACACACAGGTGTGGCCATGGGGGCAAAGAAAATACATGGTGTAGAGTAAGTAGCTGTGATTCCTCAGACTGTCCATCCATGCCCAAATTTCTGGAAGACCCAAGCATCCACTGACACTTACAGCCCCCCATCTGTGTGGATTCATGGTCCTCCCGCGGCTCTTCACACCGCGCTCTGCGCAGGGCCCTTGCCCTCTCCAGTCTACAGGTGAAGCACCTGAGGTCTGAGTGCTGGACTCTCAGCCGCTGTGGCGGCGGCTGCTGTCTGTGCTGCCTGCTGAGGCCATTTGTAACCACCTGTGATTATGCACATTGACATTAATTCTAACTGATATTAACACTTTAATCCCTTGGTCATAGTGGCTGCATTTAGGCTATCAGTTATCAGTATTCACGTGTGTCTAGTGGCTCCACTTTAAACAGATCTTGACTATTTCCAATAACTTGGAAAGTTCTATTGGAAGCCGGGTGTGGTGGCACAGGCTTATAATCCCAGTAACTGAGGGGCTAAAACAGGAAGATCGAAGGTTCAAGGCAATTTAGCAAAATCCTGTTTCAAAGTAAAAATTAAAATAGGTCTGGGGGTGTAGCTCTGAGGTGGAATGCTCCTGAGTTTGCTTACTAGTACCTCAGCCCCTGCCCACAATCAAACCCAAACAAAGAGCCCTCTATGTGCCTAATCAAGAGGCCATGGTACGCTCTCGCCAATAAATCAGACATGGGCTCTGCCTCAAGGCCTTGTGCAGCCACAACAAAGACCATCCCATTTATTCTGAACATCTAAGCATGGCCGCCCCTCAGACATGTCCCCCAGGCTCTGTGTGTCCCCCTTCATTAGTAGGGAAGGAGCAGGCTTACAGGGGGAGGATGAGAGCTTTTGCCATACAATCCTTATGCGTCAGGCACTGTGGTGAGTGCTTTAGATACTTTATCACCATTGCTCCTTACACTATCCCTAGGAGATGCAGCGTATTCTCCCCGTGCTATGGACGATGAAATGAAGACTTAGGAATAGAGTTACCCAAGCCGGGCGTGGTGGCGCATGCTTGTAATCCCAGAATTTGGGAGGCTGAGACAGGAGGATCGTGGTTCACAGCCAGCCTCAGCTACTTAGTGAGGCCCTTTACAACTCAATGAGACCCTGTTTCAAAATAAAGAATAAAAAATAAGGCTAGGGGTGTGGCTCAGAGATCGAATGCCCCTGGGTTCCATCCCTAGCACCACAAAAATAAAATAAAATAAAATAAAATAAAATAAAATAAAATAAAATAAGAAAAAGAAATAGAGTTATCCAAGGATATTTAGTTCCTAGCGATAAAACCAGGACCCACTCCAAAAGTCATGCCTTTCTACAAACTGTGTTGATCATAGAAAAAAGGGGGCTCTTGATGTGGAAGAATCTGTGAAATAAGAGATTAAAGCTCCCACTTTAAGCTGCGTGGTTGATGTTCCAGGTCCTCAGAAGTTTTCCATGTACATGGTATTCCTACTTCATTTGTCCTGGGCTTCTGCAGCCTTGGACCACAGCTGATTGGACCAGGAATGAACATCTGACTCAAAGTGAGCCAATTAGAGTCTTTCTCTTGACATTTCAATTAGGAGACAGTGACATGTTAGTTGATGTTAATTGAGGACCAAGTCACCCGGTGGTAACCCAAAGAGGCCCGTTAAAGTAGCCAGCGTCCCGCCTGGGGAAGGAGAACGCACACCTTGTTTGACAGGATTCTGGCTTCTGTGGGGCGCAGACTTTCGATTCTGGGAGATTCCTCTCTAGCCTTAGAATTCCTCCTTCCCCTCAAGACTTCCTTGAGCAAGCTTAAGTGGATCCCATTTCTTGCAATTACCCAATTCCTGACAGTGACCCTTACATTCCAGGTCCAACAATGGCATAGGGAGAGAAGGATCTCGCGGGAATGAGATCCACATTGCAGCCTGACCTTTGGGAAGACAGCAATATTTATCTTCAAATATCACTTTTCATTTCCAAGTCTTCCTTCTTTCTCGGAGTGGCCTCCCTCCCCTCTCAGATGGCTAATGCTGGCCTCTTACAGGGCCACCCAGGGCCCTGCACTCTTCGCGAGCAGGAGGGCAGTCTCACGCTCCAGCTCACCTGTGTGGAAGGTTTGGTTTTCTTCCTTATTAATTTAAATGCATCAGGGTGCTTCTTTAGTATCTTTCATTATTAGTTCCTCCTTCTGATTCCAGGCCTGGAATGAGCTCACTCTGCCCTGGAAAGTATTTGCTTCAACTAGTGAACCTAAGTAGTCTCCCTAATACTAAGCTGCCATTCACACGTTGCTGCCTAGGCGATCCGCAGTGGCAGGTAAGTAAAATGTGATTTTTTTTTTTTTTTCAGTATTGGGGATATAACCCAGGGGCATTCTACCTCTGAGCTATACCCCCAGCCCTACTTTTTATTCTTTATTTTGAAGCAGAGTCTCACTGAGTTGCAAAGGGCCTCACTAAGTAGCTGAGAATATACCTGAACTGCGATCCTCCAGTCTCAGCCTTCAGAATGCTGGGATTACAAGCGTGCGCCACCGCGCCCAGCTAAAATACGATTCATAGCCATACCAGAGACTCCTAAGTCAACCTCACCACAGTCCACGCCTCTGGTTCTTTTGTACTGTTCCAAAAGCTAGAATGGCTTCCCTCCCATTCTTTCTAATTTCCACTTACCCTTTAAGACCAAATCAAATGACATTTTCTTCACAAAGCTTTTCACTCTTCTGTCTCCTCTTCAATTGTAATTTTTGCATTTGTCTATTCTGGTTTGTATCTTGTAGTTGTTTTTGTTTTTGCGATACAGGAGATTAAACCCAGGGCCTTCCACATGCTGGATAAGCACTTCACTACTGACCTGCGTCCCCAGCCCAAGAGGTAGGTCAACCACGAACCAGGAAAAACAACGACTATCAGGGCCGGGATTCAAACGCTTGCCCCTGCCTCCAGAGGAGACTTCAACCTGAACACAGGTCCTTAGGCCGCTTTGGCCATCCTGGCAACTTCTAGTTTATAATTCATTTTAGTGGTTAACTAGTTGGTCTCCAAGGCCATGTATATGGGCTCTATGAAAGTAACTGTTATCAAATTATTTAGGGAAATTTAGCAATCCCCATGTGCAATGTCACATGTATCTTTGATGCTCAAAGAACTCTGCCTGTTAAGAGGTTATTATTAAAAACACTGAAGCAGGAGATTTTATTTGCTCATGGATAATTAGGGAACAAGAGGTGGCAACGGGAACCCTCATTCAGGCATCCCAGGCTCCAAAGCCCAGGGCCTTTGCTCCCTAATGCCCAATAAGGAGTCAGCAAATAAAACCACAAGATGCCAGATGTTCCATGGCTATTTCTGAGTGAGAATTATGTTCAAAGTACTGCCCTGTTCAACAGAACAGCTGTTCAATAGAAATGACACCGCAGGTAAGGTGACCGATGCCATATCATGGCATTCCAAATATCACATGTATTATAAACCACTGGATGTTTTGCATAGGAATCTTCAGCACAAAGCCTGGCAGGTCCAACTTTTTCTTGCCAGCAACAGGAATATGAAAGTGTAAGACAGCACTTTGCTCCTGGGTAGCAGGTGCTGGGAACTGGCTGTGTTGAGTGTTCAGGAATGTGTGACGTGGCCTTTTGCCAAGCAAAGCACCTGAGTGAATAGTTAAGTGTAATTCTGCCTGGGTGAAGAGACACTGGCTAGCTTCTCATAGTCTCTTTCTTTTTTATATGTATTTATTTATTTATTTATTTATTTATTTATTTATTTATTTTTGGTGGTACTGGGGTTCCTGAAAGCCCTTCTACCTCCGGGCTACACTCCCGGACCTATTTTATATTTTTATTTGGAAACAGGGTCTCTTAAGCCAGCGAGGCTGGCTCAGAACCTGCGCGATCCTCCTGTCTCCGCCTCCCAAGCGCGGGGATTACAAGCGTGCGCCGCCACGCCCGGCTCATGGTCTCTTTCAAGACAAAGAATCTGTGACTTCATTACACCAAGATATCTCCAACCTCTTGCCAGCCAGCTTCTTGCTTCCAAGGTCAATATTGAAAATGGATACATAACATCGGTGATGTTATATTTAGAATACGCCATGCTTTCTTGACAAGGCCAAATCCTTGGGGATTGGAGAGACCCATCAAGAATCAGAAGAGAAACGTAAACAAGGAAAATACCAGTACCTCTGGCTGAGGGCATGAAGGTTGAGATATGTTATGGAGGAGGAAAGAAAAAAAAAAGGCACATTAATTATCTCTAACAGGCCGCTGTGTCTTTACGTGGCAGAGAGCCGCAGACCGTGCCTTTGGGAAGGGTACCTTTGAGAGTTCCCATGCTTCAGCAGGGTGGGGCCACTGTGCCTCGGCGGGGAGTCTCCAGCCCTGTTCTCCAGGAAGCCACGGGAATGACTCAGTAGATCAAACACTTTTGCTTTCCCAAGTATTTTGTCAACACAATACTGTGGTTCTGTTGGAGCACCCACTTGTGTGACTATCATCTGAGCTGGGGGAAATCTTCTGGACTAGTCCTCTGGGGTGGCCTGAGTGAGCCAAGGTTCCACATGGGCAACTCCCCAGGAACCTTCATAGATCACGGCAAAAGTGACCCGTGAGATCCTTCCCCCTCTGTATTCCGCCATTCGTAAATGCAGTCTCACAGCTTTTTTGCTTACTTAAAAGATTCTGGAAAAAACAAAAAAAATTTTTTTCAGGACTTTGAATGTTTCTACTATGAACAAATAAATAAATGTCCAGGACGATAGATAGGCCAGTTACCCTGATCTGATCACTACTATTGTATACATATAATGAAATGTTGCACTGTACCCTACAAAAATGTACAATTACTATGTCATTAAAAAATATAAGCTGGGCATGGTAGTGCATGCCTGTAATCCCAGTACTTGGGAGGCTGAGACAAGAGGATCTCAGGTTCAAAGCCAGCCTCAGCAACTTAGTGAGATCCTGTTTTCAAATAAAAATAAAATAGGGCTGGGGGTGTAGCTCAGAGGTAGAATCTTCTAGGTTTGATCCCCAGTACCAAAAAATAAATATGTAAATAAATAAAACATTTTAAAACAAAAAACATACAATAGAATATATATTTATTCATATAATTGGAATATATATGTGTGTGTGTATATATATATTTTTTTCCAGTGTTAATGTCCCCAAGGGGAAAAAAATCAACTATACAATTTAAAATAGCAAAGTGATTCTTGCTAAAAATAGGCAAGTCTCTATTGGATAAATTACAGCTTTGGGGAACCGCTACATATTTATTTCCTTTCAGATGAGCCATTACTGCCCTGATTTTTTTTTTCTTAAGAAAAAAAAAAAAGATTCTCAGAAAGGTAAAGTTTATCCAAGGTACAAAATTTGATGTGCTAATTGGAATAAGGTCCTAGAAAAATCTAAGCTTGCACTCCCAAAACATGTCCAAATAAAACAACAAAAATCTCGAAAACTAAGCAATAGTCTAGCAATTATTTGGTGCTCATTTGAATAGCAGCAGTGGCCATTCCACAAGAAAAAGATTTGCACAAGGCTAGAAGCAGGAGAAAATGCTGGCGTGTGGAACGGACAATATCCCCAGGACAGAATGAGAAAACTGCTACTCAGACAACAGCTCAGTTCCCCAGGAGATGGATGTCTTCTATGAATTCAATGTTGCCACATTGCAAAGGCACGCAGATAGAAAAATCTACAAGAAAAGCTCCTCTCAACCAACCTTTTCAAGAGATTGAACACAGAGAAGCAAGGGAGATGGAAGTGCCAGTATCCAGAAAAAACATCTTTAAAAGTTAGACCAGATGTGGTGGAGCACGCCTGTAACCCCAGCACTTGGAAAGAAAGAAAGAGAGAGAGAGAGAGAGAGAGACAGACAGACAGAAAGGAGAGGAGAGGAGAGGAGAGGAGAGGAGAGGAGAGGAGAGGAGAGGAGAGGAGAGGAGAGGAGAGGGAAGGAAGAGAAAAAGAAAGAAAAGTGAAACACACCACAGAATCAGTCCTTCAGAAATGCACATATGCACAAAGATATGCACTGCAAGGATATCCACTGCAGTATCACTGCTAGCAGGTGGCAAGTGATTTGGAGAACTTGTGCGTCTATGGCAAAAGATGGACAGACATATAAATTAGAATATCCAGCGTGGTGGGTCTGTAGGTATTAAGAGAAGGAACCAGAGAAGAAAGGGTGGGGTAGGAATTTTCACTTTTCAGTTCTATAATCCCTTTTAGATTATTTTATTTTATTGTATTTTTTTGCGGGTCTGGTGATGGAACCAAGGACATTCGACCTCCAAGCTATACCCCTAGCCTTATTTTTTATTCTTTATTTTGAAACAAGGTCTCACTAAGTTGCAGAGGGCCTCACTAAGTAGCTGAGGCTGTCCCTGAAATGTGATCCTCTGGTCTCAGCCTCCCAGATGCTGGGATTACAAGCATGCGCCACACCTGGCTTAGATTATTTTATTTTTACATGCATTACTTTTGATATAAAATATACATATACATATATATACATATATACATATATATATACATATATATGTATGTGTGTGTATATGTATATATATATATATATATTTTGTGTGTGTGTGTGTGTGTGTGTGTGTGTGTGTGTGTGTGGTACTGGGGATGGACCCCAGGTGCATTCTACCTCTGTGCGACACCCCCAGCCCTATTTTTTATTCTTTATTTTGAAGCAGGATCTCACTGAGTTGCAAAGGGCCTCACTAAGTACCTGAGGCTGGCTTCGAACCTGCACAATCCCCCTGTCTTAGCCTCCAGAATGCTGGGATTACAAGCATGCGCCACCACGCCCAGCTACAAAATATTATATTATTTAAAGTTATATTATTATATTATTTAAAGTTATATTATTATATTATATTATATATATTATTAAAACTTTTTAACACCTGCCATGATTTCGGAGTCACAATGTCTTAGCGCTGATAGAGGTCTGTGTAACCTAATTTGTGGCTGTCTGTGTGACTCTCGAGGGGAAATGGTCACCCGCGGCTCAGACACGCTGGCCTCAGGATTCAGGGCTGCTTCATGGACCTCGCGCACCTGAAGGAAGAGAAACATCACGGAAGCTTTGTGGCTCCCATGATTTGTCAAGGACAGTTGCCCAACAGGAACTGCAGTCACCCCCAAATCCTCTGGCTCACAGCAGGCCCTGAGTAATTCGACAGTTAACCCCCAAATGGGGTTGAATACAGAAGACTGAGGTCATTTCTAAACCTGTTGTCAGTATAGTACAATTTCAGCTGCCATGTGGCTCTAGTCTAGTAGGGCCTCTGCTGTGGATTGGAGAAGTGTCCCCCAAAGGCTCGCTCCCCAGTGTGCTGCTATTGGGAGGTGATAAAAACTTTTACAAGGAGGGCCTAGTGGGGTTTCTAGATCATTGCCTTGGAAGGGGTTATGAGACGCCTGACCCTGCGCTCCCTCTTCCTTTCTTTCTTCTACCCTCTCTTTCTTTCTTTCTTCCCTTCTTTCTTTCTTTCTTTCTTTCTTTCTTTCTTTCTTTCTTTCTTTCTTTCTTTCTTTCTTTCTTTCTACTGGAGATTAGACCCAGGGAGGAGCATTCTACCTCTGAGCTACATCCCATCCCTTTTTAATTTTAATTTTAATTTATTTTGTGGTACTGGGAATCGAACCCAAGGGCATCCTACCTCTGAGCTACACTCCCAGACCAATTGTGTGTGTGTGTGTGTGTGTGTGTGTGTGTGTGTGTGTGTGTTTTACTGGGAATGAAACCCAGGGGCATTCTACCTCCAAGCTACACCCTTAGACCTATTTTTTATTCTTTATTTTGAAACAGAGTCTCACTAAATTGTGGAGGGCCTAAGTAGCTGAGGCTTGTCTCAGCCTCCCAAGTACTGGGATTATAAGCATGTGCCACCACACCTGGCTCCAATTTTATTTTTTATTTAGAAACAGAGTCTCACTAAGTCAAGGAAGGCCTCAGCTGTCCACAAACCTCTGATCCTCCTGTCTCAGCCTCCCAAGTCCTGGGATTGCAAGTATGTGCCACCATGCCCAGCTTTAATTTTTATTTTGAAACAAGGTCTTCCTAAATTGCTGAGCTAGCCTCAAACCTGCAATCCTGCAGTCTCAGCCTCCCAAGTACTGGGCTTACGGGCCTTTGCCACACCTGGCTTTTTGTCCATTTCCTGGCCAGGATGTGAACAGGTTTGCTGTGCCACATGCCCCCACCATAATGCCATCTTCCCCCCATTAGAGGACTGAGAGCAATGTGCCTGCCCCACTGTGGGCTGAAACCTCCAACACTGTGAGCCCAAGCAAGCTTCTGCTCTTCCTAAGTTGGTGTCAGGTGGTTGTTAAAGTAACGGGAGCTGACTAAGGCAGCCTCACCGCTGGCTTCCCACGGACACGCCCTTCTCTTGGCCAAGCCTGCTGCCTCCTTCGGTTTGAGAGAGCTGCTATCATTTTGTCCTTGCCGCATTGTGTACTCAAGAGGCAGAGTGTTTACACGTTTCTGTTGACACATGGACCTTCTTTGGCTCCACTTGGATCTCTTAGGGATTTTATATTTCCCACACCGCACACGACCCCACTCCACACCGCAGAGCTTGTCTGGCTGCGTTCTATATCCCCGCTGATGAACGTTATCGTGGTATCGGTATCCTCAGTTTTGTCAGAACTTAATGTTACTTGATTTTACATAGTGCTCCAAATTGGGGGGCATGGCTGGAAGGAATTTACTATCACCAGTGCTGAAAGCCACCGAGAAAGATTGAAAGCAAGAAGAATGCCATGTTCATCTCTATATCCCCTCCAGCGTCTCTGCCTTCCGTGTCTTGCTGAGAGCTGATGTCCAACATGGAACTAGAATATCCTAGAATCTCAAAGCCAGAAGATCAGTCCCCTGGATTCCACAGCCGGGAAATTTGAGCCCCACTTGGTTAACCCCGGGCCGGCTCAGATACTTAGCTAATGTCAGCTAGAGTCCAGATCTTCCTACGCTGAGTTCAACTTTTTTCATGTATCGGCTTGCAGAAAGGAGAGAAAAGCTAAATAGTGAAGTAAATGAAATTGCGTGGATAGAGTCTGTTTGCGAGTTGAAGCTTTCCAATATTAACACTCATAGCCTTAGACTTCCTTTTTAGTCATTTAGTCAATTAATGTATATACGCCCCAGACAAGTCAGATTTCAGTAGTGTCAGTTCTAATTCCTTTATAATCTATATGACTTGCTTCAAATACAGACATTGTCAGATTGGACCTAATATATTTGAAGGTTTTTTCTTTTTCTTTTCGGTACTAGGGATAGAACCCAGGGGCATTCTACCCTTGAGCTACACCCCCAACCCTATTTTTTATTCTTTATTTTGAAACAAGGTCTCACTGAGTTGCAAAGGGCCTCACTAAGTAGCTGAAGCTGTCTTCGAACCACGATCCTCCTGTCTCAGCCTCCCGAATGCTGGGATTGAAGTGTACGTGCCACCACACCTAACATTTGACGTGTTTTTACATGTCAATGGTGCAGGATGCAAAGACTTCATTTTATGTCCCTATTATGTAACTGCTTCCAGAAAGAAAAAACCCCTCCTAACACGTGCAAATGAACTCTGAGCTACAACCTCAGTCCTATTTTTATTTTTGAGTTTGAAACAGGGTCTCACTAAGTAATAGAGGGCCTCACTAAGTGGCTGAGACTGGCCACGAACCTGTGATTCTTTAGTCTCAGCCTCCCAAGTACCACACCCAGCATATTTTTTGCTTTGAAACAGGATCTCACTAGGTTTCTGAGAGTCTCCCAGGGCCTGTAATACTCCGGTCTCAGCCTCTCATGTACTGGAATTACAGGCATGTGCCACCATACCTCATTTTCTTGACAACCCTAAAAAAAACAAGAAGTTTGAGACAAGAAATAGGGATTAATAAAAAAACAAAAATGGAGACAAGAAAGGAGGAAGGAGCCCGGTGTGGTGGGATATGCTTGCAATCCCAGCATTTAGGAGGCTGAGACCAGAGGATCTGGGTTCCTGGACAGCCTCAGCTACTTAGTGAGACCCTTTGTAACTCAGTGAGACCCTGTTTCAAAATAAAGAATAAAAAGTAGGGCTGGGGGTTTAGCTTGGAGGTAGAATGCCCCTGGGTCCCATCCCCAGTACTGAAAAAAAAAAAAAAAAAAAGGATAGATGACTCAGAAATTATAAGGGAGAAGTAGTTCAGTTCATGGAGAAAGAGAGAAATATGTAAAGGCGTGGTCAGGAAGCATCTGCCTATCCAAGCTCCCTTCTCACTCTGCCCCCCACCAAGAGAGCTGGCAACCTTATCAATGACCACAGACAAAGAGAAAATAGATAAAACCCCCAACCCAGATCTAGACACACCGCTCTAGCCAGAGCTGAGATGACTTAAGTTACCTGGAAGCCAGGCACGCCCGCCCCTCCACCGCAATCACAGTGAAATGTCATAGAAAAATAACTGCGAGGAATCACGACTGGCCTCTCAAAGCTGGTCTAGTCCTCGCCTGTTTTGCAGAAGAAAACTGAGATCTGGAAAAATGAAGTCACTTGCCCAAGGTCATTAAGCAAGACAGAACCAGCTCTCCAAACTGCAGACGTGCTATTCACGGTTCCTTTCTCCAACAGCAATTTAAAAGCTCCAGAACACACACAACACCCAACTGCTTAGCGAAGAAGAACAATTGCAAAGAGGCACAAAATAACTTGAGATCAAACTAATCCGAGAAAGATTAACTCCATCTACCCTACCAGAAGCCCAGTAACAATAAAAACAGCCCGGGGCTGTTCAGCACATCAATGGTGCCTCCAACAATTTAATTGCTGTTTTTCCTCCTTTATCCATTTCTTCCAGGCAGAGAAAAAAATTAAATGCACGCAAGACCGCTGGGGATTGAACTGTGAACCAACATCATTTTGATACTTGAATTTAAGATATAAGCAAATGCATGTTTCCCCCTAGATCACATTATTAGAGTTAAATAGCACGTCATTCAATGAGTCTCAAGGCTCTGGGTAAATTTAAAAACCTTCCAAGAGCAAGCAGGTCCTCTCCCTTGACCTGTACAGGTAACCAGCGAAGAGAGAGGGGTATATTGCTTTATCAGCCTCCTCCACACAGGCTTTTAAAAGAATGCAACCCAATCAACTAACATTCCAAAACAGGACTTCAGAAAGACAAGAGAACTTTTTCTTACCCTTAAAAATAACAGAAACAATAGGATCCGGCTTCCCAAATTTCGTTTTGGGGATGTTACTGGCAGATTCCACAATCACGCGAAGCATGGCTCTTGGTTGGCAGAAAGCAAGTTTCAGCAAGTGAAGTTCCTTCAGCAGACGGGAGCTGGCCCTGGAGCTCCGGCCCCTCCGCCCGCCCGGGAGGGAGTTGTCTCCCAGAGAGGGAGGGTTTCTCCCGGCCAGAGGGAAGGGGGAAAGGCAAATGGGTGGACCTCGGAGGATTATTTACTGAAGGCTATGTGTAAACCAATACCCAGACTCCCAGAGTCCACGCAGTGGCGCAGGCACCGACTTAAGAATTCAGGAAATGTGGAAGTTAAGTGGAGGAAACCCCAACCCAAAACATTTTTCGCAACAAATGAAACTAAACTGGATTTGATTAGTAAATGTGGGAAGATCAGAAAGTCACTAAAATGTTGCCCACTTTTAGTAAAAACGGCTGAAACCAAATTAATTGCTTTTTCTGCTATCTCTCTCATTCTTTTCTGAGTTTCAAGCAGTTTTAAAACTTAGTCATTCTTTTTTTATTTTACTTTTGCTATTTCTTCTCACACTGTGGAACACACCCACTCGGCAGCCACTACAGACAGCTTTTAAAAAGCAGTTAAAAGACGCCTCCTACTGTATGGCAAAGGAATGACTATTTTAAATAAGCCCAATCCAGGCTTGGGGAGTGTATGGATTTACAAAATTGGTGTCTGGGGGTGCTGGCCCTTTGCTTTTTAAAAGGATTTACCATGTGATTTCTTTAAAAAATCTTTCAGAAGTGAGAATCCAAGTTTTCTTGCTCCATCAAGTGCTACCGTCTTCCACAAAAAAAGAAGAAAGTGGCTCTCCACTGCTTCTGGGCCTACCCCTGGGTATGTACTGTCTTCCTGTCCCAGAAGATACTGTAGGGCATTGTAGCCTGGTGGTTACGATCCCAAGAGGAGACCTAGGGTTCACAGCCAGACCCGAGTGTGAGTCCCTGCTTTAACCGCTTTGAGCTACATCACCTTAGCAATTTCTTAACCACTGCCTACCTCAGTTTCCTTACCTGTGAAATAGAAAGTCTGTTATAAGATAAATGTCATGTGGGACCTGGCGCCAAGCATGCCAGACACTCGTGCTTTTTCTGCAGCATTACTATGAACGCACACTGGCTTTAAATCAGGATATCACTGTGATTCAGAAGAAAAGGCCAGAGTAAAGACACATCAGACTTCTCTTTGCTTCTAAACACACACCAGACAAGACCCCATCCATAAGCAAACACTTCAAGTACATTGAAAAAAATGTGGTTTAACCTGCAGAATTCTCTCAGTTAATTTTTTCAAGCCTTACACAAAGTAAGAAGCCACGTATCCAGTGTTCTGTGCAGGACTGTTTTTAGTGGACACAGAGAGAGTGTTAGTGGAACTGCCGGAGCAGGGTGTGTATGCGTTTCTTCACATCCTAGGCAATTCTGAGTCGTGCCCCACAATGGGCAAGTGGTTTATGCTCTCACCAATGGTGCATGAGATTTCTGGTGCCTCTAAATTGTTACACTTAGCATTGGTAGGTTTTTACATATTTGGCTCTCTGATGAGTATGCAATAGTATCTTTCTGTAGTTTTAATTTGTACTTTGCCTATTTGTGTGGAAAAAAATGAAACATGACCTTCAACTTTACACAAAATATAATCAGTTACAGTTGGGTGAGGGGTGTAGCTCAGAGCTAGAACGGCCCTGGTTCAATCCCCAGTACCACACACACATACACAGAACAAGGCTTATTTATTCTAATTCTAACTCTATAATCACTGTTCACAACTAAGCCATGAGGTATACTATGATGTGCTTTATACCTTTTCTTTTATTCCCCCCTTCTCACTTTCTCTTTCTAAGTTGATTAGTATGTTGTTTTTAAACTTAAATGTCCTCCAAATTGTATAAATTTTCCCGGATCATGTTTCCCCAGGAGCAGCCTGCCTCCCGTGGCTCACAGGGCAGGGCTATCAAGGCTTGGTTGCCTTAGTGGTGACAATCTGCGGCTCCATCCCAGACCCTGGGCTCCCCACAGAGTCAGAATCATTTCAAGTTCTGCTTTCTTCTCTTCCCACCTACAACACTGATCTCAAGAATATTTCCTAAGTAGCTAGGCGTAGTGGCACCTGCCTGTAATCCCAGTACTTGGGAGGATGAGACAGGACGATCACAGGTTTGAGGTCAGTCTCAGCAAGTTAGTGAAACCCTACTTCAAAATAAAAAGGGAGTAACTCGACTTCCGGGAAGATGGCGACCAAGAAAAGCGGGGCTTAAGAGCCCCGCTAACAACAAATCTCCATTACCACAAAATCAGCGCCTTTCAAAGCCAGAAAACAACATCACCAGAGAAACAAAAAAAAATCACCAGGCTCCAGAGAGAAAGCGGACTGAGAACAGAGCCACAGAGGAGATCCTCACGCCCGAGGACGCGGCAGACGCGGCAGCAGCACCATACTGCCGGCGGTACCGGCGAATTCACGGGACGGCCACAGCAAGCCAAGGGGAGCCGCTGCGGAACAGCCAGGTGGGATTTCTCAGCGCAGAGGACATATAAAGCTCCCAGTGTCTGAGCTCAGCACACGCTGCAGGGATTCAGAGTGGAAATCAAAAACAAGAAAAAAAAAAAACGCCAGCCCAACAGCCGAGGGCGTAGCAGCGGCACCATATTGCTACCGGCGGCAGCAGCACCGAATTCACTACAGCTACATCTGCGTACTCAAGAACAGTGAGTCAAATTGCGGGCCACAGCGGAGAAATCCCAGTACTGTACTCACTGGGACTTGACCCAGTGGGAGAAGGGCGGTGGCAGTGATATCACACCATAAGAGAACGTGCAACCTGGCACCCCACACAGTCTAAAGCAGCCTCTATCGACTCTCTGGGTCGGAGACTCTGTGATACAACCCAGTAAAGGAGTAGTGGGGTCTGAGATACTACTGAATCGAGATCCAGAACACCTTAAGTGAAGTCATAGTGACCCAAGGGAAGAACCCAGAGAAGGCACAAACTTCCGAAATCATAGGAAAGAGGAATAATACTGGAGCAATGAATGCTCACAACCCCACAACATCAGAACCCGATAAAACAGAAAATCAGAGATTTCTAGAAGATCAAATCAGGAAAATAACTGTAGAAATAATAGAGGTGCTTCGAAAAGAACTCAGAGAGAGCCAAAAAGAGATAAAGGATGCAATTAATGAAGTAAAGGCCTCAATTCAAAGCACAAACAACCGATTAGAACACATGGAGAACAGAATCTCGCTCTTAGAAAATGAGCAATCCAAAAATGAACGCATAGTTTCTAATCTAGAAAAAAATACCCGACAGCAGGAATCTGATATTGAAGAAATATGGGCCCATTTTAAGAGAGCTAACCTAAGAATAACTGGAATAGAGGAGGGAAAAGAAAGTGAAACCAAAGGGATCAACAATCTCTTCAAGGAAGTAATAGCAGAAAATATTCCAGACATAGAGCAAGAGGTCGATACGCAGGTCCAGGAAACTTATAGAACTCCCTTTAGACAGGATCAGAGAAGAGGATTCCCACGCCACATAATTGTCAAAATGACCAATGTGGAAGCCAAGCAGAGAATCTTAAAGGCAACAAAAGCAAAGGGCCAAGTGACATTCAGAGGCAAACCAATTAGAATCACTCCAGACTTCCCAAACCAAGTTATGAGAGCCAGAAGGGCTTGGAGTAACATATTCCCTATTTTGAAAGAAAACAACTTCCAGCCAAAAATTTCCTACCCAGCAAAACTTTCTATCAAATTAGATGGAGAAATAAGAAGCTTCCATGACAAACAGAAACTGAAGGAATTTATGTCTTCAAAACCAGCACTAGAGAAAATACTCAAAGAGATTAACTACAAAGAAGAAATAGGTAACACACATCAGAACTAGAGAAACAAGATTTTCCATCCAACAGACAACTAAGATTGGTTATCTGTGGAGATTCATTATTTATGTTAGTCTGTTACCTATCTCTAAATTGTATTGTTTGCCTTTATTGTTGTTAATTTATAGGATTTCTAGTTGGAATATTAATATACCTTCAGATATAGCATTTGGAAATATTTTATCCCATTCTATTAGTAACTGTTAACTCTGTTTACATTGTCTTTGGATATACAATATGTTTTTTTATTTTTTAGGGAGTTTGTATACTCTTCTGTTGCCTGTGCCATTGAAATTATAACCAAGAAATCACTGCCAATTTCAATGTTGTGAGGTTTTATGACCCAGATTTTATCCTAAAAGTTTATAGTCTTAAGATTTATATTTAGGTCTTTTATCTATTTTGAGTTAATATTTGTATATGGGATTAGGTAAGGGTCCAATTTTATTCTTTTCCATGTAATTATTATTTTTCAACAATATTTAGTTAAAAGATTAATATTTCCACCACCAAATGTTCGTGGAAACCTTGTCAAAAATAACTTGACAATATAGGGAAGAATTTAGGTCTAGGCTTTTATTTAACTCCAATGGTTTATATATCTGCCTTTAGAATAGTACTACACTGTTTCAATTATTGTAGCTTTATATGGTTTGAAATCAGAAAATATACATCTTCTAGCTTTGTTCTTTTTCAAGATCGTTGTGGGTACCTAGAGTCCATATTCCATATTAGGATAGAGTTTTTTTTTCTGATAAATAAATATATAAATATATGATAGTTTCACCTAAAAAACAGGAAAAATAGATTCTCTGGTAAGAAAGAAAGCAAAAAGAAATATTGAAATGTTATCTTTAAGTCATCAAAAGCTTGGTATCAGACAAATGAAACTGTTATGTGAGATTATCATTTTTAATTTTGGATAAATTGCTATAATACTAGATGTCAACTACTAAGCCAAGCATAGGAGGGGGGGATAGGGAGAGAACGGGGTGGGGATCGGGTGGGGCCTGACTGGGCAATGTGTGCATGTATGTCTACAAAAGTATGTATCCCACTATGATGTATGAATACAGTGCACCAATTAAAAATAAATATGAAAAAAAACCAAAAAAAAAAAAACAACAAAATAAAAAGGGCTGGGGGTGTGGCTCGGAGGTAGAGTGCCCCTGGGTTTAATTTATAATATAAATAAATAAATAGTCAAAAAAGAAAAAGAAAGAATACTTTCTAAGAAGTGCTCTGTATGATCCAGGCCTGGTGGTGCACACCTATAATCCCAGTACTTGGGAGGCTGAGACAAGAGGATCACAGGTTTGAGGTCAGTTTTGGCAACTTAGCAAGATTTTCAGCAACCTAATAAGACTCTGTTTCAAAACAAAAACAAAATTTTAAAAAGGCCAGCCAGGTGTGGTGGTGCACACTTGTAATCCCAGTATTTGGGAAGCTGAGACAGGAAGATTTCAGATTCGTAGCCAGCCTCAGGTACTTAGGCCCTCTGCAACTTAGATCCTGTTTCAAAATAAAGAATAAAAAATAGGGCTGGAGGTGTAGCTTGGAGGTAGAATGCCCCTGGGTTCAATCCCCAGTACTGCTATATAAATAAATAAATAAATAAATAAATAAATAAATAAATAAATAAACAAACAAATATTTTAAAAACAAAGGGATGGGGGTTGCAACTCAGAGGTACAGTGCCCCTGGATTCTGTCTCCAGTACCACAAAAAATAAAAAATAAAAATGCCCTGTATGTTAATCTTCATCTCTGGATTTTCCACTGGGGGATTCAATCTGTCACAATAGGTACCAGAAATGGTTCAAGGAAGTAGATGCTAACTGGCATTTAGGGTGTGATCACCTTCCACCCCGCTGGCAACTAAGACCCCATTATTGGTGGTAGGGGGATCACTGTTAATTCATGGCAGAGGACAATTGTAAAAGGTGTTGCCAGCCAACTAGGCAGGTATATAATGGAAAGGAACACGTTAGCTGGCAGGAGATAGGAGGCAGATGACATATATGGAGGAAATCATAACTCTAAGGATTTGCATTGGGTGGCTAGTGCTAAACACAGTTGACACTCTGGAAAAGAGTAACAAAAAAGGCTGAGGATGACCAATTCCCAACCAGAAGCTAAGAATGAAAGCCAGAGGGCCTCCTCTCCTGCAGGGAGAGGGCAGGAAACGCTCAGAACCCGTAGACAAACTTAGTCATAAAAGAAGAAGAGCTCCGAGAAGACAACTCCCAACCAAGACAGGGCCAAGGCCCTGCGTGGGGAAGAATGGACCGAACATGGGATGGGCTGAGTGTGTGTGTGTGTGTGTGTGTGTGTGTGTGTGTGTGTGTGCGCGTGCGCGCGCGTGTGCGTGTGTGTATGAGAAAGGGGGGAAGGAGGGACGAAGGGGGAGAGAGAGAGAGAGAGAGAGAGACAGACAGACAGACAGACAGACACACACACACACACACACACACACACACACAAAGACAGAAGTGCTGGAATTGAGCACCCAGGGGCATTCTACCTCTGAGCCACGCTCTTAGACCTATTTTATTTTTTATTTGGAAACAGTCTTGCTAAGTTGCTGAGAACCCCACTAAATTGCTGAAGCTGTTCTTCAACCTGCGATCCTCCTGTCCCAGCCCCCCAACTACTGGGATTGCTGGCATGTGCCACCACACCCAGCTGCCCTTGAAAACCTTGAATCCGCAGAGTCCCCTGAGCCCTCGGGAGCTGGATGATGATGCACAGGCCTCTCCCCTGCACAGCTACTTGTTCCTCCGTTGGGCTCTCTTCTCCCCTCCCCTCCTGGCCATTAGGGCAATATCCCAGGGTATGTCCTAACATATTGTTGGGGTGTACTAAGCCTCCTGAAGGCAAGAGTACACATGGGGCTAGATTTTGTGTGTGTGCATGGGGTGAGTGGCACTATGGATTAAATCCAGGGGCATTCTACCTCCAAGCTTTACCCCAGCCCATTTTTTTAATTTTTATTTTGAAACAGGGTCTAAGTTGATGAGAGTCTCACTACTTATTGAGGCAAGTAGTCCTGGAACCTGCGATCCTCCTGTCTCAGCCTCCCAAGTACTGGCTTTACAGGTGTGGGACACCATGCCCTGGATGGATTCTAAGGATGCTGGATCAGGGTGAACACAGAACACACATTTGGATAAAAGGGAGTTTATAGATATAGACACACTCTTCCATAATACCAGATTTAACATTCTGCAAAGACCCTGGGGATTGTCTGATCATGTTTTAAAATTGGTAATAGCCAATCTTGGTTAATAACAAACGGGCCACTCTAGTGGGGAAATTTATGGTGTAGGTGCAGGGCTGTACAGAGAAAATGTCCTTTATGCTCATTGGCTATGAGTCTAAACATTAAAGTCTAATAAAAAATAACCTATGAGCAAAACAAGAATGTCTGCTTCATTAACTGGTAATTTTTCCTATTCATAAAACATTTCTTTTATTTGAAAAGAACTTAGTTAGATTCCAAACTGTGAGAGAAGTCCTGAGTGTGCATAAATACCGAGAAATCACACTCTCTCATAAGTAACTCATACTTTGAGTTTTAAACAGCATAATTATTTAAAATTCTTTCATATTTTTACAGCAAAAACTTCTTTTCTTTTCTTTTCTTTTTTTTTTGGTGGTGGTACTGGGGTTCCTGGAAGCCCTTCTACCTCCGGGCTACACTCCCAGACCTATTTTTTATACTTTTTTATTTGGAAACAGGGTCTCATAAGCCAGCGCGCGCGGCTGGCTTCGAACCTGCGCAATCCTCCTGTCTCTGCCTCCCAAGTGCGGGGATTACAAGCGTGCGCCACCACGCCCGGCCAAAAACTTATTTTCAATGTCACATAAAGTACATTTAAGTGTGTCAATGAGATATATCCCAAAGTAAGATCCTGTCAAATTGTTAAGTAAATCCTGACAAGGATTCACTCCCCAATCCCTAGTATTTCATGGAGTCTTCTCTTTGGCACTACTTTATGTAACCCTGAATAAACAAAGGATGGAGATTGGGAGGTGAGTCATAGGTAGGAATATTAAAAGGACCAAACCCCCAAACCCCTTGTTTGCGTGTGGCCCGGGGATTGAACCCAGAGGCCTTCTACCTCTGAGCTACACCCCTAGCCCTTTTTAGTTTTTGGTTTGAAACAAGATCTTTCTACATTGCTGAGAATTTCCCTGAATTGCTGAGGCTGGCCTCACATTTGAGATACTTCTGTCTCAGCCTCCCAAATACTGGGATTACAGGTATGCACCCCAATGCCCGGCTCCCCAGACTCTTGTTAAAAAGCTTTACAAATTTCTATGCCATGGAAGAAACATCATCTTCACTGTCAGGAATAAACACATGAGGAGAAGGCTGGGATACTTGGAGTAGAAAAGCTACAGATTGGAAACTGTGAGAGGAGAGGTAGACGGCCCGAAGTCAGCTTCAGCCCCCAGGACAGAGGGAGTAAGGAGGGTTAATCAGCAAGACTCCTGAGGCAGGCTCTGAGCTGTTTCATTGACAAAAGAAAAGCTGGGCATGGGGGTGCACACCTTGAATCCCAGTCCTTGCAGGGTTTAAAGAGGAGGCGACAGCAGGGTAACTTAGCAAAATCCTGTTTCAAAATAAATAGGGCTGGCAGTATAGCCCACAGTTAAAACAGCCCTGGGTTGATTCCCAGATCCATAAAAAAATAAAAATAAAAATAAAAATAAAAATAAAAGAGGAAAGGTGGGCTTTAAGGCCCATGAAGAGTAGGAGATAGTAACAGAAACTAGCCTAAGATTGTGTTTAGGGGAGGGTGGAGGTCTGAGAGGCTGCCAGTCAAAATATTTCCCTGTGGAAAAAATCAAAGAAGAATAAATTAATATGAAGGGAATATTGACCATCTATTTATCAATAATATGTTCATTTGTTCAACAAATTCTGGAGCCAGACTATAAATTAGGTACCAGCAGACAAAGTTCTATCTTGATGGCGTTCTGGGCTCGTGGAGACCACCTGCTTCCACAAAGCTTATCAGTGTTTTCAAGGGCTCTGTGGGAGAGGAATCCTGTCCTCTGCTTCACAGCTGAAGAAATAGGGGTTCAGAAGAATTAGTCTTGAGCCAAGGTTTGAATGCGTGTCTTCTCATCCAACTCCCTCCTGATCTCAGCTGTCTCCGTCCCGTTATTCCTCACCTGTCTCATTAATTAAGCAAACTCGGGCATTAATCCCTCAGGCCTGCCCTGAGCCCTGGGTCACAAGACAAGGGTTAGAGAAAAGAAAAACATGCAGAAGGAAAGAGGGCAAACTTAGCTAAATAAATAAATACATCTAGACGCGAGAAGCAAAGCAATAGGGATTAGCAGAGAGGACAGAGTGGAAGAGAAATGAAGATTGATTCGCAACATGTAATTCCAGTTCCAGTTCAAGAGGATCCTAGGTACTTATTACCTAACAGCCATTTCAAACTGGCACACACGGATGGTCCCTTGTTAAGATCTATTGTTGCTGAAATACTTATTCAAGAATTATTTCAGTTGATAACTAAAACGCTTTTAGAAGCAAAGTACTAGTTCTTCCTAGTAGCTTATTATAGGGTTTTGCACAGACGCTGTCTTCAGGTACCCTCACGGAGTCATCCCTCGGCGTCCCTGGGGGACCGGCTCCAAGACCACCTCAGATCCCAAACCCGCAGGTGCCGAAGGCCCTGTAGGACACTGAGTGGCGTTTGCTTCTGGCCCTCTCACATCCTTTTGCAAATCATCCCTGGATTACTTATAATACCTAAAACTATGTAAATACTTATTATACCATATTGTTTAGGAAATACAAGGAAAAATGTCTGTACATGTTCAGAACAGATGCCTTTTTTTTTCCTTCAAATAGTTTTGACTCAGAGTTGGTTGAATCCAGCAATATATGTGGAATATAGATGTGGAACCTGAGAACACAGGGGGCTGACTATATATTATACCTGAGTTCCAATCCTTTATGAAAGTGGTTGACAATGACTGAGTCTACGTGAGGGGGAGATAAAGTATTTCGTAATGACTGGCATCACCATATTGTCATTACTCGAATGCTTGGAGCTAAATATAAGACAAGAATGAACCTGACTTTGTCTAAGAAAGCAGTAATGTATTCTTTCTGTCTCTCTCTTTTTTGTTGTTGCTGTGATGGTGGTGCTGGGGACTGAACCCAAGGCACAGGCTATATCATTAAGCTACACTCCCAGTCAAGTATTTTCTAAAATAAACCTAGAAAAAAATGCCCTATTTTAAAGAAACTCTCTTGTGAACATAACAGAAATGCAAGCTGGGCCATATTTATCATTTTGAATTTTCTTATAGTCACATTAAAAAAGTAAAATGCAATCAATGAGATTGATTTTAACATATTTTATTTTACCCAATATATGCAGAATTTTGTGATTTTTAACATGTAATAATATAAGCAAGTGTTAGTGCAACATACATACTTCTTTGGACTATATATATGCATATATATAGTGGTTTTGGGGACTGAACCCAAGGTCATTCAACATCCAAGCTACACCCCCAGCCCTTTTAAAAATGTTTTTGTTTCATTTTGAAACAGGATCTTGCTAGCAATTTAGGTCTCACTAAACTGTAGAGGCTGGCACCTGTGATCCTTCTGGTTCAGCCTTCCCAGGACTGGGATTACAGGCGTATACCACTATGCCTGGCTTAGTGAAATATTTTAAATTCGTTTTCATACTAAGCCTTTGAAATGTGCCATGTGTATCACACATATCAATGTAGGTACAAAATTTCCATTAGAAATAATTAATTGATCTATATAGATTTCATAAAATTTATAATTGAAAAAATAAGGATAGGTATCCGAGTAATTCCACACATACTTAAAAGTTTTCTAGCAACTGAATAAAATATCAGTTTTTAAAACAAAAGTAAAGCCTGGCATGGTCATGTAATCCCAGGACTTGAAAGGCTGAGACAGGAAGGTCACAAGTTCAAGCTCAGCCTTAGCAACTTAGTGAAACCCTGTTTCAAAATAAAAAAACTGGGATGGGGGTATAATTTAGAGGTAGAAAGTCCCTGTGTTCAATTCCTAGTAACACACACATACACAGTAAAATTTAAGACTCAGCCAGCCTCTGATCCCAGTACTAACACACACACACACACACACATACACACATATACACATACACACTCACACAGTAAAATTTAAGTCTCAGCTGAGAATGGTGGCGCAGGCCTGTGACCCCAGTTCTTGGGAGGCTGAGATAAGAGGATCACAGATTTGAAGCCAGCCTCAGAAACTTAGTGAGGCTGATGGCAATTTAGTGAGACTCTATTTAAAAATAAGAAATGAAATAGGATTGGGGATGTAGCTTGGAGGCAGAATGTCACTGGGTTCAATCCTAGCAACACACACACACACACACACACACACACACACACACACACACACACGACTCAGTTCCTCAACCACAGTAGCCATATTTTAAGCATTCATTAGCCATATATGGTGTTATGGTTTGGATACAAAATGTCCTATTGAAAAGCTCATTATTAGCAACTCAGAAATGTTCAGAGGTAGGCCAGGTGTAGTTGTGCATGCCTATAATCTGAGTACTTGGGAAAATTTGAGGATTGCAGATTCAAAGCCAGTCTCAGAAGTGAGGCCCTAGCCTAGCATGGTGGCACACGCTAGTAATCCCAGCATTTGGGAGGCTGAGGCAGGAGGATCATGATTTGCGGACAGCCTCAGCTACTTGGTGAGGCCCTTTGCAACTCAATAAGACCCTGTTTCAAAAATAAGAAATAAAAAATAGGGCTGGGGGTGTAGCTTGGAGGTAGAATGCCCCTGGGTTTCATCCCCAGTACCCCCACACACCAAAAAAAAAAAAAAAAAAAAAAAAAAAAAAAAAAAAAAAAAAAAAAGAAGCAAGGCCCTCTGCAACTTAGTGAGACTCTGTTTCCAAATAATAAATCAAATAGGTCTGGGGGTATAGCCTAGAGGTAAAATCCCCCTGAGTTCCATCTCCAGTACCCCCCAAAATCAGAGGTGGAATAATTGAATCATGAGTGCTCTAATTTTATCAGTGGATAAAGCTATTGGTGGATTAATGTATTTATTAGGTGGCCAGGTAGGCCAGTAGGGTGTGTCTGGAGGCAGTAGGTCCCTGGGGTATGGCCTGGGGGACTCTATACATGTTCTTCACCCCCTCCCCTCACTCTGCTTCTGCCACCATCCCCTGAGCACTGCAGATGTGACCCGTGACCCAGAGTAATATGGACTGAAACCTCCAGAACAAAGAGTAAATAAATCTTTCTTCCTTTAAGTTGTGGTCATCAGGTATTTGGGGTTACGGTGAGTGAGAATGCTTGACTGAAACACATGGCTAGTGCTGAAGTGTTGGGTAGAGCAGGGAGAAGATCACGCTGAAAGTTCTACTGGAACATGCAGGCCCATCATCCCAAGAGGCCCTGCGCATTCTTTAGCATCCTTTTGGGAGATGTAACCCTTTAAAGGTGATGGACACTCTCAACCACAACAGCCTCCCAATTTCCATTTAATAACATTG
The DNA here is from genome assembly GCF_963383645.1 of Muscardinus avellanarius. NCBI lineage: Eukaryota > Metazoa > Chordata > Mammalia > Rodentia > Gliridae > Muscardinus > Muscardinus avellanarius. The sequence continues at coordinate 126,823,383 of NC_137789.1, forward strand.
AAATCCACACAGCAGCACTTTGATACTGCTTTGGTTTCTTAAGAACACGAACACTTTCCTACTGGGAAGAAAATGAGCTCACCTGCAGAGATAAAGACCTAGTCTGCTCTGGCTGTTCTATTTCTCTCTCCACATAAATAAAGATGAGTTTCAATTCTTGTCCTAGAATATCCTTGAGAGAATGTCAACATCCAAGTACTATTACCTTGTGAGACCTCATGGGACCACCAGCCCCAACAACTTCATGACAGGCAGCACCCGTCTGCAAAGACAAACTCGGATTTTTAGGTCTGACAAGGGCAGTGCCAAAATTGCACTAACCTCCAGGCCAGACCAATAAGCCTCCCATCTGCTTTTCTTCCTTAGGGCTTCTTACTCACAGAAGGAGCTCGCACCAGAAAAGAAGGTCCTGAGCCAGGCATGGTGGCGCACACTTGTAGTCCCAGCATTCAGGAGGCTGAGACGGGAGGATCATGGTTCGCCAACAACCTTAGTGAGGGCTTTTGCAACTTAGTGAGACCCTGTTTCAGAATAAAGAATTTAAAAAATTGGGCAGGGGGTGTAGCTCGGAGATCGAATGCTCCTGGGTTCCATCCCCAGACCTGCAAAAAGAAAAAGAAAAAAAAAAGAAAAAAAGAAAAAGAAAAAAAGAAAAGAAGAAAAAAAGAAGGTCCTGGAAAGCAGGTGTGGAATTGGAGTGTCTGTCTCAGAGGCTTTCTACCTCTGGGCTATACTCCCAGACCTTTTTTATATTTTATTTGGAAACAGGGTCTCACTAAGTTGCTGAGAACCTCACTAAGTAGCTGAGGCTGGCTTCGAACCTGTGCGATCCTCCTGTCTAAGTGTCCCAAGCACAGGGATTACAAGCGTGCGCCACCACGCCCGGCTCAGTGGGCATATTACCCAGCATGGTTGCATAATTGTTAGTCTGCTGGTGCCACCCTTCTCTACAGAGCCCCTTCCCCTACTTTTCCTCCATTTTTGCTCCGCATTTAGTTCTAAGGTAGGAAGGGAGATTCTACCCCCCCCCCCACATACAAATCACAACTTGGCATATTTCTTTGGAAAGTGTGTGTGTGTGTGTGTGTGTGTGTGTGTGTGTGTGTGTGTGTAGTGCTGGAGATTGATCCCAAGGGCATTCTACCTCCCAGCTACACCCTCAGCCCTATTTTAGCCTTATTTTGAAACAGGGTCAATAGTCTCACTACTTGTTGAGGCTGTCCTCGAACCTGTGATCCTCCTAGCTCAGTTTCCCAAGTACTGGGATCACAGGTGTGCACCACTGTGCCTGGCTTTGGAAACTAATTTTGCCCCTCATCTCAACTTTGGGCAATGACTAATGTTCACATCATAATTTAAGACTTGCAGACTTTTTTCCATCCTAAGCCTGTTGGATACTTTGACACTGATTAAAAGCTCACCATTAGCAAATCAAAAATGTTCAGAGGTAGGCCGGGTGTGGTTGTGCAGACCTGTAATCTCAGTTCTTGGGAGGCTGAGACAGGAGGATCACAAGTTCAAAGCCAGTCTCAGAAACTTAGTGAGGCCCTCTGCAACTTAGTGGGACCCTGTTTAGTAATCAGACCAAGACTATCCACTTTCCACCAGGAATGTGAGTTCCTTGGAAGCAGTACCAAATATTTTCTTGTACTTTTTTTTCTTTAAAATTCACTGGATGTTTTCTCATCCACTCTATTCAGTAACATACGAATTTGTTGCCTTTTGCTTAATGATGGCTAACATCAGTTGAGCATTTACTAAATGCTAAATATTTTGCATGGACTTTCACTTAAGTCTCATAACCACTTAAGTTTATGTGGTAGATATTATTTGCATTATTTTACAGATCAGAAAACCAAAGTTCAGTACCCAAGGTCACATATCTAGTAAGAGGCAGTCAGGACCTAAACCAGATAGTCCTAGAGTTTAACCCTTGAACAATACAATTTTCCTAGGATGCTTTATTACTATGTATATGCATTTTAATTTTCAGGTGAGTTTGTGCTTGGTCACAGATAAACCCTGCCAATAAAGAAACTTAAAATAAAACCTTAGCAATAAAGAAACTCCTTACCAGGTGTTGTGGTGCATGTCTGTAATCCCAGTACTTGGGAGGCTGAGACAGGAGGGAGGTAGGTTGTAGGCCAGCTTCAGCAAATTAATGAGACCCTCTGCAATTTAGGGAGACCCTGTTTCAAAATTTAAAAAAATAATAATAATAAAATAAGCTGGGCGTGATGGTGCAGGTCTGCAATCCTAGTACTTGGGAGGCTGAGACAGGGTTTGAGGCTAGTCTCAGCAAATTAGCAAGACCTTATTTCAAAATAAAAATAAAATATAGGGCTAGGGTGTGTGCCTCAAAGATAGATCGTACCTGAGTCCAATCCCTAGCATAAATAAATAGACAAACAAACAAATAAATGGTTGGGGATGTAACTAAGAAGCAGAATGCCCCTGGGTTCAATCCCCACTACCCCCACCCCGCAACACACACTCAAATAAATAAAACAGAGCTAGAAGTAGGATGCCCCTGGGTTCAATTTCTACTACCATACTAAAGAAAGAAAGAAAGACCTCAAGGTGGCTAACCCAGACCTAGACTTAACTGATAAGAGAGCTGGCTGGGCTGGAGGGAGCGATCTGGGCTAACCCAGACCTAGATTTAACTGATAGAGAGCTGGCTGGGCTGGAGGGAGCGACCTGGAGCCACTACTCGGTCGCTCAGAGATTCAGTCTCAGCGTTAACCTGGGCGTGGCCTTTGAGCTCTCCAGTTGCACTTCTCGGTGGCTGCACCGATTTTTGGCAACATAAAAATGGCTTTGTCCACGGAAAGGCCGCGAGGCTGTGTTCCCTTGTAAAATCCAGTTCTCTCAGGGATGGCGAAACTATTTTATATGGGAAGAAACTGGTCCTTAAAGGAGTGAATTATGATCGAGGACACAAAATGAGCTAGTCACGGAGGCCCAGCGTCACTAGGTTTATTCCATTAAAAGTAGTAAAGTGTGGGCCGGGAGAGAACTCTGAGACAGCCCCAGAATTGATTGGGTGGCTCACAGGGAAGAGGCGGTGCCGTTATCGGCCACGCCTCCCACGACGACCACGCCCCTCCACAGACCTTGCCCACGCAGCATCATGTTTCAGGCTCCGCCCCCCACGGATGAGGAGCCGCAGCCAATCGGGAAGCCGCGTCCCGCCGGCAGTGACGTGCCCCGCCCTACAGCCGCGGGATTCAAACTCCCGGAAGCGCGTTCGCGCCGCAGCCTGTGGCTGGGCTGACTCGAGGGCTGCGCTTCTCCTGGGGTGCTGGCAGGTCCAGGTAGGCGGTCGCAGAGGGTCGCCCGGGCCGGCGGTCCCCGGACAGCGAGGGAGGTGGGTGGGAGGGCAGATCGCGGCCGCCCGACTCGATCTCTGCTCGCTCTGTTGTATGCCCCGGCGCTCGCCCGCTTGGTTGCCTGGCACCGGGCTGGGCGCCTTGCGACCGTAGTGTTTTGGATTTGTCCTTTGGACTTTAGTGGGGCGTATTCTCACCTCCTTACCGAGAGTTGCAGCGAGGCCAGTGACTCTGCCAAGGTCTTTGTTAGTAGTTTATTGCTGAGTGGCAAGCGCTTTCATGGTCCTACAAACACCTTCACTTTAGAAGTGAGGAAACAAGTGTCTCCTTTTAAAAATTAATTTATTTTACTATTACTTTTTATTTTAGTTTTTCTTTTCCTGTCTGCCCACATAAGATCTTATGTGAGGGGTTCTGTGCGATTTGCCTACCCTTGTAACAATACATGGTCCATGATGGATACCTTGTGTTTACTGGATTGAAGGGCCTCTTTGGTCTCTTCGTGTCCAGCGTGACTTAGAAATCAACATAATTTCTAAGCATCTGCTGACAGACTCCATAGATGACAAAAAATGCCAAGGGCAATCCATTAAACTGTTGAACGATTGAAAAAAAAAGAAAAGGTTGCGTCAAGTATGATTGGGCACCACATTAGGTGGGGTGCTGTATCCCTTATTAAGGTCACAAAGGAAGATGCCACTGTGAGGTAAGGGCTGACTCTGTGGGTGACTGGAATAGAAAATTTAGGGAAAGAAGGTTGGTAAGACTATGTGGGGTGGGGTGGGGTGGGATGCCAGCAGAGTCTAGGCCAGAAGCTAGAAACAAGAGTCATTATTCACTGCATGATTTTGGAAAGTTTAGGAAGCAAATGCCCTGTGTTATTTCAGGTTATAGGGATCCATATTTCCATCGTTTTTTCTTGTCAACGACTTAGTAGTTTTCTGTTCTATCAGCCCAGTACATCTCAAGTTCATAGCGGAATATCAATAGAAGCACACAAAAAGGAAAGGAACTTCCTGGGGCAGCAGGTTCCTGAGACACCATAGCGTCACATCTGCCTCAGCAGATTTACTAGTTTTCCTAGTCTTTGACCTTCTAATGGGCAAAAATCCAGGACCAACCTTTTGATACATGGTTTATTCAGTTCAGGCTCCAAGTTCTAGTATTTTAGACTTTGACTTCACATAGGACCACCTTACAAGTCACTTCCCCATCATCTTATCTAAGTAGATTGCCTGTTTTTACTGGTATCATTATCTCTGTACTGTGTTCACTTCCTGTATAGTATTACAATCTGAGAATTTGTGAATCTATTTTTTTTTCTGGCTCTTGCCTGCTTCCTTTATTACACTGAAAGCTCCACACCATCAGAGAACTTTTTTTTCTTCCTACCAGTTTGTACCCAGTATTGATTAGGGTGCTTGGTAAATAGGCTTTTTGATAATTTTTGAATGCATTAAAGGTCTTTTTTTTTTTTTTTTTTTGGTGGTGCTGGGGATTGAACCTATGGGCATTCTACCTCCGAGCTACACCCCCAGACTCTTTTGATATTTTGTTCTGTAATGGGGTCTCACTAAGTTGCTGACACTGTCCTCAAATCTATGATTCTCCTGTCTCAGCCTCCCAAGAACTGGGATCACAGGTTTGGGCCACCATGCTCAGCACCACCATCCCTGGCACATTAAAGATCTTATACTCTCTAGGTTCCTTACATTACCATTGCTTTACCCTGGGACACATGAGGTGGAAACATTTTTTTTTTTTCCTTGTGATACTGGGGATTGAACCCTGGGGCATTTTACTTCCAAGCTACAACCCTATCCCTATTTATTTATTTATTTATTTATTTATTTATTTATTTATTATTTTTGCGGTTCTGGGGGTGGAACCCAGAGGCATTCTACCTCTGAGCTACACCCACAGCCCTATTTTTTATTTTATTTTTGAAACAGAGTCTCACTGAGTTGCCGAGGGCCTTACTAAGTAGCCGAGGCTGTTCGTGAACTGCAATCCTGTCTGGCCTCCTAAGTGCTGGGATTACAAGCGTACACCATCACGCCTAGCTATTTTTTCCTTCCTTCCTCCCTTCCTTCCTTCCTTCCTTTCTTCCTTCCTTCCTTTCGCAGTACTGGGGATTAAAACCTGGGATATTCCATCTCCAAACTATACCTCCAGCCCTATTTTTTTATTCTTTATTTTGAAACAAGATCTTACTAAGTTGCGGAGGGCCTCACTACGTAGCTGAAGCTGCCTGGGAACCTGCCATCCTCCTGTCTCCGCCTCCCAAGTACTGGGATTAAAAGTGTAGGAAACATGTTTTTTAACCTTCCCAATGAATAGCTACCATGTATTAATGTATGTATTTATTGATTGTGGTGCTGGGGATCAAACTGAAGGCCTTGCATGTGCCAGGCAAGCACTCTGCCACTGAGCTGTACCCCAGCCCTAGAGCTCCTTTTCCATTATATACATGGCATTTTTCACTATATGTATAATGTATGTATATATATTGCCTGCTAGAGTTCATGTTATATACTTGCTTCTAAACTGTCATGGAGCAGCGTAGCAGATCTGAAGCTTCTCTCTTCTTAACTTTGCCCCTTGTTCTTAGCTCCTTTCATCTCTGGATCCCTGAGTGTTCTCCATCGTTTTCTAGAAGTATCTCCTCTTGGATCCTCCGCACTTTTTCCAAGTGTGCTTTCGCAAGTAGCTATGAAGTTAGATCTGATATAGACGTACCCTTTAAGGCACAGGATGTTGAATGATGACATTTCAATGCCAATTAATTCAGATTTAGATTTACTACCAGTTTTTTATTCACCAGTTTTTTATTCTTGGGTATGGTGATTATGACCTACTTCTTTCAGTCTCTCCATTTAATAATGGTTGGGGTCCCCTCCATTTTGGGGGTTACTGGGGATAGAATCCAAGGGTATACACCCCAGCCTTTTTTTTTTTTTTTTGAGGGTCTGGGGATGGAACCCAGGGGCATTCGACTGCCAAGTTATACCCCCTGTCCTATTTTTTATTCTTCATTTTGAAACAAGGTCTCACTAAGTTGCCAATAGCCTCATCAGTAGCTGAGGCTGTCCACCAACCATGATCCTCCTCCTGAATGCTGGGATTACAAGTGTGCGCCACCACGCCCAGTTTACCCCAGCCCTTTCTTATTTGAAACAGGATCTCACTAAGTTGCTGCGGGTCTTGCTAAATCGCAGAGGCTGGCTTTGAACCCGTGATCCTTCTGTCTCAGTCTCTCAATGCTGGGATTACAGGTGTGCACCCCTGCAGCTGGGTTTCCATTGTTTTTTGTTTTGTTTTGTTCTTGGTACTGAGGATGGAACCCAGGGACGTTCTACTTCTGAGCTACATCCCCAGCCCTTTTTCTCTTTCTTTCTTTCTTTCTTTCTTTTTTTTTTTTTTTTTTGTGGATATGGGGATGGAACCCAGGGGCATTCGACCTCCGAGCTACACCATCTGCCCTAACTTTTATTCTTTATTTTGAAACCGGGTCTCACTGAGTTGCAGAGGTCTCACTAAGTAGACGAGGCTGTCCGCGAACCGCGATCCTCCGGTCTCAGCCTCCAGAATGCTGGGATTACAAGCATGCACCACCATGCCCGGCCTTTATTTTTCATTTTGAAACAGGAAACAGGGTCTTGCTAAGTTTATGAGGCTGGTCTCATAAACTTCTGTCTCAGCCTTCCAAGTTTGGGATTTCAGTCATGTGCTACCATGCCTGGCTGTCCATTGTTTTTTTTTTTTTTTTTTTTTTTGGACAAAATATTTCTGTTAAACTATATCACTCTGGGCTTAGTTGTACATTACCTGTAATCCCAGTACTAGGGATGCTGAGACACAAGAGGATCATAGGTCTCAGTAACTTAGCAAGACTTTGTTTCTGTATAAAAAATAAAAAAGGCTAACGGTAGAATGCCCTTGGATTCAATCCTCAGTACAAAGAAAAAAACTTAAAAAAAAAAAAACCCAAACAAAATATGATAATCACATGTATGGAACACACACAAAACATTAAGTATGCAACATTTTTTTTGTGTGTGTGTGTGTGTGTGTGGTACTGGGGGTGGAACCCAGGGGCTTTTCTACTCCAGGCTATACTCCCAGACCTATTTTATAATTTATTTGGAAACAGGGTCTTAACTAAGTTGCTGAGAGCCTCACTGAGTAGCTGAGGCTGGCTTCTAACCTGTGCGATCCTCCTGTCTCAGCCTCCCAAGCGCTGGGATTACAAGCATGTGCCACCACGCCCGGCTCATGTATGCAACATTTTTAGAAGGTGAATACTCCCTATGTTTCTACCACCCAAGATTTTTAAAGATGATTGTTACAATACCCCCAAAAGTCTTTATCCCAGATAAATTGGGTGGGACCAGGATAATGGCAAAAAAGAAGAAGGTAGCATAAGAAAACTGTAATTCACTATTTTCTAAGGAAGCTCTGGATATATCACTTCTATTTAGAGCAGAATAGGCTGTTAGACCTATTTCAAGCTTGACATTGTCGGACTCATAAAATACAAATGATTTTATTTTTACAGACCATTTCAGAGATGTCTTCCCGAAGTCCCAAAGATTTAATAAAGAGTAAATGGGGAGTGAAGCCTGGTAACTCCAAATCAGAAACTGCGTTAGAGAAATTTAAGGGAGAAATTGCAGCTTTGAAAACATCGGTGGATGAGATCACAAGTGGCACAAGTGGCAAAGGAAAACTGGCGGATAAAGACAGACACAGGCTTTTGGAGGTAAACGACCTATCAACCCTTTACCTTGGAGTTAACTTCCTTAGAAAATAGTGAATTACTGTTTTTTCATGCTACCTTCTTCTTTTTTGCCATTATCCTGGTCTCACCCAATTTATTAATTTTGGAAAGTTGACCTTGGATTTGGAATCTAAAGTAGGAATCTTAAATTCCTACGATAAGCCAGACACGGTGACTCACACCTGCAATGCCAGTAGTCGGGAGGCTGACTTAAGAGGATCACAGGTTCGCGGCCAGCCTCAGCAACTTGGGAGGCCCTCTGCAACTTAGTGAGACCCTGTTTCAAAATAAAGAATAAAAAATAGGGCTGGGGGTGTAGCTTGGAGGTAGAATGCCCCTGGGTTCAATCCCCAGTACTGCAAAAGAGAAAAGAAAAAGAAAAAAAGCCCTGCTATGACTTTGCCAGCTTTTTGACATGCTTTAGTTCTTCTTAACTTCTCTTGCTCTTTAAATATAATCGAGTACGTGTTTTAAGGTTATTAGGTATTGTTTGTTTCAGGAATAAAGCCATCTTGATTAGTAGTTCTGCACCTTCAACAAAATTATAATCTGTTTTTCATTATTTAAAACAAAGTAATAACCCAATTCATAATTTCTCCTTTTTTTTGTATTTTAGCTGAATCACATAGCTATTCTTGATAATTTTTGTTATGTCTTAGTCTATTTTCTATTGCTATAACAAAATGCCACAGATTAGATAAAACTACACCGATTTAAAAGGGAAAGTGATTTATTTGGCTTCTGATTCTGGAGGCTGGAAAACCCCATAGTGTGGCATAATATGGTACTGGCATCTAGAGAGGGCGTTCGTACTACATCATAACATGGTAGAAGGGGAGCAGTCACATGACAGAGAAAACGCTGTGCACCAGGGGCCAGGCTTACTTTTATAGCAACCAACGGTGAGACTGACCCAGTGCTGAAACAACTGCACTAATCCATCATGAAAGTTGCACTCAGGACCCAGTCACCTCTTAATAGGCCCCACTTCCCATCACTGGCACACCAAGGATTAAGTGAATTTGGGGAGATACATTCAAACCATAGCACATCCTACTTAAGTTTGTTAAACATACTAGTTTATTGTTTTCGTGTGTGTGTGTGTGTGTGTGTGTCATGTTGGTGATGGAACACAGAGGCTTGAGCAAGCTAGGCGCGTGCTTCACCACTGAGCTACACTCCCAGGCTCCTGCTTTCGCTGTTTTAAATTGACTGTGTAACTTAGAAGTGCTCTATTTCTATGCTTTTTATTTTATTTTATTTTATTTTTTTTTGTGGTACTGGTGATTAAACCCAGGAGCATTCTACCTCCAAGCTATACCCCCAGTCCTTCCCTCCCTCCATTCTTTTCTCTCTCTCTCTCTCTCTCTCTCTCTCTCTCTCTCTCTCTCTCTTTCTTCTTCTTCTTCTTCTTCTTCTTCTTCTTCTTCTTCTTCTTCTTCTTCTTCTTCTTCTTCTCTCTCTCTCTCTCTCTCTCTCTCTCTCTCTCTCTCTCTCTGTACTGGGGTTCCTGGAAACCCTTCTACTTCTGGGCTACACTCCCAGACCTATTTTTATACTTTTATTTGGAAACAGGGTCTCTTAAGCCAGCGAGGCTGTCTCCGAACCAGTGTGATCCTTCTGTCTCTGCCTTCGAAGCGTGGGGATTACAAGTGTGTGCCACCACGCCCAGCCATTCTTTATTTTTGAAACAGAATTTCACAAAGTTGTGAAGGTCCTCACTAAGTAGCTGAGGCTGGCTGGGAACCTCTCATCCTCCTATCTCAGCCTCCCAAGTACTGAGGTTACAAGTGTGTGCCACCACGCCTGGCTTATGCTTTTTAGAATACTCTCTTAGTCGTTGAAGTGTAATTTAAGGATACTTTGCCATTTTTATATTATTTATAGTATATGAGAGGAGAAAGTACCCAATAATCACATAATGTAGTTCACTAGTTCATATAATATATAAGTTCACTAGCTATAAAAAATAAAACCTATCCAATTAGGGCATCGTAAATCCTCTTTCCATTTCAGAGTGATAAATACTATTCAGATTTCCTTGTAAAGGCTTGAACAATCTATTTTATTGTTCTAGTGGCTGCTTTCCAAGTATTCTCATTTCCAGTTTCTTCAAGGTCAAATTATTACATATATTGGCATTTTTATGCTGCTAAACTATATTATTTAGAGACATCATAAAACTGAATGATTTGTTATTTTTTAACACCATACACTGAGATAAATACTTACTGAAGCATTGAGAAGGAACCATCACCAAATCACAGATATAATGATTTGTTTGCAACCAGGTAAAGGAATCTTACAGCTTTCTTTATAGATATCTTTTTAGCCCATTCCGGTTTGGAGAAGCACTGAATGCCTTGTTCCTTTATAATCAGTTGCAGTTAAACTTCTGCAATTAAATTTCGCTACCCAGCTGTTCTAATCGTGCCTGTTAGAACTATACAGAACAAGCCCCTCGTCTCATCTCTGCACTGACGCTTTATCAGATGTGTGAGGAGATCTTGCTTCCTCTTGCTTTTCTGCAGACCAGCCTCACATTCTTCAGCTTTTCTGGCTTCCTGTCACCCTCAGCACTTGCTGACTGGTCTGTGTCCCTCCTGAATATGCACCCAGAATTAAACACAGGGCCCCAAATGTTTTGTTGGCAAACACAGATTGAAATAACACTGTTATACTCACTTACCTGAGCATTGTACTCGATTAAAGCCAGAAGCCGTATGGGTCTCGTCTGTATTGTACTGACTGGATGTAAGTTTGTGGCCAGCCAAGATCCCCTCTTCATTTTCATTAACAACCATCTACCTAACCTGTAATTTCCCCAATTTCCCCATCTTATTTTTTGGACAATAGCTTCTTTTTTCTCCCGATTTACAAGTTTTGACCTTCTTAGCCTAGTCATTCATTTTCTCCTTCTCTCTCTCTCTCTCTCTCTCTCTCTCTCTCACACACACACACACACACACACACACACACACACACACACATTCTAGGGATTGAATCTGGACCATTCTACCTCTAAGCTAACTCTTAACCTTATTTTATTTTTTATTTTGAAACAGGCTCTCACTAAGTTGCTGAGGCTGGCCTCAAACTACCAATCCTCCTGTATAAGCCTCTCAAGTATTAGGATTAGAGGAATGTGCCACTATGCCTGGCAAAGTCTAGTCATCTCATAATCATTTCTCTCATCTTTTTATTGTGTGTTTGTGTGTGTGTGTGGGGGGGGGGTACTGAGGATGGAACCCAGGGGCAGTCTATTTCCGAACTATACTCCCAACCCTAATTTTTATTCTTTTTTTTGTGAGTGTGTGGTACTGAGGGTGGAACCCAGAGGCATTCTACCTCTGAGCCCTCCCAGCCCTATTTTTTATTCTTTATTTTGAAATAGGGTCTCACTGAGTTGCAAAGGGCCTCACTAAGTAGCTGAGGCTGTCCATGAACCATGATCCTCCTGTCTCAGCCTCCCAGATGCTGGGATTACAAGCGTGCCCCACTATGCCCAGCTCCTTTATTCTTTAATTTGAAACAAGGTCTCACTAATTTGCAGAAGTCCTCAGTAAGTAGCTGAGGCTGTCTGTGAACCATGATCCTCCTGTCTTAGCTTCCCAAGTACTGAGATTACAAGCGTGTGCCACCACACCCAGCTATTTTTATTGTTTTTTTTTTCCCTACATGCAGATTACAGTGTAGCAGTGTACTTATTATCTTTCAAATCTTGGAAAATCTTGAGCATTCCTGTAAAGGTCACCTTTTAGATTTGCTATCAAATAATTTAGCTACAGTAAGCTGGTGATGAGTGCATCTTTATTCTCCTGTAACATTGTGTAACTTTTCAATTTTGCTGACTCGAGTTCAGTAATGCACGTATACCTTGTGGGACCCACACTTGCATTTTGGTTTAGAAGATCTAATATGATGAAGGGAGGACTCTCTCGTACTTAAGAGAGCCTTCTGTCACTCTTCTCTCACTGCCCTTGGCAGACATGATTTCTCCTTTCTCTGTCTGTGCCCACTGGCTGTCTGTGTGTGTTAACTTGAGCACCTATCGCATTCATGTCTCGGCCTGTCTCTCGGTGAACTGTCCGGGGATAGAACTTGTCTTCCTCTTCTTTTTTTGGTCCTGGTATCATAAAGCCAACTTGTCATAGGATCATATTTCATAAACGCTTGTGGAATGACCTCATTTAGCTGGATGGTTGACCTGGCTTTGTTCTAAGCTTCTTCTCAGTTTCCATCTAGAAAATTCGAGTTCTTGAAGCTGAGAGGGAGAAGAATGCGTATCGTCTCACAGAGAAGGACAAAGAAATCCAGCGGCTCAGAGAGCAGCTGAAAGCCAGATACAGCACTAATTCATTACTTGAACAGCTGGAGGAGAAAACAAAGGAAGGCGAAAGGAGGGAACAGCTGCTGAAAGCCTTATCTGAAGAGACGGATGTGCTGAAGAGACAGTTGTCCGCCTCATCGGCAAGACTCGCCGAACTTGAGAGCAAAGCCAGCACTCTCCATGTGTCACAGGTGCCGATCATTTCTTTCTACTCAGATTTCTCTTTGATACAATTTGTCATTTTTTTTTGGGGGGGGAGGTACTGGGGATTGAACCAAGGTACATTCTACCTCTGAGCTGCACCTCCAGCCCTATTTTATTTCTTATTCTGAAACAAAATCTCACTAAGTTGCAGAGGGCCTCCGACTGTCTCAACCTCCCCACTGCTTGGATTGCCAGCATGAGCCATGCCTGACTTACCGTTTCTTATTCTTACCAAGGATGTGTTTGTTAAAGATGTTAACTAAATGAGGAGGCAGCATAGCAGACTTACTGGCCACTTCCCTGGGACTGGCTCTTGGTGTGGCCACTTGCTAGCTGTGTGGTCCTGAACAAATTCCTTCACCTTTAGCCTTGGAGACAGTAGTAGAGTCCAGCAGATCCCTTCCTAAACCTCAGTTACCACATCAGTAAAACCGAGTGAAAGCCGAGCATGGCGGCGCATGCCTGTAATCCCAATACTCGGAAGGCTGGAGTATCACACGTTTTAGGCCTATCTCAGCAACTTAGTGAGACCCTGTTTCAAAATAAAAGAAGATAGGGCTGAACGTGTGGCTCAAAGGTAGAATGCTCCTGGGCTTAATTCTCAGTGCCCCCACCAAAATATACATTAATACTAATTGAGCCGGGTGCAGTAGTGTGCATCTATAATCCCAATACTTGGGAGGCTGAGACCGAAGGATCACAGGTCTGAGGCCAGCTTCATAAATTAAGCAAGATCCTCATAAATATAATGAGATCCTCTTTCAGAACAACAACAAGGAAGGCTGGTGTAACTCAGAGGTAGAACCCAGAATACCTCTGGGTTCAGTCATCAGTGCCAAAAGAAAAAAGAAGATACTTCTGGTTAAATATGCCAATGTTTGCAAATTACCTAGCATAATGCCTGGCATAAAACTAAGTGCTCTAAAGGCGGAGACAGGAGGATCGTGCAGGTTCGAAGTCAGCCTCACTGGCTTAAGAGACCCAGTTTCCAAATAAAAAATATAAAAATAGGTCTGGGAGTGTAGCCCGGAGGTAGAAGGGCTTCCAGGAACCTCAATGCCACCAAAAACAAACAAACAAAAAAACCCCAAAAAACTAAGTGCTCTATAAAAGGTTATTCGTCAAACCTTAATTCTTTTGGAAATTTGGATATTTGAATAATACTAGCACTATTAATACCACCTATAGAAGACAATCTGTAGCTTTTAAATATAATGTCTCAGTGCTTCTACTGGTTTGTCTTTATCCTCTCTTTGGGAGGCACAGTGATCTCACCTGTACATTTATGTGTAACTTTCATAAGGAGGCAACTAAGTGTTTCTCCAGATGCGTACAAAGAGATTGAGTTTTCCCAGAGAATTTCTACAGAGCTGAAACTTAGGAAGCATTACAGCCAGATCCAAAATGGTTGACCATAATCTTTCCTTGAAGTTCAAGAGTTAGTTTCTCTATTTTTTTTTTTTTTCTATACTGGGGATTAAACCCAGGATGCTCTACCACTGAGCTATTTCCCCAGCTATTTTTTTATTTTATTTTTTTTATGTGGAACATACTGAAAATGGCATACGTTCAGACTATGTTTGGTACCCTCCCCCGCCCCCCAACAAGGGAACGCAGCATCCCAGCCTTTCCCTCCTAGGGGCTTCTCCATCTTTTAGGATGCGGTCTTCCATTAAATGCCCTATGTCCAGCTTTGAGATAGCGGGTGGAGACTTGCCTAGGAGGGTTTGGGGACCAGACTTGGGGATCAGTATATTTTGCTTGTATCCATACTTCATTAGACAGAATTCATCACAGGTGAGACCGGGAAACAATCTCAGTGTGCCTAGGGAGGGGGTGGGTGGAGAAAAGGGCTTAAGAAACCTGTCATAGTTCTCACCCGGAGGGCTAAATTGACCACGAGAAGGGTTACATATTTGGGTGCGTGAATAGAGCATCTTTTGGAGAAATACATATGTGTGTTGGAGGGGGGCTTCCTTAGCAGCATTCACACAAATCTCTCGTTTTAAAGCTTATGTAAAAAAATCTAAACCACAGCTCTTCCTGAGCTTGTTGGCTAGCTCAGGTGCATAGGCTGCTGAATTCCCCTTTTCTTTCTCTTTGAGAAAAGGAAGAAAAAAAAGAGAAATTTCATTTTTAGTTCCATATAATCTTTATGAATTAATAGCAATTAATGCTATTACAGGTTGAGCATCCTAATTCATAATGCTCCCAAACCTGCAGCTTTCTGAATGCTCACATGGCACCCCAAGCGGAAAATTCTCGACCTGATCTCATGTGACCCCCCACTGTCAGAGTGCAGACAGACCGGACTTCTGTATACAACTACCTTCAGACAGTGTATATGTGTATAAGGTGTATGTGTTTCGAGAAGAGCCCCCACCCCAAGATAATCTCATTATGTATATGCAAATATTTCAAATGCTGAAAACAATATAAACTAAAAACTTCTGGTCCTAGCCTTTTCAAATCAGGGATACTCAGCCTGTCCTGATACAAAATATAATTCTAGAAGAGCACTTTTTATCTCTCGTTTGACAATATGTATTTTTCAGATTTCATTGAAATAGCCCAATTGTTTTATTTGAACTCTTTTTGGTAAATACCACTGGGTTATTCATGTGCACGGAAGGCTGTTCTGGTGGTCCTGGGGCTCGGGGGACGTTAGAAGTCAAATGAGATCTGAAATCTCAGGGTTTCCAATTTGTTTAAGGAAACGTCCAAGAGATTTTGACAGTGAGCTCGTGGTAATTATCATCTGGATGGGTGCTTTACCGTCTTATATCGGGTCTGGATTTGGGGATTCTTCTGAGACGTATACTACATTTTTATGGAACTAACTGTAATGAGGGAACTTACTGAATGCATGGTGTTAACTAGTACTGGGTTATTTACAGACTGTGGCCGCGAGCTGCTTGAATTCATCAATGAATGACATTCATGAAATGGAAATGCAGCTGAAAGATGTAAGTTCATTTCTTTTACGTTATGGGAAACGAGACTAATTCATCTCTTCTTAAATTTTGTAGAAGTTGGTGGCATTATTGCTGTGACCTAAAACAAAATTTAGTGATGAGACAGGCTGCCTGAGTTTGTGGTCATAGCCTAAGTGTCCAAGCATTCAGAAGAACCATGTCCTCTCAGCGTGCTCTCTTTAGAAAGCCCTAGATATTAATCATTGCTACCAAACATCTGAACAACATCCCTTCTCCACATAAATCTAATATGCCCAACTATTTTACTTTTATAATGGAATTTAAATTATAGATTTTTTTTTATCTCTGCAAGATGTACTCTTTAGTTTGAAATCTTTCTTTTAAACAAGGATTTCCTTTTTTAGTTTGAAAAGGGAATATATTCTTTGTACACATCGGTACTTTTCTCTAGAATTTGATATGAGGTTATTTTAGTTATGTGATAAAGCTATATTTCAAACTCAGTCTTAAATGGATAGGTAAATTTTGCTGGGAATTGAATAAACTGAGGACACAGGACTGCTAGTCACAGTGTGTCTTTTCAAGTTTTAATATTAGATATATGAGATATAAAATTCTTGATTTAATTATTAGGTCAATAAATAGGTGTTTTGATTGTAGAAATCTTACTGGCATGTTCTACCCTGATAAGCATGCTCCTAAGACTTCTACTTTATTTAATTTAGCAAATATCCCTTCAAGTCTTATTTGATCTTCAAAAGAAGAATTTTTTTTTTTTTTTTTTTTTTTGTGATACTGGGGTTCCTGGAATCCCTTCTACCTCCGGGCTACACTCCCAGACCTATTTTTTATACTATTTTATTTGGAAACAGGGTCTCTTAAGCCAGCGCGGCTGGCTTCGAACCTGCGCGATCCTCCTGTCTCCGCCTCCCAAGCGCGGGGATTACAAGCGTGCGCCACCACGCCCGACCAAAAGAAGAATTTTTAAGCTCCTATGCATCTGTATTTAGGGGCTACAATACCCGTATCAAAGTGATTTGCCTAGAGATAACTGGTATAAAGAAGCAACATAATTTCTAAAAAGCCATCCAGGTAGTTTTTTTTTTGTCTTTTTTGTTTTTGCACGTTATACATAACACTGAGCTTTGCCAGTCAGTGCATACTAGTACCACCTGTAAGATGCACGTATTCACCTGACTCACCTGCCCTTTCCTCACACCATTTCTATCATTGTTGGCTCGCCACCCATCATCCCTGGCAGGCACCGCCTTTCTCTTTCTGTTCCTCTGCCGGGAACACTCTCTTCTTCAGGTCTTTGGCGTGTCCCTAACCTTGTTCAGGTCTGTACTTAAATATCACTTTCTTGGGCAGAGAAAAGAACAGGACTTTCCTATCCTTGACTAAAATTTCAGCCCCCAGACAATTTGGTTCCCTTTCCTGCTTCCCCATCATGTGTTACTGCTAAGCTTACCATCTATTTTACTTTCTTCTCTTATTAAACTACTCCTCCACTAGAGTACAAGGTAGATGAGGGAAGGGTATTTGCTTGTTGAGCCCATTGCTATCTCCGCAGTGTCTAGAACATTCGGCACAATGACCGTACAGAGTCTTGTGAAGTTTCTTGAGTTTTACTCATGTCTCTTCTAGAAAGAACTGGAAATAGATGCTGTTATCTTAAATCCGTTGGTGATTCTTGCCCTTCTGAACACTAACTGCTTCAAATAGCACCTTAAGTGATTTTTAAATACTGACCATTCATTTTATAAAATTAACTTTGAATTATTACACATATTTTTCCTTCTAACATTTTTATTTTTTTAATTTTTTTATTGGTGCACTATAGTTATGTCCAATCTTTTTGTTATGTTATCTTCTGGTCTTATTTTAAGGCTTGTGCTTTCTGCTCTGTTCTACCTTAGAAAGGCTTTCAGACAAATGCAATAAAATTTAACCCAAATAGCCTTCAAACGGTAGTCTAGCTGGAGCAGTGTTTCCCAGGCTGTGTCTGAATCTAGGAAGCCTTCTCGGAATGCAGACTCTTGACGTGATAGCTCTGGGTCTTCAGCGAGCTCCCAGGTCGTGTTGCTGCTGGTCCTGGGACCACACTTTGAGAACCATTCATTTTTTGTTTGGGAAGCAAGAGGTAGTTTAGTGCTGATCTCCCTTTCGGGGTCTCAGCAAATCTTTGTGACTCAGAAAAGAATTGTTGTTGGAGGACTTAGGGAGTGGGGAAGACATTTCACGCCTCAGTGGTATCACTGGTGCATTATTTGGCTTTTGAGAGCTTGGTGGTTCTAGTACCATCCATCACCCCCTCAGAGTTCCCAGAAAACTTCCTGTAGAGGCTCGCTCATCATAGACATGTATAGGGACTACACTCATCATCGTCGTTATTATTGTTATTATTATCATTGTTTTGGTGCTGGGGATTGACCCAGGGGCATTCTACCTCCGAGCTACACTCTCGGACCTTTTTATTTTTTGTTTTGAAGCAAGGTCTCACTAGATTGCTGAGAGCCTCGCTATGTTGCCAAGGCTGTCTTTAATCTGCGATCCTCCTGTCTCAGCCTGCCAAGTACTGAGATTATAGGCATGTGTTACCACACCTGGCTTTTGGGGCTTATTTTAAAGTCCTAAAAACCTATGGCTGTCTTTCTTTCTTTCTTTCTTTCTTTCTTTCTTTCTTTCTTTCTTTCTTTCTTTCTTTTCTTTCTTTTTGTAGAAATGGAGGTTACACCTAGGGGCATTCTACCTCCGAATTACATTCCCGGCCCTATTTTTTATTTATTTTATGAAATAGGGTTTCACTAAGTTGTGGAGGGCCTCACTAAGTAGCTGAGGCTGGCTGCAAACCTGAGATCTTCCTGTCTCCGCCTTCCAATTACTAGGATTACAAGTGTGTACCATCACACCTGGCTTGCTCTATATTTTTTTTTATTTTATTTTATTTTATTTTATTTTATTTTATTTTATTATTTGGTGGTACCAGGGATGGAACCCAGGGGCTTTCTACCTCTGGGCTATACTCCCAGACCCATTTTATATTTTATTTGGAAACAAGGTCTCACTAAGTTGCTGAGAGCCTCACTAGCTGAAGCTGGCTTTGAACCTGCGCGATCCTCCTGTCTCAGCCTCCCAAGTACTGGGATTACAAGCCTGTGCCACCACTCCCAGCTGCTCTAAATTTTTAAAATATGATTTTTAAATTGAATTTAGTGAAGAGAAATAATTATTTAAAACATTTTTAATCTGGAAGAAATAAAATGAATAAATAGTTCCAAGAATGAGAATGAAAATTTAGTTTTATTTTATCTTATTTTGAGTACTGGGGATTGAACCCAGGGACATTTTACCTCTGAGCTAGACCCTCTACCGCCATTTTTTTTCTTTTTTTCTTTTTTTTGTAGAACTGGGGCTTGAACTCAAAGGTATTCTACCTCCAAGCTCCACCCCCAGCCCTATTTTTTATTCTTTACTTTGAAACAGGGTCTCACTGAGTTGCAAAGGGCCTCACTAAGTAGCTGAGACTGTCTGTGAACCTGCAATCCTTCTGTCTCAGCCTCCCAAGTTTGGGATTACAAGCGTGTCCCACCATGTCCAGCTTGGCCCTTCTTAAAAAAATATTTTGAAACAGAGACTGGCTTTGAACTTTCAATCCTCCTGTCTCTGCTTTTCAAATGCTGAGGTTATAGGCAAGCTTCACCGTACCTGGCAGAGAATGCACATATGCCCTTTACCAAAATTCTACCATTATTAACATTTTGCCCCATTTTTTACCTTCTTCCTATCCTCACACTACTTTTTTCTAAACCATTCAAGAGTGATTATTCATATCCATCTTGCTGTAAGCCTAAATATTTCAGTGTTTTTCCCGAGAAAGAGAATTTTCTCTAACATGACTACAGCTCAGATAGTGATCTCAGTACCTTTAACATGGATACAATACTTCTATCTAATCTACCATCACTAATTTTAATTTCATCAGTTGATCACATTTTAAAAATTACTCTGAAAGCTGGGCATGGTGGTGCATGCTTATAATCCCAATAATCCCTTGGGAAGCTGAGATAAAAGAATCACAGGTTGGTGGCCAGCCTCAGCTACTTAGGCCTTCTGCAAGTTAGTGAGACCCTGTTTCAAAAATTAAAAAAAAAAAAAAAGACTAAAAAATAGGACTGGGGGTGTAGCTTGGAGGTAGAATGACCCTAAGTTCAATCCCCAGTACCCCCCCCCAACAGTTCTCCAGTATAAGCAAATATTTTACCTCCAGTGGAATTTTTGCCCACAGAATATTTAGTAGAGTCCTGTCAAAATAGGACCAAGAACATCAGCTGCATCCCACACAGCTTCCCTTCTGTCCACATTGTGCGTGCGTGCGTGTGTGTGTGTGTGTGTGTGTGTGTGTGTGTTTTACTAGGAATTGAACCCAAGGGCAGCCCACCTCTGAGCTACACCCCCAGTCCTTTTTTATTTTATTTTATTTATTTATTTTGTGGGACTGAGAATGGAACCCAGGGGCATTCGACCTCCGAGCTACACCCCCTGCCCTATTTTTCATTCTTTATTTTGAAATCGGGTCTCACTGAGTTGCAGAGGGCCTCACTAAGTAGCTGAGGCTGGCCGCGAACCGTGATCCTCCGAGTCTCAGCCTCCTGAATGCTGGGATTAACAAGCCCGGCTCCTATTTTATTTATTTTGAAAATTTGAAAAGTATCTACTCGCTGAGGCTGTCATCCAATCTGTGATCCTCTGGTCTCAGCTTTTTAAGTACTGGGATTACAGGCACCACCACCATGCCCAATAATTTGCGTATATATGTGAAGTGCATGCCTTACACATGTGTAGATAACACAAGATAAGATGCAGTCTGGCTCTAAAGATTCAAAACTAATATCGATGTTTACTGATAGCTATTTAATCCATCCACTGATACTAGTAGAGAGGACAGAGCAGGTGCACACCATCAGAAGAGGCTGCAAGGAAAGAATGTTTACTTTATTGGAGTAATATCGCCACCATGTGGCCTTTCAGAATATTGCCTTTTAAATTCTAAACTAATGTGCATTTTGGTCCCATTTCAGTAGAATATTGACAGGTTCTTTTGAAAGAAAATAATTTCATAACCATCCAGTGCTGACTGAAATTATTTGGATTAAAATTTTGAAATATAAGGCTTGATATAAAGTTTAACACCAATTTGCTACCTCTCTTAGCGACTCAACTTGAGTGTGAACCCGAGGTCCTCGTGAGTCTTTTTCTTTGAATGATTCAGAGAGGATGGCTGTGGATCCAAATAATAGCATGATTACTGCGACCTGCCTTGAGATAGACCGTGAATCTTAGCAATCACTGTGGAGTCAAGATGTTAGTATTTATATTTCTTTGAGGTTGATTATTTTTTCTCCAACCTTTATTGTGAAAAATTGTAAATATATAAGAAAGTTGAAAGTACAATTATCAATCATAGATCTCCCAGTAGGATTCAACATTGAGATTGTGTGTGTGTGTGTGTGTGTGTGTGTGTGTGTGTGTGTTACTAGGAACTGAACCCACAGGTTTTCTACCTCTGGGCTACATTCCTATCCCTACTTTATTTTTTTCTTTTGAAACAGGGCCTCGCTAAGTTGCTGAGGCTGGCCTTAAATCTGTGATTGTCCTGTCTCGGATTCCCAAGTATTGGGGTTTACAGGTGCGTGCCACCTCCCCAGAGAGATAGGTTCTTTAAATCAAATTGCTACAATGAAAATAGCCATCCAGCCGGGCGTGGTGGCGCACGCTTGTAATCCCCGCGCTTGGGAGGCAGAGACAGGAGGATCGCGCAGGTTCGAAGCCAGCCGCGCGCGCTGGCTTAGGAGACCCTGTTTCCAAATAAAAATGTAAAAATAGGTCTGGGAGTGTAGCCCGGAGGTAGAAGGGCTTCCAGGAACCCCAGTACCACCAAAAAAGAAAAAAGAAAAAAAGAAAATAGCCATCCATAGCATCTTACATTATTGAGGATATAATACAGATTGGATGTACAATATCTGTATCTTGAAAAATAAACTCTTAAGCAACACAAGGGGAACTACAGTTACAGTTGCCTAAAGGTTGTGAGCAGAGTATCTGGCCCAGGGGCTGAGGGCCCTGGACTGTCTTTGCTTCCAGAGGCTCCTTCTGCTTCTTAATCCATCTCTTAATTCTAGAGAAAACAAACACTGAAAATGTTTTGAACCCCACACCTGGAAGCGTCTGTTTGTAGGATGCGTATAGAAGGAGACTAATAAAACGTGGAGGAACTGTCTAGTCTCGAGAGTTTCCCTGTGCACGGATCTTATGGACACGAGGTTCGACTGCTTGTGTCAGTAAAGAAGTCCTAAGAGCTAGGCGTGGTGGCACAAACCTCGAATCCCTGCACTTGGGAGGCTGAGGTGGGTACTGTTGTAGGTCTTCAAGGAATGAATTAGTGTGAGCAGCAGGGTTGAGTGATCAGGACAAAGGAACCTGCCCATGGGAAGGAGTGCTGGCCCCCGGTACCCAGCCCTGGGTGTGCCTCCCTTCTGGGACCCTTCATCCCAAACATTTTATATGCGTGGACGTCAGGTCTAGATGTGCGTGTCCTTTTGGCACAAGTCGTCACTGAGATGTCTGGCTTCTCAGAAAAAGAATGAGAGGGGACAAGCCTCTTCTTTGGGAACTAACACTTAGACTGGGAGAGAGGAGTTATGATCTCACTGCACATTAGTCGTGTGTGGACATTTCTAGTCTTTTCCCCCTTAGCACCAACAAATTACTTGTCTTCTTTAGCTTTCAACTTGAACGTGTCCTGCCTTCAGCAACAGAGCTGTCGCCTTCCCGGGTCAGGCAGGGTGGAAATCGAGGGGAGGACTGGAGCGTGATTCCTGGGCATGGCCAGGCCGAGGACAGACCCTTCTGCTGTGCCTGTAACTGAGTTCCCAGGAACCAGATAGTCAAGAACAGTGAGCATCACTCGAGTCAGAGGACCTATGAGTCTGCCCTAGCTAACAGTATTAATAGGATTTTTTGATTAAGAAAAAGCAAATCAATTCAGAAATCTATACGTGACCATTTTCTACCCACGACCTACGACTGCCCATGATCATTTGCTCCACTTTGTTTTATCCACTTAACTCCTTACATGTTTGTCAACATCTTGGGACAGATCAGCTGCATGATCCACAGAGAGTGTAGATTGATTTTATAGGATTTGAACCTCCTATGGGGTGGCCTGGCTCCCTCAAGAGCACCTGCAGGTTCTTGAGGAAAAGATGGTTGAAGCGCAACACTGTAGTAGCTGTAATAGTAAAATGAATCCCCACCTGCTTACCCGCTCACAGAAACAGACTCTGCTGTTTTCTTAATATCTCATCAAACAAATAACTTCTTTTGAGTGGATACTGTAGTCAAAACCTTAGAAAAGCATGATCTCACCTTAAAGAACTTACCTGTTTGAGAGAAACAACAGAGAAAAGGCTGACGGTGGTTGATAAAAGTCATTTTAAAAAGGAAGTAGACATTTATTAACAACTGAATTAGGAAGTCCTGTGTTAGCTTCCTAGGGCTGCCCAAACAAATCACCACAAAATAGGTGGCTTAACAGAATGTGGTTTTGCACAGCCAGAGGCCAGAAGCCTGAAGTCCAGCCCCTCCCTGCGCTGCTGGGTGCCGCGGCAGAGCCTCTGCCCATCTTCTCCTGCCCTCCTCTGTGTGAGCACTGAATGTCTGTATGCCCTCTCCTCTAATGAGGACGCTGCTCATTGTATTCAGGGCTCACCCTTCTCCTTAACTAATTACATCTATGAAGACCTTATTTCCAAATAAGTCACATGCTGGGGCTTCAGTTGGACAGAGTTGGGAGGAACACCATTCAATCCACTGCAAGAATGCAGTCCCTGGACAAACAGGTGGACGATCCCAGTATGGGGTGTTCTTGTTTTTTGTGTTTTGTGGTACTGGGAATTGAGCCCTGAAGCATTCCACCTCTGAGTTACTGATTTTTTGTCTTGTTTTTTATTTGGAGACCAAGTCTCGCGAGGTGACTAAGAGTGTCACTAAGCCGTGGAGGCTGGTCTTGAACCTGTGATCCTTCTGTCTTAGCTTCCCAAGTACTGGGATTACAGGCGCGCGCCACCACGCCTGGCCTCGGAGTTTTAGTTGGGTTCTAAAAGATGTAGTGGAAGAAAAGGATGATTTAGGTTTGGTTCTTGGGGGAGTAGACACACTGAGATGGAGTTAGGAATGCAAATGGTTTATTGAGAAACAACCTCTAAAAGAAAAAAAACAGGAGGCAGGAATACCAGAGGGCAGCCAGACTTGGTGAAAACCTGACCAGATCTTTGTGAGCCCCAAGGGAGCGGCAGAGTCCCTTGTTTTGCCCTTTGCTGGGTCCACTCAGCCCAGCCCCCATGCTGAGAGACTTGAAGGAGTTAACCTCAGGAGGCTGGCAGCCAACATGTCTCTCCCTGCAGAGCAGAGCAGGCAGGGCTGTTTGTTGAGGTGGGACGTGAGCAGCTCAGCACCTGCCTGCCACAAAGGTGTTCTGGTTTAGAGAGAGGGACACGCAGGAGATGCTAAGCCCGCTGTGTCAGCCGGATGTGGTGGCGCACGCTTGTGATCCCCGCGCTTGGGAGGCGGAGACAGGAAGATCGCGCAGGTTCGAAGCCAGCCTCAGCTGGTTTAAGAGACCCTGTTTCCAAATAAAATATAAAATAGGTCTGGGAGTGGAGCCCGGAGATAGAAGGCCCCTGGCTTCCACCACAGTACCACCTGTGTCTGGAGGAGGCGGCAAGCACACGACTGTGTCCTGTGTAAACTCTCTTTGCTGTGCGTTCTAAAGGTGTGGGGCGCACGATGCTTGCCCTTAATTCTCTTAGCTATAGGATTTTTTTTGTTTTGTTTTTTAAACCCAGGGGCATTGTAGCTCCCAGCTATACCCCTTGCCCTATTTTCTTTCTTTCTTTTGAAACTAACTTGCTGAGGCTGGCTTCCAACCTGCGGTCCTGTCTCTGCTTCAGAGGCCTTTTTATGTGTTGGAAATGACTGCATCCCTTGCACTCCCTTGACCACCTTAAGATTTTCATTTTTATGATATGGTTGATTTTTATATTTTCTCTTCACTCTAAGGCTCTAGAGAAAAATCAGCAGTGGCTTGTGTATGACCAGCAACGAGAAGCCTATGTTAAAGGACTTTTAGCCAAGATCTTTGAGCTGGAAAAGAAAACGGAAACAGCTGCTCCTTTACTCCCACAGCAGACAAAAAAGACCGAATCAGAAGGTACCGACTGGTATAAAAATGTTCTTTGGGGACAGGCCTGACATTTTCCAACAAGAGTGATTCATCAGATTTAGACTTTTCTAGAGATGTGTTAGAAAGTAGAATGAGAGCAAGTGGTCTAAGTCTGCAGTAAGAAATGCCATGCCACAGATCTGTTTTCTTCCTCAAGCGTCAGGGTAGAGGACAGCACCGGAGGCTCTGAAGTCCCGCCCCCTCCCGCTCCCCGCGTGCCCCTGGCCTCGTCACCCCCTCTAGCTTTATCTCCTGCAGAGCTGGTCTCATGGCCAGTTATCCTTTCCCTTCACCTACCTTCAACACTCACTCATATCAGGACCAACGACACGTTTAGTAGTGGATTGGTCCGACCTCACCATGGACACGATGCTGTCTTTTTGCCTTGCGTCTCCCCAACACCGGTCTCGGTTGTGTTTGACAGCAACTCTAAAAGGTAGGACAGGAAGGACTGTTGGTCTCATTTTTCAGATGAAGAACTGGGGTCAGTACTTCTACATGACTAGCGAGGAAAAAAGAGCAACCCCTGTGCAAAGCCCTGCTTGAAAGACCACCAGCCCCAGGCGAATGAAGTCTCGCCGTACATAGAGAGGAGGCGGGAGACGGGGAGCCAGGCTCCTCTTCTGGGGCCGCCCGTTGGGATATTTCAAATGAAGCTAATGCTAAAAAGAAAATACAAGGGGAACATCTCTAGAGGCAATTTGAAGCTGTTCAGCCTTAACAGGACAAAGTTATTGCTGTAGTGTCTTTATATTATTTATTCCATATGCAAGTAGGATTTTAGTTAGGGGCTAAGTCTAATATTTTTCTTAGGAAACACAGTGTTGTCTTTCTTTCTCCCTCTCCCTCACCTACCTCTGTTTTCTCAAAGCAGTATAGGCACTTAGTAAAATAATCTTATGATCTGGGCATGGTGGCACACACCTGTAATCTCAGTATTTGGGAGGCTGAGACAGGAGGATGACAGGTTTGAGGACAGCCCTCTTCAACTTAATGAAACCCTGTTTCAAAATTAAAAAATAAAAGTAGGAGCCAGGCACAGTGGTGTACGCTTGTAATCCTAGCATTTGGGAGGCTGAAACAGGAGGATCTTGGTTTGAGGACAGCCTCAGCTACTTAGTGAGGCCCTTTGCAACTCAGTGAGACTCTGTTTCAAAATAAAGAATAAAAAATAGGGCTGGGGGTATAGCTCGGAGGTAGAATGTCCCTGGGTTCCATCCCCAGTACTGAAAAAAAAAAAAAGAACTGGAGGAGTAGCTCAGAGGTAGAATGCCCTGGATTCAATCCCCAGTCTCAGTAAATAAATAAATAAATAATAAATAAATACTTAATAATAGTGCAGAAGGGCTCTGGGCTCTGCCATACCTGTCCATCCCATCTTAATACTTCTAAGTTTAATATTGGTAATTACATCTGTATCTATGCATTATGACCTATGTCCCTATTTGGTGGTTTATTTTAGACCTCAGGGACTTCCTCTCTCTACTGAATAGTTATATAACTGTTTTATTTCTTTTGTTTGTTTATTTTGCAACTTCAACTAACGTACCTGAGTTTCTGTTTCCGAATCCATCAAATAACAGCCATTGTGCCCCTCTCCTGCCTCTTCATTTTGTAAACTAAAGAAATGGCGTGATCTGGTTTATGGAGACAGGCTCAAAGTCTCACTTCCTGGGAGCAGCACCATTTTTATAAAACACTGCGCCCTCATGTTTATCGTAGGCTCTCTTCACGAAGAGAAGCAGAAATACTACAACCACCTCTTGGCAAATGCCAAAAAGGATCTGGAAGTCGAACGACAGACCATAACTCAGCTGAGTTTTGAACTTAGTGAATTTCGGAGAAAATACGAGGAAACTCAAAAAGAGGTTCAGGATTTAAATCAGCTCTTGTGCTCGCAAAGAAAGGCAGATGTGCAGCATCTGGAAGACGACAGGCATAAAACCGAGAAAATTCAGAGACTCAAGGAGGAGAATGACATTGCCCGGGAAAAACTGGAGGAAGAGAGGAAGCGGTCCGAAGAGCTCTTGTCGCAGGTGAGCGCAGCCAGCGCGCTTCCTCCCGAGCCGCCGTTCCCGTGTTCACTGAGCACTTGGCGTGCGGCAGGGACTAGTGCAGTCACTAGGGAACTAGCAAGGAGCAAAGCAAGTCCCTGCCCCTCACAGGAGTGTATGTTCCAGCCTGGAGAGAGACCAGAAAGAAGAACCTATTTAAGTGAGAAAGTAAGGGACATGACTTAGGTGAGATGACAGAGGGACGTGGAGCCTCTCGGAGGAGGTGGCATTTGGGCAAAGTCCTGGTGACAAGAAGCATCCCACGGGGTGGCTCTCTGTGGGAATTCCCTCTGAGGGAGAGAAGGAGGTGGGTGTGGGTGACAAGCCCAAAGAAGATGTGACGCAGGGAGAAGAATGAGGCTGTTTCCGGGCCTCGCTGATGGCCATCCCATCTTAACACTTCTATCTTTAATATTGGTAATTACAGCTATACCTATGAATGGCATCTGTATCTCCGTGCTCCGTGAAGTCACTCCGCGCCTTCCCCGTGCTCCTTAAAAATCCCAGCTCGGAGCTAGAATGGCGTGGAAATGTGGGGGTCATACGTTAGGATTATTTGCGTTGACTACAACTTTGACAGAAAGTCGTTATTATAAATTTTGCATGGCACCATTATATGTTTGGCTTGGAGAGATGGAAAGAACGTTATTTGGAGTCCACACCTGGTCTCTAGTCCCAGATCCATGGCCCTGGGCAGACTCCCTGCCTCCTCTGACTCAGATTACTCTCCGGTCCGATGAATAATGACCTCTACTTGCTTCATAGGGCTTTTGCAAGAGCCAGTTGAGGGGACGTGAAAGTGCCTTGGCAACTAAATAAAGGTCAATCTTGGTTATTGCTACCTTCATAGTCATTTTAAAAGATCCTCTAAAAGCTGGATGTGAGGGGAGGAGGAGTTAGTAGCTTAACATTTTCCTCCTTCACCTTCACAGCTCTCAGGTCTACCTGTAGGTGTGAGCAGTGATATTTGGGAAAGATTAAGCAGAAAGGATTCATTTGTACTCCAGCTCTATGGGCAAGGCGGCCGGGCGCGGCCTGCTTTGTTTTCCTACTGTGAAATGGTAGCAATATCGCCCCCCATCCCCGCCCCCCCCTGGGAGGCGGGCGCGGCCACTGGGGAGTGCGATGTCCCTTGGTGGGGGTCAGGCTGGTGACCCGGGGAGTGCTCAGCCAGGCGGCGCTGGGCTGCTGCGCAGGGAGCTCTCCGACGACCAGCTGGCGTGAGTCACCACCTTGTGACAAGGCCTCTCCATCCCAGGTCAGATGAGAGAACATTGGCTCTTTGCTTCCTGCAGGTCCAGTTTCTTTACACGTCGCTGTTAAAGCAGCAAGAAGAACACACGAGGATAGCTCTGTTGGAACAACAGGTACTCGCTGGGGGTTCTCCTCAATTCAGTTCGATCTGTCAGAAAATGGAATTGTGCCTTGTGCTTACACTCTTCTGTGGAGAATTATTTGACAATTGTGAAATGTCTTTAAAAGACTAACAATTTTTCGAGAGATTCGGTATCACCCAGATCTCCGTGCTAAACCAGAATCTTTGCGATATGGTGGCAGTTTTCTGACAGGTAAAGGTCGGCCTTGGCACCTTTTGCTCTTCCTGTGGCTAGAGCTCCCACTCTGGCCTCATGGCGTCTCTTAACAGCGCTGCCTGGTAGCTTCAAGCAGAACTCAGAAAGATTCCACTTATTTCAGAATGTAGAGCAGAGATTCTTAGTGTATCTAAACCAGGGAATAGCCATCTCTTTTCCTCATCTCTCTCTCTCTCTCCCCCCAAAAAAGAGGAATGGGGAGGAACAATTCCAAACAGCAGTCTCCCAGGCCCCTCTTCATTCACCTGTACCGCAAACCTGAGCTTTGCTTCTTGGCTAAGCCAAGCCTTCCCTCCACCGTGAATTCATTTATTAATGTCAAACTGTGTTCAGACGAATCCTTGCTGTGGTGGCACAACGTGTTTTCTTACTGTGCTAATAAAAGATGCCAGCTTCAAGAGAACGAGACAGCGTCTGCCGGCCGTGATTGTCTTGTCCTGGGCATTTTGCAGATGCAGGCTTGTACTTTAGACTTTGAAAATGAAAAACTTGACCGTCAAAATATGCAGCATCAATTGCATGTAATTCTTAAGGAGCTCCGAAAAGCAAGAGACCAAATAACACAGTTGGAATCCTTGGTGAGTCTGGTATGGCTAGCCTAAGACTTTTCTTCTTCTTCCCCCCCGCCCCACCACCCCCGGCCATCTTTTCATTTCTATGTCAGAGCATTTCCCAAACTAGGAGCATATAGCTTTATCTCAACAAAACAAAACAAAACAAAAAGAAAGAACAACCAGCTTTAGGTCAAATCAACAGGCAAAGTCCCTGCCTCAGTTGAAGCAACTATCCTTAGAGCATCAATCCAGAGCTCAGAAAAGGGGACATTCTGTAGCTTTCAGTAATAATTATGTTACTGGTGTCTGGGTGTCTGGGGTCATCCCCCCCTTAGGTGCTGTGATTCTAGGGATACTAAACAACACCTGGCTTAGAGGAGAGAGGGTAGAAGGGAGGGGCCGCCGTAGAATCCTACATGATGATTTTCTAGTAAAAGAGAAAAAAGAAAATGCTATTTTTAAAGATAATGGATTATTGTTTATATGCTTTTCATTATATTTTGAATTAAGTATATTTTTAGGGGTAACCCTGAAAACAATATTTTCAAACCTTTTTGTGTGTGTGTGTGTGTGGTGCTGGGGATTGAACCCAGGGGCATTCTACCTTTGAGCTACACCCCCAGCCTGAGTTTTTATTCTTTATTTTGAAACAGGGTCTCACTAACTTGCGGAGGGCCTCGCTAATTAGCTGAGGCTGGCTGCGAACCTGCGATACTGTCTCAGCCTCCCAAGTACTGGGATTATAGGCGTGCGCCACCATGCCTGGCTCAAAAAAACCTTTTAAATACCATTGTTTCTATGAGAAATGGTTTTTTACTTTTCTTTTTCTTTTGGTATTGGGGAATCTAGGGTCATTCTACCTCTGAGCTATACCCTCATCCATTTTTATCTATTTTATTTTGAAACAGCGTCTCACTAAGTTGCTTAGGGTCTGGCCAACTTGCAGAGGCTGGCCTCAATTCTGCAGTCCTCCTATCTTAGCCTTCCGAGTACTGAGATTAAAGGTATGTGTCACCATGCTCAGCTCTATTTTCATTTTACTATAAGCTTTCAGACCAAACCTGATTTGTGTGTGTGTGTGTGTGTATCCCATTAGTATATATGTCATAGATCATTCTAGTACTGAAGATTATTTAGAGATAGTGCAATGTTACAAATGTAACTCTTCAGTCTTCAAAGAAGAGAATAAAATCAATTAAAAAGTAATTTATAGTTTCTAGATGAATAAAAGAAAGAAAATATGTCTGACTATTGTTTAGTAAGTCATTGATCTCAGCCATTTATAATATTTGAAGTTAAAGTTAGAATCATTTCCATTAATTCTTTTTTAAGTATAGGAAGGCAGAGGATACGTGAATGGGTTTGAAATTTTCCTATATTTTTCTTTATGTTCCTACTGTCTGGTGTCTTCATGGTATGCTATAAAATATTCACTTTTACACTTTAACTATTGTAAGTTCTTTAGGAAAAAAAAAACACCTGAAGAAAAGTCTCAAGGGTATTATGAAGACCTTATTCATTTCTGT
The DNA here is from genome assembly GCF_963383645.1 of Muscardinus avellanarius. Taxonomy (NCBI): domain Eukaryota; kingdom Metazoa; phylum Chordata; class Mammalia; order Rodentia; family Gliridae; genus Muscardinus; species Muscardinus avellanarius. The sequence goes on from NC_137789.1 coordinate 126,853,974, forward strand.
GTATTGCCTGTTCCATCTGCTGAAATTCTTGGCGGGTCTTAATTCCACGTAGTTTTTTATTGCCAGAGTTACCCATTGTATAAAACTAGTAAATTTAGTCAGTGGGCAATTTAATAGTTGAGTAATTAGCAGTATAATTTATAACCAGCTCCTATATTATCATCAAAATATTGATACGCAGAGATTCCAAAGAAAATCTGTCTGCAGGCTGGAGGCGGTGGAAGACGTGGGGAATGGTTAGAATTGCTGGACGGCGGGCCTATATACAAGTAGTGTTTACTTGAAATGTATTTTTCAGAAACAGCTTCATGAATTTGCCCTCACAGAGCCCTTAGCTGCTTTCCAGGGGGCGACGGAGCACCCCGCCAAGGTCGCCTCGCCAAAAAGCCCCCCCGCTGCTCTCAACGAGAGCCTGGTGGAGTGCCCCAAGTGCAGCGTGCAGTACCCAGCCACGGAGCACCGCGACCTGCTCGTCCACGTTGAATACTGTTCCAAGTAGCAAACCAAGTGTTCTTTGTTTTTGTGCCAAAAGACTTCATACTGTATCTTATGTTTGCTTAGGGACGTTTTGAATTCTATATTCCACATCTTGCATAAGGAACTGTCGACCTCTGACACTCTGGCACATGAGCCTGTTGTCATATCTCTGGGGCTGCTTTCCATTTTTCTTGGCAGTAATACCTCCCAGGAGGGTTCCCGACCAGGCTGTAATGACAGGATGCGTGAGAAGTGTGTGCTGAGACTACTGACACTTTGCACTGTCAGATACTTGATAAAAGAGAATTCAGGTTATTGCTTGTGCATTAAATCTTTTGTATTGGCAAGCAAATATTTTATATTTTGGAGGGTTTTTTTTTTTAAAAAAAAATCAGAGGTAATTAACCAAGGATCTTTCTGTGTTGACATTTTTTATCTGAGCACTTAGTATAGCGGCGACTACAGTTTTGACGTTCATTGTTAAAAAGTAGCGATGCCATTTCCAGTTTGTTCTTTCTATTGTAGAACGGTTACTAGAGAAGTTGGGAATTTTCATAATCTTATTGCTGCTGACTGTTGAAATTGTAAACCAAGCTACGTTTTAAGCACAAAGCAGATTCCCTTTGAGGATTCTCTTACGTGGCCACAAACGTTTTCTCTCACATTGTCTGGTTATAACTGTTAATAACTTCGATTGTACTAGCGCACGTTGGTTAGTTAAAATTGTTAAAATGAATTTTAACAGAACCATCTTGCCTTCTCACTGGATTTTCAGGTATTTTATGTCTATTATTCTTTATCTTTGGCACCCTTACAGCTGGGCAATGTCATTATCACATGTTGATTTCTCCGACTAGATTTTTGCAAATGCTTTATGTAAACCAAAAACATTTTTTTTTCTTCAGGTTCCTAACATGCGTAAGCACTGGGCTACTGTTAGCAATGTAAAGGAGAAAAGAATAAAATCATTTAATAAGTTTTGCTATGTCTATTGTATATGTATGTCAAAGACACTCTAAGATTCCACCCCAAGAGGAGTGCCAGGGTTCCAGATTAACATACGCTCTGAATTGACGAGGGGGTTAAGGAGACTCCAGAAACAGCAACTGTGCGAGGGAGGCAGAAGGAACAGATGCTTTCCGCCATCTCTGTTGAACAGATAGTAACTCTCAGTCAATAAGTAGAATTTTATGTGTGTCAAGGGCAAAACAGTAAGCATGCTAAACTATCTAGGTAGCAAAAGACCGTAGAAACTATATAGATCTATGTATGGAAATAAAAATGTTGCCCTTATTTAAAAGTCTCAGGTTCACAGTCTCTTCAGCCATAGTTGGACAAACAATGAGTAGTCTTCAGCCAGATGGTTCTCATTCTGGCTCATAACAGTACAACAAAGACTGTAGTGTTTAAGTATAAGTATATTCCTCAAGGATGTTGCTCCCCTTACGACTTTTCACAAGCAGCTATTCCCTGTAGTTTATACATGTGGAAAAGGCCTTGGTCATTCAGTGGGCAGCTGAGTCAGAAGCAGGGCCCGGGCCTTTGGTCCCCACGTGTATGGACCAGGGGGCGTGTCTCGTGGGACAGCTGGACAGGACATAAAACACA